>NC_143393.1:1628750-1954500 GCF_980474605.1 Leiobunum rupestre | reverse complement strand
CGCCACTTCCACTTCCATCTTCGTCGTCAGTTCTTCCATGGGTAATTGGCGAGATAATGCCGCTGAGCAAGCTCGGGCAACCCTCCATTTGCTCGAACTGCTAACGGAGGCTTACGCCAAAAACAACATTGTGGAACTCCACACATCAGCTTTAGAGTTCTTTGGAACAGACCGAGGCACTATGGACGTTGCAATCACACCGAACTCAATTTATGTCATCTTCCGCCGTGTGCAATCATGAATAAAGAAATATATTATTACTATGAATTGTTACATTTGCATTTTTTGTCGAAATGTACCTAATAAATAATTAATTCAATGGCTTAAATGGTAAAAAACCTTTTCACTCGAAGATAGGCCTAATTACGTTCTATTCGCGACAACGACATTTGAGCTTTTGGGCAGTGGCGTAGCCAGGATTTGGTTTCGGAGGGGGCACACAATGAAATAAAATAAAATAATAAACAAACAAGTTGGCAAGCCAAAATATACCTCTCCTCGGAAGAATTGTCCCTAGTGGTATTAATTTCTCGAGATAACCCTTAAAGATATATCTCCGCAATTTAGAGTTATTTGTTAAAAATATTAACCCATTTCTATCCCGCCCGGTATAAAATTTTAATTATAATTAAAATAATTGAGACGAAACGACCAATTTTAATTTATTCAGAATATCATAAGTTAAGTAGTTACAACAGTAAGTTAGACGTACTATAACAATGCACAATTGAATTAAACCCTTTTACAGATCAAGTTTATCAGTTAAATATAATACGAAGCAAATTTTAATGAAAGAAATATCTACAGAGGCTTTTTGGAATTACTCTCTTACGAAATACTTGCCGCATCTTTAACGCTCATTTTATTTCAACACTCGCCCTTGATGAAGATACCGTAGATATCTGGTAGTGGACGACTCGTTCACTTCCTGTTGACGTTGTGACGCATACCACATGAAAAAGACCAATGCCGTCCAATTTCCAATATCATATAATGACTCGCACACCCAAGAAATCATTGACTGCGTTAGAAATCGTAGATATCCAAATATCCACACCAAATGTATTTACAAGAAGCAAAAACCTTACCATCAACAAAGCACAGAGAGCCACTTGACGAACCGCCAGCTCTTAAAGCAATTAACGTTAAATTATCTCCTTTGAATTAACAGAACTATATATAGGTCGTTAAAAAAGTGGACCACCCACAGGGTCTACCCTTTAACCCTCTAATCTCGGCTGACTGCGCTAAAACAAGATTTAACCTTTAAAAAATACCAGATTAGACCTTCATAAATTCATTAATAAAAAAGACTTTATTACCTATTATGCTTACGATGCCTGTCTTAATTTCAGTGAATCTAAGCAGCTATCGGTGGTTCTGTGGTAGAGCGCTCGACTGCCAAGGCGAATGGTCTGGGTTCGAAACCTGGGTGGCGCATTTATTTTTAATCAATAGAGAAACGCTAAAGTAGAATTTCTTCGATGCAATAATTTCAATTTCAATTCTATTTCAATTAAACCAAAATTTCGTACTCTATTAAATACGCTTCCGATAAAGCTGAAGGTCTAATTTTCAATAAGGCGTAACAAGTGTCGGTGGTTCTGTGGTAGAACGTCCGCCTGTCAATCAGGAGGTCTCGGGTTCAAATCCCGCCCGATGCGATCGCAAATTGATACTAAGACGAATACCGTGTACAACTGGTGGAAACCCTGCCATTGGACGTTGAGAGGTAGCATTACACTCAGCACTCGGTCCGTCCCAAAGTCATTAAGAAGAAGTTGGAGAGAAAACGCCCATATAAACACAACAGACTCAACATGCACATCCATCAGAACACAAACACAACAAATTCAACACTCACAACCTACGCATAAACATTACAAAAACCGTAATACACCAAACCGTCACGACGGTGAGCGAAAAAACACCATCCAAACCAAACCGCAAATGCATCCGTTAACGCTCACCGTCACACGGTGGTTTTGCCAACCCTTTGAGAAACTGCGTACGCAGTGATTACACTTTGCACCGAAAATGCGAACGCGTTCGCAGTCCTGACAGACAGACACACCCACAGACCCACCCACAGACCCACCCACAGACCCACAGACAGACACGGTCGTTGTATAACCCCTCCTAGGGGACTTTGTCCCCTCGGAGAGGTAAAAATGTACATACAATTATACGTTTAGTAGGGGGCACATGCCCCCTGTGCCTTCCCCCTGGCTACGCCACTGCCTCAGGGAGTAAAGGAGCATGTTCTTACCTTCCCTACCTTTTAGCATGAGTCAAGTAAGTCTGAAAACCCCTATTTAAGAAAACCAGTTTTAGGATCGAAATCAAGCATTATAATAACGATAATTATTAAGAAAAAAAACAGTTTTAAGTTCAAACTCTACCATAATAACAATGATAATCTAATAATTAAAATTGATAAAAAATTAAGTGAAATATATATTTAAAAAATCAGTAATGAGTCACCTTAATTTGAAAACACTCAACGATTCTTAGTTAGAATTTCTTTCAAAAGTAACGTATCTCGACTTGCTTGACTTTTGCTCTCAGATAGCGATGTAATCACATGGTACCAAATAACAGACGCCGCTATCACAGATGACCTTTTTGTTACCGATATAGATAAAATTAATAATATAACACTATAGATGCAATATATATAGATGTATATATATATATATATATATACATACATACATGATGCTATTTAACCCATGGATATTCAACTGTAATATCGTAAGTAACCTCAGGCAACGCGTGGGGCTGAACCAATCTATAGTGACGTAAGAAATCATTTCGCGGTAACTGTCGTAAATTATCTTGACCTAACATAACATCATTTCTTAATTCGTTCTTATTGGCTTAAAAAAAGTTGCCACGAAATAAGACCCCGCCTCGCGTTCTCTCTGACTATACCGTTGTTAATGATAGAGTTGACTCGCGAATAAAGAAATTCTGAAAATATTCACATCAAATTTCCCCAAAACATATTATTAGGGCCTATACACAATCGATAGACGACTACGGGGTACCGGCGACCCAGAGTCGTGATATCGGCTTTGGTCCCATTCAACCGAAATCCCATTCGTTCGAAAACGATTTAACATTGAGTCCCAATCGATCGAAAATACCCCAATTGTGCGGTTTACAGCCCAATTTTGCACGTTTATATTATAGTACATCAAATTTCGTTTTATGAGACGTTTTTTAAATAGGTTTACTTCTTATATAAATAAGTATTGATAGTCTTATTGGAGCCAGTTAGCTAAAATGGAGAAAATAGCTCACAAACGAGGGTTCGAATGAAAAAGTCGCGTTAGCCTTACTCGACGCTATTGCTACAAACTTAACCATTCACATTAAAAAATGAAATTGTTCGAATTATTGTATTCTTGATATAAATAAAAAGTTCAAAGCAAAAATATATTTATAAAAGCGCGCCACCCGAGGGAAGTGATAGACTAACCTAACCTAACCTTACCGTTAGTACACCTGTAGCAATTTTGTTTAGGTATAACGTTTTTTGCGTACCCTGCTATATCTCGTAAAAAACAAAACAAAAGGTCCCAATGAACCGAATCCGCCTTTTGGGCTATATTTCGGAAACATATTGAATTCGGTCGAATGGGATTTCGATCGAATGGGAATATACCTGATATCGTGATTAAAATACTAAAATAAATTAGGATTCATTATATTTTAATAAAATCAATTAGAATTCATTATATTATTATATATATTTATTATTATAATAATTATTATTATTATTAATAAGATTTATCGTCCTTCCCCCGAAAGGAAGTCGAACTCAGAATTTTATCTCGTTAAGGGAAAAGGTAAATAATACACTAAAAAATTTAGTCCCATTATGGAACTTTAACAATAAAAAATCATATTATTTCTAGCAATATACATAAAAAATATTCCGCGAAACGGGACTTGAACCCACAACCGCGCGGTACATGATCATGTCCTTAACCTCTCGACCGACCTCGTCTTCCAGACAACTTTAAATTTATTCTACAGTAATTACAATGTTGTCCAAGGCTTAGCTAAAAATCGAGCTTGTGCATCGATTCAAAGGCGCCATTTTGTTTTTTTTTCTATCTAACATTAGAGACCGGTTCAGTAATTTATCAAAATAGATTTACTAACCCTTATTTCACTTTAAAATAAAACAAAAAACATATCCTTATATAACACTCCGAAGACGTTTCCTTAGAAAATTTTGCTCAGTAAACATTATACAGTTATAAACTCGAAAATGGCAAAAATTTATCATAGGGTAAAATGGTTTTCCCATAGCGTTAAGCTCATATATTAAATTTCTCCATACATCAGCTGCACCATTTTAACTTTTTTCCCATAGCGTGAAAACGTCGATCCAATGCAAAAAAAGAGGGTTAGCTATATCACCCAAGGACGACTCGCCCGCCACGCGGGCTCGTCCTTGTGTTTAATACATTAAGTTACATATGGTTGCATAGTTTTACTAAATTAGAAACAGATGTGTACATATTCTAAACTAAAATTTTGGTTTATTTATTTTTACATTTTCACGAGAAATGCCCAGAATTTGAAGATAAAGTTATAAGTAATTTTAATAATAAACTAACATGTTATATTACTGAAAAGGTTGGAATTACTGTTCAATAACACAGCACGTTTAATCATTAAAAATGAATGTGATAATCTTAGTAAAAACATGAAAAGCAAATATTTGGTTGGAAGTGAGCGCATTTAACAAAGCGAATTTTAGAACAAATAGGACGACTACATGAAAGTGGATCAGTAATTGAAAAAGTGAAGCATGCCTCTTTCACAGAGTAAAATAGTGGTTTTTGGTCAGAAAGTCCAGAAGAGAACCAGGATTATTTAATCATCGGTTCGAAAATTGACGCCGATAATTGGTTATGGAGCAGTTATTGTAAATTTCCCTGACGAAATATTTTAATTGACGATGGCAAGTTGTGTCTAAAGGCTGGAAAATAGAAGTAGTCTTTTCCGGAATTATTTCAAGGTCACATTTGGATTACCATTTAGGCCAAAACGCTCATCATATATCGACTGCTTGGTGTGCCCGGACCAAGAGTCCAAAATAAGCAAGAAGTCTTCTTTAATGCTTTTCAATAAAACTTTATCGAGAAAATACTCGACGTGTGACGTCGTCAATTTTCCCGAAACGCTACATGTCCGCGTGGCATTGGGTGTCGTCAAAAGATGGTCCTTTACATTTGGACTTAATTTTCCTGACCGTTCTTGTAAACACACAAACACATCTCCCACAATTTCCCCTTCCATACTTATCACATACTGGACGGTTTAAGAGTGTGTGGCAAGATTTGTGTGAGATCTAGCATATCCAAGCGTCACCTTTTCTCCTTTGTGGGTGAGAGTGCGACCCGAGGTAAGCTCGGAAAAAAATGAGCGTGATCAGTGTTGATGATATTACCAGGGTTATATTTCAGTGCCATTTCTTTGATTTTGGTTTGAAACTCTTTCGTAGAATCAGATATTGCGCTGATATATCTTATTCCTCTTTTGTTAATGAGAGTAGTCACCTTTCGACTTGAAATTCCGTGTCTTAATATGAAAATTTTCACCCAATGACGGCTTGCGTTAAATTTGAAATTTGGGTCCTTAAAAGTGCTCGAAGCTTGGATTTCTCATCTTTGTAAATTCAAGTCACGAATACATTTATATTCATTTCTTGCACGTCGTTCTGATACTAGAATGTATGCCTTTTACATATTAATTAAAGCAGGCGTGATCTCCGGAATAGCTTAATTTGTATTTAATGTATCTCTGACATACAAATTTATTGATAGCAATAAAAATATAAACAGACACTGGAAAAAAATTTAAGGAAAGCATTAAGAAAGAACTCTACTTTTTATAAAACTTTTGGGTTACAATGCAATATGAACTACTAAAACATATCAGTTAATTAGATCAACACTACTCACTTTTTTGGAAAATAAAAAATTGGATCTACTTAAAACTTGAATGTACGTTACTTAAAAATACTTAAATCTTAATTAATTCCGAGATACTTAAATCGTATTTCCAATAATCGAGAATATTTGAAACTACACGACATTTAATTTACGAATTTTAAATATTAATTTCGGTGTATACAGCAAATAATAATATCTCACTTGTTTCCAAAATATCACAAATCGCTTTTTGTGGAAAATATACACGCTAGGTATCGCAATACTTAATCTAAAATCTCCATCAATTTGGTCAAACATCTTAAAATAGTTTAATCTTACTTGTCGTTACTTCCTAAAAATTGAAATCTTATTCACATTAATAAAAATACTTGGAAATTTATTTCCATCAAATGAGATAATCTTAAATCCCAATTTTGAAAAACATAAACATGTTTTTACAAAATCTATTTCATTATTGAAGGTACACAAATCACCTAAACTCTATGATAACAGAAAAAAACATCAAATTATAACAATAATGACATTAATAAATTCCTCAAACTTATTTAGTACTAAATAAGCAATATACATTTATCTATCAATATAAACACAAACTGCAGATGAAAATTAATTTTTATTTTTTTATATCACAAAAAAAACATTTTTATTATGAATTTGTGATGGCCTATAGTATTTAAGATTAGCAGTAAATATAATAGTCCCATATTTTAGGGTTAAGAAAAATGTAGAATGTTTCAAAATTTCAACTCTAAACATTGAATTAAGAAGTATTATTTCTAATTCTTTTCCTTAAATCACTTAATGCAAATTTTGTGAACTAACGTAGGGACGTCAATTTGGGAATGTAATTATATTTTCCCCCATAATTTAAAATTTTTACTTTAAATACACTAGTATTTTGCTCACCCGCTGTATCGCATACCAAGAATCATGTAATCACAGCTACATATTTCATTTTTTTTTGTCACAACTGTCTATTACTAAACTTTTTAATTAAAAATATGAATTTGTGATGGCCTTTATTTTTCAAGATTAGCAGTAAATATAGCCCTGGTAATAATAATCCCTTTTTAAGATATAGAAAAATGTAGTTTTTCTCAATTTCAATATTCAACATTCAAGGAAGCATCATTTCTAAATTTTAAACTTATTGGAAACAAATTGAACCTTAGTTAATTTATTGCACACAATGGAAACCGATTTATAGCTTGAATCAATTCATAAAATCATAGTTTTTAAACAAAGTTTGTCAATGCAAATGAGACTTTGCAAAGTGATACAAATAATTAGACTTAACTGCTGGTTCACGATAATTCATTATTAAACAACAAGCGATCATGACAAATGATATTTAGTAAATATATATTATCATTAACTTGATAATATATTTAATACTAACCATATTCATTCACATTACAGCACTATCTATTGATTGTTTAAAAACGGAATCCGACCGTTCTAAAGGTGCTAATGCCTAATAATGGCGCGATTAACCACTGCCTATAGTACAAATGCGTAGGTACTGCTTTTACTTTCACTTTAGATAATCTCGACCTGGGATGAGCCACAGCCGACTTCGATTGGTGGCTGTCGCACGATAGGGACTAATCAAAGTATAAGTATACCTATTTTTTAGTGGTACATTGAAAGAAGGGAAGACCACGTTCTTAAAAGGAAAACATTTCAAGGAATTAATATTTCTTGAACAAATTAAAAAAAGGTGGGGTGGCCGAGTAAGAAATCTCGTCTTGCAGCAAAAGTAGTAAAACGATCCCAGCTTGTGGCACTGGGTGAAAATCACGAACCACCAACCACCGTTGACTTGGAAATTTATCTCCCCACAGGTTAAAGAGGTTGTTAACCCTAGGGTTTAACAGCAATAGTAAATGTAGGGAGCTGTTTGTCCGCGTGCGCTTTTCGTGAAAGACTTGCCACTACACTCCTACGCGCATTGTAATTGTAACATCTAGAATCCCGTTTAGGGGTTCAATCACTTTCTACACCCGACAATAAAATTAATTATTATAACACATCACTGGAGCTATGCTTGAGCTAGTGAGTTAAATGATTTTTTTTCTATAGATGGATAAAAATACGAATAGGCAACTTAATTCGGGTGAAAATAGACATGGTAAATGAAGACCAAAAATAAGTTTAAAAGTTTTGCTGTGATACTTTAGTATATCGTTGTTAAAAATACTAAGTTAAAATTTAAAACTTTCTCGTTGAATTAGGCTCTATAAGAACGTTTATTTGTCCTTAATGAAAAAATAATTTTTAACACAACCAAATAGAAACGTTATTTTCCTCTAAAAATAAACTTGGACGAAATTTATTGAAAACAACGTTATTTTAACGTTAAGAAGTTTATTGGAAAATTTGGTTCGAAAAAGTTAAATTTATAAACTACAATTCAACGTTAAAAGCATTTTGGGGATCAATAAACATTTCATTAAGTATATATGGGAGATTTTAATCATTGGGTATCAGGTCGAAAGGGAGAAGTGTCCCCCTTTCTCTTTGAATGATAGCTATATTAATAAACTAATAATTATATTCTATGAATTTTACACTGTGAATAATTTTACAAACACTCAACTTGATAATAATTCGCCGTATTTCCAAAACATATACAGCACATGATTACGAGGATCTGCAATAAGATTATTTTATAAAAAAAAATGCTCCAAAAGTGACAATTATATATATATATATATACAGGGTGTCTCAATTTGCTCGATCATGCCATTTTTCTCAAAATTTATTTATGCTAGGGTTAGGTATGGAAGGCTTTGGTTACTAAATTTCAGAAAAATCGAACGATTTTGTGCCGTTTTGGAAAATTTATTTTTTCACCGGTAGGTGTCACGCAAAATGTTTCAATAGAAAAGTTGTAGGGCATAGTCGAAAGTGTAAAAATAATTTTGGTTCGGTTGAAAAAGACCTATTTTTCACTGAGTTTGGAGGTCGGGGGAAAAACAAGTTGTACTAGCAGGCAATAGCCTTTAACGAATTGTAGGTAACATGCATTTCAGTTAAAGGTTTCGAAAAATAAACAAATAATCATAAGCCCAAGTGACAAATGTTTTTTAATGACTTCTACAAAATGTTTTCAAAAATGCCACCTTCTGATGCAATGCACAAATATGCACGATGTTGCATATTGCGAAATGCTCCCCGAACCATTTCTGGAGTCACCCGGCGACATGCTTCGATGATTCTTGGTCGTAAATCTTCAACGCTCGTCACAGGTGTTTGGTATACGTAGTCCTTTAAGAATCCCCAAAGAAAAAAGTCGAGTGGTGTTAGATCAGGGGATCTTGCAGGCCAACGAACAGGACCAGTTCTTCCGATCCATCTTCCAGGAAACTCGTCGTTTAGATATGCAACCACGTCACGATATTGGTGAGCTGGCGCCCCATCTGGCTGGAACCAGATGCGTCTGTACTCGGCCAGAGTAATGTCGTCCAACACGTTGGATATTTCATTTTGAAGGAACTCCCAAGTAGTTTTGACCGTTCAGACGATTTGGCAGGAAGAACGGGCCAATAATTCTGTCACCTAACAGACCAGCCCACACATTTAAGCGAAACTGCACTTGGTGGCGGTGAGGAAATCCCCAGTGCGGATTCTCGTAGTCCCACATATGTTGGTTTTGACGGTTGAAAGGCCAATCTCTTCCGAATGAACATTCGTCGGACATCAGTAGTTGATCGTGAAAATCCTGGTGTGCGTCAGCCATGAGGCAAAACCAATTGCAGAAGTCGAGTCGGCGCTGTCTATCACCGTCATGCAGTCCTTGGTGAAGTGTCCCTCGATAAGGATGAAAATGGTGTCTTTTGAGTGTTCTCCAAATGTAGTTTCGATCCAAGCCTAAGTCAAAGCTGGCAGTCCTGACGCTCGCTCGAGGATAGGCGTCGAAGTAGGCATGTATGGTGTTTTCCATGTCGATGTCCTGGAGACGACGACCACGAAACCTCGGATTGATATTACCCCAGTTGTCGAAGTCGCGGACCACTCTAAGAACCGTCGTATGACTTGGTCTGCAATTGGGAAATCTTCGTCTAAATAACTGACTTACAAGAGTAGCATTACGACGACCTTCTCCTAAAATAATTCTAGCATATGAGCGCGCTTATCTCGAGTATAAAGAGGCCTACTGGACAACAATCGGCCAAGCTGAGATATTGTTTTAACTTTGAAATGTAAACGCTTTAAATACTACTCGGACAATTGATATTTCACGTTAAAAACAACAAAAGAAAAATAAGCGTAATTTTTGGTCAACAAATCTTTGTTTGATTTTACTCGTAACCACGTCGAAATGGAAGACGCGGTCTTTGTCTACTTTGTCTAATTAGGTGTTGAACGTAATAATTTTCTTTAACGATAACTTTTTCTGATTATTAACTACATAGCTGAAAGCATAAGTTCCCTAAAATAAATGTACATGTGTGTTGTGATTATGTACGATTGTTTACTATAAAGGCTATTGCCTGCTAGTACAACTTGTTTTTCCCCCGACCTCCAAACTCAGTGAAAAAAAGTCTTTTTCAACCGAACCAAAATTATTTTTACACAACTTTTCTATTGAAACATTTTGCGTGACACCTACCGGTGAAAAAAATAAATTTTCCAAAACGGCACAAAGTCGTTCGATTTTTCTGAAATTTAGTAACCTAACAAATAAACCCTAGCATAAATACATTTTGAGAAAAATGGCCTATTCGAGCCTATTGAGACACCCTGTTTATTAAAACGAAAAGTTCGTTCTTTCTTCGTTTAGTTTTATTATTAAATAAAAATAGTGGTCAAGGAATTCTAACTTACGTAACAAAATCTATGGGGAGACTTTCGATTCAGCCTTGGCCATTCCTATTTCTAGCTCAATAAACGCGGTTTCAGGTAAATATTTGATTGGTAGTGCCCAAAATCTTTTTTTAAATCAATTCATAGTGTTGGGAGATTCACGATGCATTATTTTCAGCGGGATGTCTGTTTCGATGTTGTTTACACCTTCATTTTTCTCGTTAGCTTGAAGAAACTCCACCGCCATTTTCTAAAAAAAAATTACTATTTGCGCCTCCAAACGCATTTACGAGAGCTCTACGATAGCTCAGTAGTTCTCGTAAAAATAGTTTTTGTCTCGTTAAAACATCTCTGGAACGCGTTTTTGAAAAAGTCTCTTATTTCTACTAGACACGGCCCCGTTTTCCGTCTCTGGAACGGGCCCTAAGACTGCGCTTCATTTGGGATTATTTTGGTTTAATAACTAAAACTTAATTAAATCTTTGTACAAATCAACTAAGAAAATACATGTTTTGTAAATTTAGTAGATCTTTTTACACCAGCTTTTTTTATAGCATTTGTTTTTCAACATGTTATTCTCAAAAAAACTATTAATTTAACCGGACGGGAAAAGCTGTAGCTTCCACCATACAAAATCACCTGCCGCCGCCACCGTCTCTTTTCAAGAATTTTGAAAGTTTCGGGCTGTCAAGGCCATATAATTCGTCACGTGGTAGACAAAACGTTCTTTATCGTTTGAATACGACACCTGGTGAAATAAATTCAAATTATTCTGAGAATTATGGGAAATTGAATTTTCCTTAGAGTTCTTTGAAATTTTTCCAGAAAGATCGTCTGCTTAGGAATAGTTTTTTTAAATCGTTCCTGCATTATCTTCGTAATTTAAAGGGTTATTTAATGATAATGAAAAAGTTGAATACTTTAAACAGGTAAGCAATTTATTCCTAAACTATTCTTTATAGTTTTCGTACATAAAATTATACAAAATATTAAATTTTTATAGTTAAAGTTGAAATTTAAGCCAAGGTGGTAATGTGAGGAATAGAAATCTCTTATACATATTTCAAACATGGAAAACCAAAACAAGTAAGTTGCATTTACAGTGTAAACAGAGTCTATAGTGGATAGACTCTGGTGTAAATTTAGTTACCGTTGCTATTGCTATGCAGTTTTTAATATGACAATGTTTTTATTTGTAGATTAGTGGTTACGCTGAATGACTTATTAGTTGCGTTGGAAACCTCAAATTGCATCTCAAGATTTATTAATTTTTTACATTTATTCGTTAATTCATTTAAGGTGTCTTCGTTATTTTTTTCTAGGGTTGAAACCTTCTCTTTAAGCTCCTTATTTTCAAATATCAATTGGTTAATCAGAGCATCCTTTTCATTGATAATTGATGAGTAATAGTCTTTTATTATATACGAATGTTCGCAGTGGCTGATGGTAAACTCATTCTTCATGCTCATTTGTGGTACTGCTAACGCACTTTCCTCGTTGTTAATAACAACATCTGCTCTTAGCGACAATGTTTCATCCGGAGGAAGAACCAGATAGTTATAACCTAACCGTACTGTGAATAAAAACGAGGTAAAAATGTTATAAATTTTTATAAATAAATTATTATAAGTTAATTTCCAACCTTTGAAAGGCTTTAAAACAACATGTTCAAATGATTTCCAAGGAAAGTAACGAGGGAGAAAGTCATTGTAATGTTTGACTCCAGCTGGGTTGAAATGGTATCCGCAGATTTTGTTAGTTGCTGAAGGAATCCAGTTTCAACTTGTGCATGGTTTTGAAATCATGAGGAGCTGATTGAATCCTACTAATCCATTCCTCTTTCAAAGTCTTGTCCCTTGGAAACATATGAAAGCTAGCTTTACTCTTGTAGCTGTTTTTCCCACAACCGATAACGCAACATCTTGTTCTTCCCCTTTTGGGAGTTTCTGAAGAACTGTAAATAATATACTATCATTAAAAATTGAACATTCAATAAAATAAGCAAAATTATTTATTATAAATTACCTGTTTCAGACAAATAGGTATCGAAAATAAAGAATATTGCCTGATTATTGAGAGGTTCGTTGAGTGGAGGCATCTGCAAATTTTATAAATATGATAAATGTTAAAAAAAAGGTTTTTTTAAGTGTTTTAATCTTTTACATATTGAAATATTTTCGTAAAACAATTAAATTTTCCATAAATAAATAATTTTAAGTTAATCTAATTTGTAAAATAAATTTAAAAGCTCAGTGCCACGCATTTTTTAATTTAACAAATTTTAGAATTTATGAAGTTTGCCCACTTTTTTGCTTTTACAAAAGCTTTGAGAACGTTACAGTTTAACTCTGAATTTATAAAATCATTCATCATTGATGGTAAGATATAAGTTTTTATAAAACATTGATGGTGAGATATAATTTTTAAAAATCATTGATCAAAGATGGTGAGGTATAAGTTTTTTAAAGTCATACAGGTTGTATAGTCGTTGAAGTGTACGTACTGTGTTCAATTACAAAATAATTATAAAGCGACCCCTAGCGGTGAAACTAGCCCCCTGGCGGAATATCGCAACAGCACTAATCGCAATCTGTAGTTTTCCATCGGGCTAGTCAATTTTAAAAATTTCAGAATTTTCCCACTGCCCATTTGGTTTCCGCCACCGAAAGAAAAGTGAAAAATCCCATTTTCGTCCATTTTGGGAAAGGTTTTTCTCGAAAAGCCCCAGGTACCATTTAAAAATTTTAACGACAACTACTAGTACAAAACCTAAAAATTATCTTCTTATTACTCTCACGCGTTGATCTCCGCGCAATTTAATGAAAAATTAGTTTTAAATTTAAAAATAATTTTCCTAAAATAGCCTAAAACCGCCAAAGTTTGGGGCTAGCTTTGGCTGAAAAAAAAATAAATTAGCTTATTGTACCAAAATGTTTCCTTCGTGTGCCTTGCTTTATTCAGTTCTAATAATTTAAAATTTTGTATTTTCTATTTCTCATTTTCTTGCTTTGTTATTTTAATAGCATTTTGGGTCTAAATTTCGTTTTTTGTTTTATTGCTATTGGAAATTTCATTTAAAGCAATAACATTGGTAATATTTAATATAATTATAATAAATATTCTACTGGTTGTGATAGCACCAGGGTTACGTTTTTTGGAGGATGCTTCGAATATGGCGAAATATCGTTTGAACAATATTGAAAGAATAAATTTAAATTGAAAGATAATTAAAGTTAAAAAAATGATGGATACTACTTCGTTTAAAAGATAGTTTTATTTCAAAAATAATAACGTAGCAAGCCTTCAAGCTTTGGCTTATTTAAAAACGACGTAGTATCCGTTATGTATATTTAACTTTCATCATACAATTTAACCGTGGTTGAAATTATATTTAAATATTATGACAATAAAAATAAATATATCGCGAAACAATATTATTCGATCAAATTAAATTTGATGAAAACATTATTAATCCACCACCCTCCTACGAATTGTAACACAGTCACATGATTAAAGGCTTTTATAGTCGGTAGATGGCTTGGGCATTAGCCTAGAATATTATTTTTAATTTTTTTATCGATATCGTTACTTAAAAGGCGGGTTAAGAAATAAGTTTTAATTTTTAAATCAAATTAACTTTTCCTAGGTTGATTTCAAATTTCGTAAAAAGAGTTGTTGACATTTAAAGGAAAAATTAATTAACTACATACTTCGGAAAATGGATTGCCGTGCGAACATCCGTCGCAATAAACAACAAATAGACACGTACATTAACTGGCACTTTTGATTAATATAATTATTAAATGGAAAATGAAGCTCGCCATTTGGGCACAAACCCATAATGCGAACTATATATATTTTAAATATGTGAAATAAGTGAAAGAGGCTTACCTAAATACAACGGAAACAAATAATTTACTTAAGAAAAGAAGAATATAAGGATCCTTCTCCAACGTTTGGGAAATTTCTTACGCAGTAAACAGAGCTTCCGAAGGGTTACCGTTGTTCTAGGAATTTGGCAAATATTTGTCGAAATGTATGGAAAACAAATATCTTTCTGTATAAAAATTATGTGTTTCCGATTCGATTAGACAAAATATTTTGGTAACTGACGAGAATCGATTACGTAAACCTGTTAATAGTGTTTAGTTTCTCACCATCAAAATAAACTGTCTATTTTCCGACTGGGCCTTTGGTGCCAAGGACAACTATATAAAAACCGTTGAGTTAAAGCTTGTGGCCGCGAGTGAAAAGTCAATAGAATTCCTTTCACGTTGTATTTGCAAGATAATTTTCAAAATTACTATTCAGATTCCACTATATACTTTCACACAACTTTAATAAACCTTATCAAAATTAAATTTAAGGACATAAAAGGTTAACTTAAAGGGTTTTTTATACGACGTTTCTTCGCTAGAAGCCTTTGATAACGCCAAAGTAAACCCAGTAAGTTTGTTAGCTAATAGTGAAACTAAAGAAGCATAGTAATAGAATTTAACCATTTTTCTACCAAATATGTTAATGTTTTTTGTACTGATTTTACTAAAAAAAATTCTGAAACATTGTCTAGCGGTTCTTTATCTTTATGGGCAAAATAAAATATTTCATCACAATATTTTCAAGTCTTGTTTGGTCTGAGTGATACGTTTTATTTACCCGAAAACTATGCCTCAATATCACTTTGGATGATAAAATACGCGAATAAGTAGATAAGTCCATAATTAAAAGGGATAAAATAGCTACACCCTAAACAAATTTGTAGAAATTAAAAAAACGTACAGATAACTCGTACCAATAGGTCTTCGAGTAAAAAAACTACATAAAAAATTAGTTTTTTTTACTCGAAAATCTACTTGAACCGAGATTCGCGTCTTTTGGTTGGCTCGAAGACCTATTGGTACGAGTTATTTGTAAGTTTTTTCAATTTCTTCTCATTTGTTTTTTAAATTTCTTAAAATTAGTTTAGGGTTTAGCTATTTTATCCCATTAATTATGGACTAATCTACTTTTGCACGGTCCATAGGTGTTTTCTTCTAACTTAACCTTTCAATATCACTTTCCTGGCTCTGACCTATTAACTAAAGCAGCAGTAATTTCAAATGATTCGTCCGCGGGTTTTAATGGCCTAAAAACTTACAAAAGTCAATCGTTTTTATACTACTTTTTTTCAAAAACCTTTCCTTGAGTACTGATAATTACCCATAGAGGTTATTTAAAACTACCATTATTTTCATCCAAAAAAAGGTGGTCAAAACAACAGGCCTATATTATAGCTCCCATTATTGGTATGCTAATTGATCGAAAAATTAATAATTGGCTATAATAATTTAGTGCAAAGTGTAATGTTCATTCTGAATCGTTAGTCGGCTAACTTGCCGGCTTGGGAACGACTACCACCATTTGTATCGCCTACAAGCGAATCATGAATAATGAAGATGCTAGTCAAACCTGTATTGGCGTCATTTTGGATTTCGAAAAGACCTTTGACTCGATCATGAAAAAATGTAACAAGGGTTTCTATGCTATGGGTAATAGGGGTCTTGCAGGTAACTGTATTAACAGGGCCTGTCCTAAAGAAAGTATCCTTAGACTATCCGAAGAAAAATTTCTTATAAATGAGGTAAAACACAAGTCGGTTGTATACTATTGGACCGAATCCCGTTTGACCGAATCCCATTGAACCGAAAAGTATTTTCGTTTATAGCCCAACATGGCGGGATTCAGTTGAATGGGAAATTTTAATCTGGTTCGCTTTCACTTCGGGTAGGTTAGTTCAGGTTGGGTTAGGTTAGTTCAGGTTGGGTTAGGTTAGGTTGGGTTGGGTTAGGTTAGGTTAGCTTAGATATGGTAGGCAACTATTTCACGTCGGGTCATATCAAGTTTATTTTCCAAAATTAATTCCGGAAAATATCAAATTTCAAGGGAAAATGGTCTAAAAATACACGTCGGTACGAAATAATAAATATTTAAGACACAGTATATCTAATTTGATATACTATCGTCGCGTAACCTACGATATATAAATATGTATCACTAACGGTATATTGAATGAAAACCGCGTTTTGCGCGGTTTTCGTCCGATTGGAATTCGGTTGAATGGGATTTCGGTCCAATGGTCTACAATCCACAGGTCAATTATATTTCTATGAAGGTAAATGTGTTGTTTGGAAAATTTTAAAATAATTTATTATTAGAACAAAATCATATAGAGACACGAATAGTATTGCGTAGGTAAGGTGAATTTATTTTAAAAATATTTAAAAACAAAAATTCGTTGACTAGTCAACGCCATCATCAAGACAAACAGTATTTCTCGCACGTGCATTGTATTCTATTTAAATGCCCTGTATTAGGGTTTTGCAAACACCTATTTTTTGAGAATAGGGATGACATATTTTTTGTGTAGAAAGAGACTAATTCTAAATGGTTTTCTATAAACACTCGTTCTAAAGTGATTTTGTTCATGTACTTTAGTAACCAATACATCTAAGAAGCTAATTTAATTTCATTGTGTAAGCTGTTGATATGTATAAAAAATACTTCATCTATTCTCTGTAAATAGTGTAAACGTATCATCTACGTACCTAGTTTATAAGCTCGGTTTTACGGGTGAAGACGATAAAACCTTTATTTCAAAGTCATGCATAAATATGTCACAAAGAATCCGATACATGGGACTACCCATACTTAAACCATACCCTGTTTATAGATTTTTTTAACGAAAGTAAAATACGTGTTTTCTACACAAAAACTAACTAGTGATAATATTCCATTACATTCATCCTTTGTATAAAACGTTTTTAGTCTATTTCCCAGAATAGACATAGTTTCATCCACAGGGACCTACGTAAAATTTGTAGTTACCGTTCTGGTGTAATTAAAGAGGTTAACTATTTAAAAACTGTAGCAGCAAGTCGTGGTTTTAAACCGGAAATAATACAAAAAATGTTCAACAAAATCAAAAGAAATTTTGAAGGACCTAAAACTAACCTCATACCTATAAAAAAAACAGAAATAAGAAATGTTTGAAGTCATTAACGTATTTTCCTAAAGAATCCGAAAAAAAACTGCTTAAAAACGAGTAATATTAATATTGCATTTAGACCAACAAACCAGCTTAAAAATATTTGATAACGGCAAAGAGACCGTGTAGACGATATGAGTAAACAAGGTATTTATGAAATCAGAAATACATGAATCGAAATTATCAACGTCCTATTCCTCTAACACGGTAAGCAAGTTCCCATTCCCCCCTCTATTTAGTAAGGAGGAGAAAACCCCCCTGGAAATTCAGCCTCTCCCAATTTGAAGTAATCTACCCGTGATGCACTAGAATTTTTCCTCTCCCGCGGGCGGGCTGAAATCCGTTCGGTTTTTATTTCCTCCCTCTCCTTGTACTACGGGAAAATGCCCCCCAATAAAAAGGAGGTCGTTGATAATTTCGGTTCATGTATTTCTGATGAAATACCTTGTAGATATTGTAACTAGATTTATATAGGTCAAACAAAACGGAACTTTATAAAACGTTTAGCAGAACACAGAGGTCATCTTAATAGGCTAGAATATGATAAATCAGCCGTGGCGTTCCACAGCAAAAAAACCAAACACGTGATTGACTTAGAGCATTCCAAAATTATAGCGCAGCCTAATAATTACGCACCAAAAAATTTACGCGAAGGAATTGAAATCGCGAAAGGTAAAAATATTGTCATAAACTTTGATGAAGGTCCGTTGTTAAATAACTGCTGTAAAAATCTATTTAAAAAATGAATGTCTTTATTTTCTTAGTCCCCCCTACAATTGTTGGTATACGTTATACACACAATGTTTGTCTTGATGATGGCGTTGACATCGCCGAAACTAGTCGACGAATTTTTGTTTTTAAATGTTTTTAAAATAAATTCACCTTACTTACGCAATAATATTCGTGTCTCTCTATGTTTTTCTTATTATAATAGCGTAAGGTTAGAACGGTTCAAACTTATTAATTTATAATTAATATTATAATTAATTAATGGATAAAAAAGCTAAATTTAAATATTAAAAAAAAAGTTATATGTGTGTTGTGTTTAGCAATATAGGAAAATCTATTGAAAGGTTAGCTGTTTAACCTAATAGCATATGTAACATAATTACTCATAAGTATGCAACTAGCTCAATTTATTCACTAACGGTTTGTTGCACAGATATTGCGTCATCCGTACCCTACGTAATATTTGACGTCATCGAATCTCAAATGCCGATTGTGCCGTCGCTCAATTAGCTCTACGTATTATAAACCGTCGGCCATTATTTTAGTAAACAAACCGGTTTGAACAATCAAGGTTTATTAGCTAAAATGAACAACAATATACTGTCAAATGCTGTTAATGAAATTAATAAAGTGTTTGGAGACTCATGTTCTAAAAAGAAGGAGGTTAATTGAAAAAAATAGTTGAAATTCAGGTTGAGCTTTTCTTGGGCATATTCTTTTGAGCCTAGGCCTAACTCTTTTAGGCTTGGTATGGGTTTTAAAAACGCTGGCGGAATATCCCACTTCGATGACTTGTTCGATTTTAGGAAAGTTATCTGTGAATCGAACCGTATTGGTCATTTTCACCAACCTTTTCTTTTTCTAAACTACTCATTATTTAACATGATTTAACTTTATCCGCACAAATCGAGCGAGTTTATAAATTGCAATAAAGCTACATTGGGCTGACTAAAATTCTGACGCAAACAATTCCTACTCAATTTAGAGGTTTACCATGGGCTTAAATAAATATGTTAGTAGCCAATAGTGTGATTCACAATATTACTAGGATGAATAAAAAGGTGATAATCTAACGTAGTCCACCTTTTTACTGGTTCGTGGTGAAAACAAACCGTTTGTGAATATTTTTGAATGGAATAAAGGTACAGTGGCATACTTATGAGTAATTTTATTACCTAAGCTAATAGCAATAAAAAAATCAACAGGGTTACACAATAGAAGAACCTTAAAATCGCATTTGATGCACCCTTAAATTGGAGCTACTGTTTAGATAAATTATACCCTTCTCTTCTTAATGCAAGTGCCTGTCTGTAACATTGTTAAAAAACAATCCAGCTTACCCTATAAGAAGTGTTTATTATTTTTTTCTCAAATAAGTTCGGGACTGAGGAAATACATCTGCTGAGAACATGAAGAAATTCCAGTCATAATATAGGTACTTTTTCCTATCCTCACAAAGTTGTTATAAGAATTGATATTGCAAAAATTCATAAGTTTTGCTAATCCTTAACAATTTCCTTTTAAATAAAGACCATTATTTGTCAAATTTAAAGTCAAGGTTGAAAATTCAAATTGCCTTATCGCAAAATAACCCCAAATTATCATATATTTTATGTAATTTAATATGTATATAAAATGCCCCTATAGAACATATAGATATAACTGAAAAAGAGTTTAAAAATAAATTCAAATCGATAATTTAAATATAATAGGTGTTTCAATAAATAAATAAATACACTTAAAATACTAAAAGTATAAAATGTTTCTCTCCTCGTCACGAGTTTCAGCTTTTTAATACTTTTTGGCACGCTCGTTTCGCACGTGGACGTCCAATTCCTAAATCTTTATCGAAACTAAATCATGCCCTCAATAACTAACTAGTGACGTAGAAAAAGTATTTACACGTGGACGTCCGGTAATTTATTACATTTGTCTTACTTTTCAACGCTAACCTGCGCTTTTAATTATTTTCAAATACTATAATTTTTTGTTCTATTTTGACCAAATAATATTTTATAATAGTAATATAATTGAACCGAAGGGCTTACAAGACTTTTAATTATTTGAACATGACAAATTTTAAATTTTAAACTTAAACCTGATGCTAGTTTTGTTGGTTTATAGGTAGCTATGGCGAGCGTTCTATTCTTAATTAATGTCTCTTTGCCTCAAAAAATTGCCAAGAGGAAAAAATAAAAATAAGCGAAATTGTATAAAATAGCAGTTTAAATTCCTTAAAATTCATAATACGAAGCATATAAATAGAAATTTTAAGAATATACTTGCACATTTTAGAATATTCAGGAAATAAATGATATCCAAAATCATTTTTAAAAGTTCCAAATGTAAAAAGGAGGCCCAACTTACTTGACGTAACAAAAATCCTTCACGGTTTTTGCAATTTTGACAAAGCGTCCAAATGTTATAAATGTTTATTTTGTTTGAACTTTTAAAAGTTCTTTAAGTGTAGCTATGTTAGTGCAAATAAATATTGCATTTCCTAGCTAGTCATAAACATACCCTGCGATATTAAGGTTTATTTGGTTTTAGGTAACCATAAAAGATCGATAAAATTGCCAAAAGGATTGTTTATGAAAAGAGAAAAGTACACTAACCGTCTGTCATGGCCTTAACGGGACGACAAATGTCATGTAACTCTTAACTTGATTTTGCGACTAATATCAACGCCCACAGCGATTCCTTCCAGAGCTAGATCATTTGTTCTTAAAGATTATGATTTAGAAAATATTCGATCATAATTTATTAATATGTAATAATAATTTCTATAAGATTGAAACCATTTTTTGTGTGATATCAAAAATATAAAATTTCAAAAGTGTTAAATTTCAAGAAATAGTTTATTAAATCAAACAAGGAAAATACCCCCTTTTTAATGGCTATGTTTAAGGCTCTTTTCTAGAGATATCTAACAGTGTATTTATCATTCATGTTTTCATCCGCCCACATGACCTTTTAGCCCCTCGAATGAGACCCCCAAAAAATTAAAATTTAGACATACAATACCCTGGTACCAATTCCTGTTAGGACTATATAGTTTGCGCCTTTGAATTAAGCTTTCCGAAATGTTTAAGATAGTCTTGTTTTGTTAAAATTAAATCGGTGTTTAAAAGTCATTAAACTTTAAGCGAAAAGGTACCTAAATCGAGGTACGCTGTACCAAAAAATGGGGTTTCGGTTAAACTGGGATTATCCTATAACTTCTTATTATATTTACCTAAAAACTTGGATATCCCCGTTGTTTACGCATATCTATCTGTTAAATAAAAATCGATTGACCCATGGTGACATGATTGGTTAAAATTATATGGAATGACCCAGCAGGAATTGCAGTATAATGATCATGTGATGTAGAAACGCATCCGCGGGTTTCCACGTTGTGTTTCAACCAATGTAAGTTGCAAACAAAAAGTTTGCTATCGCCCGAGCTTAAAAGATTAAACCACATAAATAATAAGAAAGAAGCTGTTAATCCAAGCAACTAAATAGAAAATTAAAATTTGGGATAGCAATTGTACTTATAAGAGATATCGTAACACTTGAGATGTGGCTTTTTCGAGAAAGGTCAAACTGAGCATGATTAGAAAGTTAATTACTGAAGTGGTTTTAAAATTAATTTGGCTGGTGAAAAAAATATCACATTGTAAAGTGATCGAAAAATCTAAAAACATTTTGGGGGTTTAATTTTCTTATCAATTGACATTAAAGATGGTCCTTAATGTTTTGTTATTTTTATGGTTTTTCTGTAAATAAAATGTGACGCCAAATCTTCCTGGGAGTACTCTCAAGGATACTGAAGTACGCACTTTTTCACAATTTTAAAACATTATTCCGAAAAGATTTATACGAGAAAAGAACGTAAATAAAAATTTAAAAAGTTATTTATTTTATTTTATTAAAGATTTATGATTGTCAAATCTGAAAGGAAAGTACTCTGCTAGTAATTAAACTTATAAATATAAATTAGACAGAAAAATGAACAAATTAAACTGATGAGAAAATAAATACGTTTGTAAAGAAAACTTTCGAAATTATGTCTTTAACACAATCGCCCTTCTAAAAACGAAAAAAAGGGTGAACTCGAGGATATCTAAATTGAGGGCGAAAAAATAAAAAAATATGTTCAGCGACTATTAGAGATCGGCGTTTGAATTATCCAATTAATTATTTTTATTCATGGAGGAAGTTTATATTATTGCTTCAATTCCAAATGCACCCAGTTTCGTTTGGCCATCGTTTACCGGCGTGGGAAGAGATTTTCCCACAAAATTCCTCCGTCTTTTAAAAAAGATTTTTCCAAGCATCTTTTTTGCAAAAATTGCGGAGTCCGTGGCAATAAACGAATTTCCAGGAACACAGAATGCGCCGCGTTCGAAGATTCGTCGATTTGCGTATTTGAAAAAAAAAAAAATGAATTTTAATAAAAAAAATATATTTCTAATATTTTATTTGATTGCTAATAAAACCAATTTTTAAATCATTCCTTTCTTCTTATTTCTTTTTTGTCAGATTTAAACCGTGGCATCTTTTTATGTTCGTGGAAAATTTTTAGTTTTTCGGGTGGTGGGATTAACTTTAAAACTTAAGACTTTTATTTTTTAATTTACCTAAGCCGTCTTCGAAGGGCTCCTTACTTCTTGGCACGCTTTACACGAATCTTAAACCATAGCTCCCGTGAAATTTGGAATACTTTCACCTACCATAAAAAGAATCATTCCCTTTCCTTTGCTTATCGCCCAATAGATACGTCGCGAGAGATACGTTTAGCGATCTGCTTCGCGAAACGTTTGCTGATCAGTTTGGTGATCGGCTAAATGATACGTTGTCGGAGATATTTTTCGTTAACCGTTAGGTGATTGGGCCAAAGATACTTTGTTGGAGATAAAGTTCGTGATCCGTTTGGTGATCGGCTAAAAGATACGTTGTCGGAGATATTTTTCGTTAACCGTTAGGTGATTGGGCCAAAGATACTTTGTTGGAGATAAAGTTCGCGATCCGTTTGCTGATTCGATTAGTGATCGGTTTCCTGATCTCCGCGGAAAGACAAGTGTCCCTCGAGGAAATATCTGTAGTGCCTGAGGTGAGTTGTAAAATTGAGTTTGTGGTAGGGCATTTTCTTCTAACGTAAAATTAGGACAAAATTGAATATTCAAAGCTATTGGTCTAGGCCTACTTAATTTCTATCCAAATGCTGGTCATTTGGAGAAGGATTTTGGGTTTAGCCCTTTCGGGGAATTTGCGCTTATCTGGCCAGGTTGCGTCGATTTCCTGTGGCAATGGTTGTTTTCTGGGATTGACAGGCTTTCTTGTTCTATTTTCGTCCACTACCCCCCTCGCATACTTCTAAGATGCCCTTAAGAAATGTAGGTTGCCAAGCGTTTTTGAGTTCTGTTGTATATATGTATATAGACTGTAAGGTTATTTGGTATGAATATAATGTGGTTTTACTCGAGTTCGAGTGCGCGAAAAAGGCACATCGGTATGGTGTCGCAATAGGCCGAAATCCCCGGTCCAACGGGAAAGGCCGTGACATAGAGCCTCTTTCCTGGAAAACGGAAAGAAGGGGACTAATAATGAAAACCGAGGTGCGATGGGTTTGGGATGAACTCGAGAAGGTCAGAAGAGCCATGCTCAAGCTAAGAATAAGTTCTCTCCGATGAACAGGCACAAGTCTTGACCGCGCCTAGCTTAAGGTGTTCCGCGGAAGTTTTACCGCGAGATGTGTCGGATTTATAAAATCCATCGTCGGCGTAATTAATTTAGCAGTCGCGATCCTGCAAGACGCGACGGATTCCAGTGGTGTTCGCTTGCCGTTGAATTGTTCAATCAAGCAAGTCATCGAGAACTTCAACTACGAGGCAATGATCTCAGCTCAGGATGTTCATCGTACAAACTTAAGTATCGAACAAACCATTTTATAACATTCACCTCAGCGTAATGCTACTCCGAAAACCACAGTTCCGTTACTACGGATAAATTTAAAATAGTACTAATTCTTTAATTATCTCAATTCTGTCGTTAAATTTTATTAATGTCGGTTCATTCTTAAATTACTTAACTTTAGTTCAATTTCATTATAATCAATTTATTATTAATTTGTCGGGAAATGTTAATAGTTTTAAGGTAGTTTAGGTAATTGTTTAAACATTGGGTGCACCTTAGAATTAGGATTTATTGTCATAAAAGTGTTTATTATCCTCTTAATTAAACGTTTCTTGGCAACCTGCATACGTTTTATAATTCCCTATCGCTAAACTTACCCCTAGACATTAATTCATTTTTAGTCGCAGGCCCCAATAGAGAAAGCCTGGCGAATACCCGGATCTTATTACCTTTTGTGGCAGGGGTCGACTCACCTAATCTAGATTAAGCGTAAATGCAGTTTATAATTAGACTTATATTAGGCACACTTATTTATGAGTCGTACCAAACGCTACATTCTAATTACCTACGCATTTCGGGGGAGAAGAAAATGCCATCGAGGTTTGTGACGGTAAAGAAGAACTTGCTGTGATTTCGTCTACTACGAGCTCGTCTAAAAATCGGTCGATTTCCGATGAGAAGGCTCATTTTGAAAAGAGGGTATGGAATGGGGAAAGTAGAGGGGGTGAAATGTGGAAAATGTGGTGTAATGGGGGAAAGGAGAAAATCGGAATACTTATTATTTAACGCGTACGGCTTCGGGGAGGATTTGTGCGCTGAAAAAGTATAAAAGGCATTGTCTAACGGCGATTGGAAATGGAGAGCCCTAGTCTGGATGACGATTGCCTCTCGGCGTTCCTACGTAGAGCGGAGTCGACTCCGAAACATTCAGTGCCGTCGTTACTATCTTTAGCCACTCGATATCTAGCTAGGTTCGACGTTGGAACGTTATACGTTCGGGGTTAGGTAATAGGGTTTTTAGCGCGAACTATCGTTCTCAATTATGAATAATTTTTACGTCTTTTGGCTCTTAAACTCGCAGAAATTACGCCAAGAATCTTCCATGTCGAGCGCCAGGCCGGAACCGATTCGGAATCCGAAAACGACGAACAGCGGTTAGGTGTTTTTGATACTTTTTCCGACTAACTCTCAATCTTTTTGAACCGTTTTGTAGACCTAATAAGCGTTTTTTTTTAATGATAACGTCCGAGAACATTGCGTGATCGGCTGAAGCTTTATTTAAGACCACCAATTTTCGTGGTCACTTTCGCATTCATGTCGTGATCACCAAAAAGTTCATTATAGATGCTTTTTTCTCGCGATCACTTTGGCGATCACCGTGTTGTTCATTTCGTGATCACTTTCGCGATCGACTTCCGGTTCGGTTTTGTGATCGGCCCAAAGTAAATTCGGGAAATTTTGATATTGGTTGGTAATCCTGTAAAATTGGGAAGATATAGATAATGGGTAGTAACCCTGTAAAATTGGGGGCGTTTAAATAGTGGCTGGTTACCCTGTTATATGGTAATAAATTGGGGTGAGTACGTTAGGATAGCTTCATTTCTTCGTTGACTGGATAAGTCTTTTATTAAGGTAAAAGTAAAAACCACAGCACAAGAACATGTATAAAAACCCTGTAAAAAGGGGTGAAGAGTACCTGGACATATGTCCCCGAAGTTACTAGTTATGAAGCGCATGATTTTCTCGAATACAACCATCTCATCTGCGAGCTTCATATTTTCAAGGTCGCCCCTAGGGACCAGATGAAGAGTGAGAGGACAATTAACGAAGTAGTGCTCAGAATTAACTATCTGACCCACAAACACAGGCAGGACTGAGCACATCCCATATAGCAAAAGCACGTCTATATTTGGTTTATATTTAGTATTTATCGTATATATTACGTGTTGTCGAAAATATATACGTAAATGTTACGTATATTTTAAGTATATAAAACACTTAGAAGAATTAGGTGTTCAACCACACGTGCGACGCACGAATATATGTGGTGGATAAATTCCTAGTATTAAAAGTACGTATTAGTTACGTATATAAAAGGTATAGATATAACTTTTTTTAAAGTGTTAAACTACACATATTTGTTACGTATATATTTGGAGTATAAAAAACTGGAGGCCAGGCTTTCATAGCTTGCGCACCTAATTTTAAAACCAATTCACGATTCTTAAAATCATTCCGATATAATATACTTAAATCAGTTGCTATTCAAATAACGTTAATAGTCGTTATTAAAACTAACTTTGAAACTACATTAAATTTTAAGCCCACTTCATATTGTTTTTATTAATTTTATTTTCTTGTTTAAAAAAACATTTAAATCATTTTGGTTCCCCTTGATTAATAACTAAGCGATTTTTTTTCTGAAAATTGAAAGTTGACGATCGCTTTTTATCAATAGTAGGTCTAATGTAGAAGAAATGCACCTGTAATTTTTTTCTTTCAAATTCCAGTTTACGGTTTCCTCTCTCCAAAGAAAGCATTCCCCTTTTATTATTCTACCCTCCCTTGAGGCCACTCTCTGACCTTGCCCCCTTTATCACGTGAGCCAGATATTCGTGACTCGTCATTCCACCTACTGAACTTTTCTCGTCGTGGTCTCGGACTCTTCGGTCTTAAAGAAAGGACGTTTCGCGTATTGTTAACGCTTTATAAAGTTTTAAATTGTTCATCGTTCTGCACATTTAAGGACAAAAAGGTATGTCAAACTATTTTATATTCATTTTCACATTTACAAATATTAGACCAAATTAGTTAGAAAGGCTAACTTTAATTGCTAATAATTTTTAAAAATAATGTAAATGTAAATAAATAATAATATTATTAATAAACCATTTCGCATTGAAATTGATGGTTTACAGTCGATGTTTGCGGTTTTATTTAAATTATATGGCCGTTTTATATTGCCACGTGTTAGGTTATGGTCGAGACTCAACATCAACAGCGACTCATGGATGTATTATAGAAGCTACGCTTCATGGATATATCACTCCCAGAAAATCGTGTAAACAGAATTCGCGATGTACCCGTAACGCCATCTGTTAATGATGTTTGTCATTAGAGCAAAAGTGAGGCCCACGTCACTTCCTTTATTGACGGAAGTTTCGCGACGGATTTAAACGCAGCCGCACACGTGATAGCAGGCGCGCACGTTATTTAACCGTAAAACTTTTTTCCAAATATGATCGCGGACAACCCATCTTTCTTTGAATAAACAAAGAAGTCGGAAATATAATTGCTACGTAAGAATAATAAGTTATATTTCCTATTATTGAATATTGATTTATGAATTTTCTTTCTAATTCTTTCGGCAAAGGGTCATAAATGACATAACTTCCCATTGTATATTAAAGTTCCAGGTATTCTCTCAATTTTAATTATTAGTAGAATAAATTTATTATGAATTACTGGAGGTTCAATACATTGGAAACACTGGGATTGACAAATGACTCAGTTGTTGTCCGTGTTGAAGATGAATATACCACAAGTGATTCTGATTCCAGTCATGAAAGCTATGGTACGTTTTAGACTACAAATGAATGTATTAGCATTCATTAACAATGTTTTATTACAGATGACACAAGTACAGATGAGGAAAGTACTTGTGCCAACGAGGAGAACTCCACTCCAGAACTGGATATTAGTATTTTTAATGGTACGTTATTATGACAATGAGTAACCAGTAATTCTAATTTGAGAATACAATTGAACAGATAAACTGAGTAATGATGTCATAGAATTTGAAGAAATTCTGAACGACGAAGAGCTTGACATGGCTCTATTTAACCTAGAAGAAGTTCCACAACCTCAACAACCCCTCGGAACAATTACAAAGTACTGAATGGATCTGCACTGATTATTAATGAAATATATTCTTAATCGTTAATTTTTGTTTCAGCATTGCAGGAGTGATTAACAGGTCACCAGTTAAAAAGAAAAGAAAAACTCAAAATCCAGTGCCCCGTAGCTGTATGATATCTAGTACGTTTTAATTTGATTTGTAAATTAATATTTTTTTGGCATAATTAAATACCAAATAAATATTTAGGTGAAGAGTATGACGAAGCCTTTAAAGGTTTAATCATTGAAACACAAGAACAACTCAGAGCTTCAGAATTATCTACACTGAATGTTGAGGAAAATCAAAAGAAAATATATACGTGGATTGTTAACCTTAGCTTCAGAGATCTCAATGGAGTGAAAAATATTATAAAGCCAATTTTGACAGAAACTGTGGAAAGTAAGGTAACATCAGAGATGATGCATCTTATTAACTTTGGTGTTAAACAAAGAACCAAGTTATAAACTCTTTGAAACATACTACGGTAAGAAAATTTCGATAATGTTATTGTATTAGTATATAGAAATATGAAAAGCTTTTGAATAAAAATGACTATTTCAGGGATACAAAGAGCTAACTGAAAGAGGGAAAATTGTTGGAATTAATGTTCTTTTGAAGAGAGTTATGGAAAATGGATCCAAAAAACCCAAGATAATAGAAATTGACATCAATCAAAAAATAGAAGAGTGACCTTCAGTTTTGTTGTATATTATAGGGGCCATGCTCCAATCACTCTGCAGGAAGTCCACATATGGGAGAGTTTTAGCTGGGAAAATGCAAACGTCAAAAGAAAATTTAGCAATTCCTCTGAGGAAATGGATAGACAGTCAAAATAGAGGTGGTCTAATATACCCAACACAAGAGGTATATGAACTATTTCTAAAAATTTACCAGCTTGTTGTACCATACTACAGTAAAACATGCATTGATAATAGAGTGCCAAAGGCAAAAAGTGCAATCAAAGCAAGCCCTGATGTCATTCAATTATGGAATGAAGTATGTACAAATTCCATTCCTGATGGTGAGAGAGCAAAGCTATTTGATCACTGTTTAAGTTATTTTATTAATACGATTGGAAATTGACACTTAAAGAAGCGGAAAGATGTTTTTAAAACAAAAAATGCCCTAAAAGCTATGAAATCTTTCGCCGATTCTAAAGCCAAATTTAGGAAACAGCTTGAACAACTTTCAACTGGTTAATTTCCAAAATAAAGTATTAAATTGTGATATTTTAGAGCAATTGTGTTTTTATTGAATGATTTGAACAGAGCTGGCCATAACATCAATATCGCTCACAGCTGCGAATTCATTTTTACTTCACAAAGTATAATGGTATTGTACCGACATATTGTTTTTTTTCTTTCATAAATATATCCGTACAATACCATTATACTTCGTGAAGTGGAAATCAATTTGTAGCTGTGAGTGATATTGAAGTTTTGCCCAACTCGGGATTTGTATTTTGTAGCTATACTTTGAACACAGTTGAGCTGAGGTTATACTGTGGTATTTCCTTGGACATTCAGTGTAGGGATTTTGTAGCGTCGCATCATTAAAAGGGTTTCCCGGTTATTTCCAACATTTTCAATTGTTGGGTTGTCATTTCTCCTATTGGCTCCATGATGCTTAGAAAATTCAAGTTCTTATGGGTCTTGATTGAAGTTACCCGTCAAAATAAACTGCGCGCCTTTTCCAAGGAGGAAATGTATGATTGCTATCATTGCTTTTGCTATAAATTGGAAAACATGTTTTCAGTATGTTAATTCTACATTATATCTAAAAGGGATTATTCTTACTGGTTTGTCTCAAGCCTGCGAGTGTTTCTTGAGAAAGAATCATTTTTTTCCTTTCTTCGGCTTTAAAGTTACCTGGTCTTTCTTGCGTGTCTCTTTCCAAGTAACTTAGGAAGTCTTTTTCTAACCACTATTAATAATAATAAATGTAATCAGTTTTATCTGGGTTTTTTTTCATATTGAAATAGGGCATGCTATTGGGATACATACTTGAAGTCGTTGATCATTGACAGACCTGAATGGCCTTTTATTAGGTTTCCTTTTGTGGTACGCCTCATTGAAATTTGTGGTGTTTAAAATATCGAACCATTTATCGAAAATCTATATGAACTTTACAGTTTCAGAATAGTGTTCACCATATTCTTCTTTAAGTGCGTTGGCAACAGTCTGACTAAGCACTTGTGCTGCATATCGAACTTTCATTTTATTGAAAGAAGTGAGATATATATGGTCTCTTGTTAATTTATGTGCCTTACGAAAGTTGCCAGGTTGGGCCATTTCCTTTATATATAACTCTTTAATTGGCTTCCAAACGATATCCTGATTATTTTTGTGCATTAAACGAACTGCGCATGTTTCTTCACTTGAAAATAAACAATTTCTTGTTGTTTTTAGTAGGTGTGGAGGATCAAAGATAAAAAAGAAAGGCCTCTCTTCATCCTCGCTAAATGGATTCAGACAAAAGTGTGGAGAGTCTGGTTTACAATTCATGGTGAAAAACTTCCTATTGGTGGCTGCACCTAACACTCGGATGCCAATTGCTTCTAATTTTTCAACCGCTTCCCATATGATTGAGTTTAAATCATCCCCAGTTAGACCATTGGTAGCAAAATGTGCGAATGGATATTTCTCGTGCGTTGTGGTGCCTCTCAACATCAACATGAGTACATGACTTGCCACTTTTTTTCATCAAAATTTCCAGATTGAAGGTCATTAATATGGTTTCTGGAATTATTGAGTTGACTGTAACCAATGATGTTGCCAGTAGATTTCTTATAAATTAATTCTTCTTTGACTTTCATTTCATCAAGAAGAATTAAAAAATAGCGTTGAAATGGCTTCAGTTTCCCAGGGTCTATATCAGCTTTCAATTGATTAAAAACCTCTTCTGAAAAGCCTGGTAACTTCCCATTATGAGTGGAATGCCTAAATAACGTACTGTAGGAAGGAAGCTGCAAAATTTTAGAATTGGCCAAGCTTTTATACGCATTCGGTGACTTATGGAACTGATAAAGACACCACTGTATTACATATGGGTGCCACCTTCGTCCTTTGGGGTCTTTCCGCTTGATGGCTTTCAGCTGTTCTCTTAGAAATAATGAAACAAAAGATTGGTCTTGTTTTTTTGGTAATGTTTTCTCCAAAATTGTTTGTATGGAATGGTCATCTTCTTCCTCTAGTGTTTCACCATCAACATCTATATGTTTTTTTTTGCTTTTATTTGCAGCTGTTTAACTTGCCTTCTAGCTTTTCTTTCATCCTTCTTGGACATCTTTAACAATGCTATAAGCTCTTTCTTAGAAAGTGACTTGTATTTTATCTGGCTTACGTTCTTCTCGCCCTCTGCAGCAGTCTTCAAAGCATAACTCTTTAGCTTGGTGCAGTAGACGCATGTTTTGCTATTTGAGAGTCCCATACAATTTTCATCTCTCATAACATTGAAGCTGAAATACCCACGACACCTTTCCTTGAACAATTCCATCAAATTAGGTTCTTTAACTCCTTGACAAATTTTGAACCTGCTAATGTTTTCCAAGAATCCATTCAAACAATTTATGCTTTTGATAGTTTCTGGTACCTCAACTAAGCTATGGTTGGCCAAATTCTTTTCAAAGACTTAAGCTTCTACGCTGTAGTCCTCATTTATGGATATCGATATTAATGGGATGTTAGTTTCTTCCATAACTTTCAGAAAGTGCACTTTCCTATTTTCTAAATTGGATAAGTTGGACAACCAATTTTCTTTTACTAGTTTTAGCCATTCTGGTGAGGTCATAAAGTCTTTGTAAATGTTCTTTGCAGGTGTCTTCTGTGCATTATTTATTAGCTGTTGATTTCCATTCTCAGTTTGAATCATATGTTGATCATCAATTTCACTTTGGATGCCTATCTCCGAAATGCATTCTCCGTCAGTTTCAATGATCATGTGCGAATTATCTGCGGTTTCTCTTTGAGCAACTATCTCTGCATTTTTGGTTAAGCTTTGATTACTGATGTCCAGATTATATACAGATTGGTTGGTAGTATCCTGGATTAAGGTGTTCAAAAATTATCAGGGTCAACAAAATCCATTGATTCTGTTTCATCATCCTGCAAACACAAAACAATTAGTATTTTCGACTTCATCAGCGCAATTATGTCAGTTAATAAAAAACTTACATTTTTGTCCAGATCCAGGAACCTTTGAGCTTCTATCCGTCTTTCTGATATTGGAAGTCGAGAAAGCGGTTTTGGTGTACTTAAAAATTTGGCTTCAACAAAGATACCGATTTCTACAGAAAAGAAATGAATTACCATAATTTGTGGCAGTGTCAACACTATAAATTTGGTTATACTAACATTAGTCTGAGTTGGTTCTTTCGAAGTTGTAGGTTCCTTTGAAGTTGATAATTTGGCATTACATTCCATACTTCGTGACAATATGGGCTTTAAAAGCGATACCATGCTCTGTAAAATTGACCCAAATATGTAAGATAAGTATATGCACAGTTAGAAAAAAGGGTTTGATTATAAACCCCCAAGGTTCTTAAAAAAAATCCACAAATTCAAACCCTCCAAAACCCTTTAACGGAAATTTTCAAACCCACAAGGCTTAAAAATGAGCACTTTTATGATTATAAAATGAACCATTAGAAACTTCCTAGGGTTTGCAACAAAACCCCGTATATACAGACAATCAACACAACACGGTTTATATTTAAACTCTTTTAACACTTCCTAGGGTTTGTATTTATAGATTAAATTAAAATTAATTAATGTAATTTACGACTTTATAACAATTTTTGGCGATTGCAACGGGTGCGTTTCGAACCCAAGCCCTCTAGCACGACAGGTGGGCGTTTTACCACAGAACCACCGAAAGATGTATGAATGCAACGATGTTTAGAAAAATTATTTTGGGGAAAGTCCGTCTTCCTTTAAGTTTTATGAAATTATTATACGGCTTGATATCAAATTTTGGCGTAGATGGCGTAAGATAGTTTAAAACGTGCAGGGTTTGAAAAGGTTTTAAAAAGTGATAAATTATTATTTTTTTCTATAGGTTCTTAAATTGGAATCCTAAGGGTTTTCCATTGACCTATAGGGGTTTCCTTTAAACATTTAAACCCTTTTCAAACCCTGCAAGTTGCCAAAACAAACCTTAAGGGTTTATAATTTTTTCCTAAACCTTTTTTAAACCCAAAGCAAACCCTAATAAAACCCATGGAAACCCTTTTTTCTAACTGTGTGGACACAAAAAATAAATGATGAAAAAAGGTTTTATAACTTACATTCGGATGCACAGGGTCCGGAAATTCATCAGTTGGTCCTTTAGATCCAAGTGTTTAGTGCATAAATATGTGCTTTTGGTTATCTTAGCTTTCGTGAAATCCGCTCTAACCTCTTTGAGCCATTTTACCCATTTAAAACTTAAAGCAGGTTTGGTTATTGGTTTTGGGAAAGGTATAAAAGACACCCCAAGCATATGAGGTTTGTAATCACGCCTGGAATCGCTGTTACACGTGGGATATATACAGTTTTTATTCATCCCCATGGTAAAACCAGTTGATTCCGGAAGAATTAATTTATATCTAACTTTCTTTTTGGCTTATCACGAATTAAATTGAAAAGAATGTATTGCCGAAATGGCGCTTAGCGAAATCCGTTAAGGCAGACGATAAATTCAAATTTCAAAATCACTACTGTGGCTCCCTCTCTTTTTTCTAGAAACAGGAAAAATCAATTTCCGCTAAAAGCGCCTCACTTCCGCCAATGTAGGGGGGAAAATATCTTAGATTTGCCCCCAGCTTTCAACCGAATGCGCTCCAGACACTTTACGTTACCAAAGGTAGGAGAGATATATCCTTCTATAATACATCCATGGGCGACTGTTATCAGTCAGCCGAACATGTTGTCCTTTACACGGGGTCATGGAGCCAAGGCTTAGTCCGATAATTTTACCTTTCTCCATAAAATCGCTTCCGTCTTCTCAGTGAGGATCCGCCCCTCTAAATTGGGGGGGGAGTGCATCTCTTGTAAATTTAACCTAGTATTAAGGCGAAGTGCTACGGCGGCGAGTTATAGACTGAGAAATTACCTCTGGCGAGGTCAAGTTAGAAGTTCTTAGAAATTTTTGTTATAAAGATAGCGTGCCGTACTTTCTCTTTCTCAAGGTCGAGTTCAGAGTTGCCAGATGGGCGGCTTCCCGCTCAAATTTGGCTTCTTTTCAAAGGGAGTTCCGGGGAAAAATTCGTTGGACGGATATTAAAAAAATATTTATTATTAAAAGTATTATAATAATTATTATAATACTAGTATTATTATTATTATTAAAAAAATTATTTCCTACGAAATATTAAAAAAACCTTCACTTAGATTATGGTAAATAAGATTTAGTATCAATTTAATAATAATAATTAATAGTAATGAATAATAACAATAGTTATTAATATTATTATTTTTATGATTATTATTATCAATAAATTCGAAATATAAAGATTAATTTCCATATTTTAAGTAAAATTTTATAGGTATCTTTGCGGGGTGCGTTGATGTCGTTTCTTATTGGCAATGTACAGCGTGTCTAAACGCCAAAGAATTAGAAATGGGTCAGCAGCGGTGCAGCAACGTTTATCGGAAGTTTTTGATAATGTAAATAGCAATGAAAGGGAAACTCATTTCGAAAATTTTATCACTCCGGTAGAAGAAGCGCCTATAATAATTGAAGAGACACAAAACAATGGAAAAGATGGTGATTCGAATAAACCAAATTTAGACAGTGGTGATACCTATTTTTCCGATGATGGAAGCTATGCAGAGTACATTTTTGATAGTGATTTTAATGCTTTTAGTTCAGATGAAGAAGAAAATGTATTAGGTTTGAGTGAAGAACTAGCTAAAAGGTCTCACATTTAACATAAGCCACGAAGCTCTAAATTGGCTTCTACAAATTCTAAAACCCCACCATGATTCATTACCTTTGGACTCTAGAACCATCCTAAAAACAAATAATAAAGAAGCAGTTAAAACGGACAGCTTAGAAAACGGTGTATACATTCACATTGGTCTCCTGGATGGGCTGAATCACAAATTAAAATCCGGATTGTCAGAGAAGACTAGGCAATTAAACATTTCTTTTAATGTTGATGGACTTCCTGTTCACAAGAGCACCAGAGGAGAGTTTTGGCCAATATTGGCAAAATGTGAACAAACAGTTGACACATCCCCTTTTGTAGTAGGTGTATATTATGGAATAGGAAAACCGAAACCATTAGATCGTTTTTTAGAAAAATTTATTGAAGAGTGTTTAGAACTTGTTAAAAACGATTAGAGTTCGAGAAATTCATTTGGGGCCGTTTATTTGTGACGCACCTGCTAAAGCATACTTAAAGGGTATCAAATCACACGGTGGATATAATTCCTGCAATTTCTGTTGTCAGAAGGGTGTGTGGAGAGATAAAGTTATTTTCGATGAATTTGACTCCCAATTAAGAACAGACGCAGATTTTCGAAACCAATCCCAAATACAACACCATTTGAATAATGTTATTTCACCACTCATTGCTTTACCAATTGACATGATATCTTCTTTTCCGAATGACTATATGCATTTAATATGTATCGGGTGCGTTAAACTAATTATAAACGAACTTATGAGGCCAAAATCAAAATTGAAACAGAAAAAAGATATAATAAGTCAGTTATCTGAAAGAATGATTAAAATTTCTAAATTCACCCCGATAGAATTCTCTAGAAAGCCCCGAAGTTTTTCTGAAGTTGACAAATGGAAAGCCACTGAATGTCGGCAGTTTGTTCTGTATACTGGGTTTCATGTGTTTAATGGTTTATTACCTGATATATTTGTCCAACATTTTCAATTGCTACACTGTGCGATTTATCTATTATGCCATGAAAATCCAACAGAAGAGTTAATTGATTATTCAGAACATTTACTTAGAATATTTGTCACAAAGGCTAAAGATATTTACGATAAAGGAATTTTAGTTTACAATATTCATAACTTATTACATCTTTCGAGTCATGTCAGGCTATTTGGAGGTCTAGATAGGTTTTCAGCCTTCCCTTTTGAATCGTACTTAGGACAGATTAAAAAACTAATTCGTCGTCCAAACAAACCCTTGCAACAACTAGTAATTAGACTATCAGAACTTAAATATTCCGAAAAATACTGCGACTTCCAAAACCCACTTGAATTGAAATTAAAAGATGAACACAATGAGGGACCAATTTTGGGAAACCTAAACGGAATGCAGTATAGAAAACTTAAAATAAAAGGGTTTACTTTGTCGAAAAAAAGGGGGGATAATTGCTGTAAAATGACAAGTGGAGAAATAGTGATTATTAGTAATTTCATAAAAAACCAATGCGGAAAGGGTGACATTTTTATAGTTGGCCGTTTCTACAAAGAAATAATTGACGTGTTCACGTATCCATGTAGTTCTAAAGAACTTGGAATATGTAAATTGTCAAAATTATCTGACTTAAAAGCATGGACCATGGAGTCGTTTGAGAAGAAATGTTATTTTATGCCGGATTTTAATTCTAATTCTTTTGAATCGTCAGGTATATCTGTTCCTCTGCTCCATAGTTTTTAAAAGCGGGTTTGAAATCATTTATAATTTTATTAAACTAAATTTACTATTAACGTATTTAAAATTTCTATATTAATTAGCGAAAATTCTAAATATTTTCATTTGGCTTGCCTTTTTTATTTTGTTTTAATAAACAATACAAGTTTTTTTTCTACTTAAGTCTGGCCCTTCTTTCGAAAAATATAGGAATAGAAAGAATTATTTCTAATTAAATTTAAAACCCAAATTGTTATAAAAAATAGGTTAAATTATTTAAAATGGAATTTATTACGAACGTAAAACATTTTTTCGTAAATTTGTATGCAATAAATCGCGAAATACCAATATAAAAGCAAATAAAAAGCAATGTTATTATCTAACCGATTATAATAATCATTTTAACTGAAATAAGACGACATCATATACCTAGATTTTATTAAACCATAATATTTTACATAATTAGTTTTGGACATAATTTCAAATTTTTTACATTTTATATTATAAAAAATGTCTATAATCTAATTTTACATTTTACAGGTTTGCTGTCTAATCTAATATAATGTATATGGTGGTTGAGTTTGAAGATACTACTATCGAAGGTTTAAAGGAATGTGGAGTGATACACAAAAATTGGTTGAAAGGAGAAACGGCTTGTTATTAGCCGCCATACAAAAACAATGAGAAAATGGTGAAATCAATCGTAAACAATGGGCAACCCAATGGAAAATGGATTATTTATCAGATTGGCAGAATATTTTATAAAACAGGTTAATCAAGATTTGAACTATTTTCAGACATTTAACTTTAAACTAACAATAACTTTCACAGATGATTTGAAAAAGGCAAGACGAAAGGCTCTCGAGTGCGAGAATAAATCTGATATTGGATCCACTACCGAAACTGATGCAGGAAAAAATGTCGATTATCGAAGGAAGAAAAAAAAACTTCAAATCTAAGTATATTTAACCGCGCAGATGAATTTTCTGAAAGAAGTATCGAAAATTCAAGTGACGTAGGTAAATATCTATTTTATATAAATGGTTTTTGAACAAAGCTAAATAAACATACAACCCACAGACGAATTTTCAAGATCTCGGATATTAACGCTACCTAAAACACCGTCTTTTCCCAAACCAACATCAACAGAAAAAACGCACACAAACAAGCTGAAAAAGAAGATTTTCAAGGTATAATTGAACTTACTGGCCCTTTCATTTTACGCCCTTTAATAGCTTTTAGAGAGAGATTTTTCCTATTATTTTCTTGAAGTACTAAAGATGACATTGTCATGTAAATAACAATATAGGTTTAAAAACTATATAAGCTAATTAATTCTTAAGGAGTTTTTAGAACATACCAATTTCACGTATTCTAGTCTACGGTGTGATCTCAGTTGAGAAAAATTAATTTATCGGAGTAGTTAATTACTTAAATTATCGAATTTTATTTAAAAATGTACTTAAAAATAGGAAGTTCTACGTCTAATTCATTTTTTGAATCATTTATGGAAAATGAACCGCTAGAGCCTGGTATGATATATAGAAATAACTTTGAAACTTTTAACAAAAAATTATATCTAATTAAACTTATATTATTTAGAATCGCCAATTACAATATTGCCTACCGCCGCAATTTCACCTACTAAATTGTCACCTTCTACAGGAACACATTCTACGCTATCATTTTCAAATTTTGGAACCAAAGGTATTTTTAAGTTTTTTTGAGTAGCTGCTTACGTATTAGATATTAAATTAATATAATTAGACTCCTTTAGTTAGGTTATAAAAGTTGCCTAACTATATTATAAGTTGAATTTTATTAATTTAATATTTTGGGATTTAAATTTTTTTTTGTATTTCTTCTGTATAGAAAAAATGAGAGAGTATTGTGGTCAATGTGATATTTACAATTTAATTAAAAATGGTCAGTCAGATAATTATTAATTTTAACAATTTATTAATAGTTGACAAATTTTTTACATGTCGTTTAGTATCAGAAAGGTTTTTTCGAGAAATGGAAAACTTGAAAGTACAAGGTAATAACACCGCGCGCATGGTAAACAGGTTGCTGGTAGATAAAGTACCAACGCACACCAAATTGGACGTGGAACACTTAAATATTCCAGTAAAAGACCTTCAGGCCTTAGAAAAAGTTGAAGAGTTTTTAAAGGAAAAAACCAACCAACTTACACTGGTGAGTAACAAATAATTCGGAAAAATACTAGTCATATTTTATTTTGATTATTATTTAAAAATTTCATTCCTGGGTGGACTTGGTGGTAAAAGTGTTGGTGATATAACCAGAAGAGTATTAGCTCATGTACTAAGTGATGCCGTAGCTCAAGATTATAACTGGGCGGGAAACAACGAACGTTGTTTTAAAGAATTAAAAGTAAAAGATGTTATCATCTGTACGTTATTGCTTTTTATATTCTTAAAGGCCCAGGTTTCTTCTTCCTGTTTTTCTTTCCTTTAACGCAACTGTTAGGCCAACCAACTTTGGCTTGCCAATAATACCAACAGGATATTTTGGCTAAAGGAAAAGAAAACAGACATAAGAAATCCTAGGTCTTTAAGTGTTTTATTTTATGTAATACATATTTATTTTTTAAAGGTGCCGTGAGAGAAAGCCATATGTGCCAGAATGTCGAAGAAAAGGTAATTGAGAACTCAATTAAAGAGTGGCTTAAACAAGCCAATGGAAGAATTAAGCAAAGGCAAAATAAAGGGAAAAAAGAAAGTCTGACGATCTGGAGCATAATTAAATAATTAAATAAAAAAATATAAAATTAATTTTAACCTACTTAATGAATTGCATTCAATTCCATTCAGTCATTCAATTCTAGTCTAAAATTTCTTAGTAATACACGCTAGTTAATCGAAATATTCATCAAAAAACCTAGTAAAATACACGAAATAAATTCGCGAAATTTACTAATAACACAAGAATTCTGCATACAATAGACGTAATATAAATAGGTTATATCACTTAAAAATACGTAAAATACAGTTAATTTATTCAGCAAAAAGATATTTATTTATCGAGTAATGTACGGTATTTAACCGGAAAGTTCATTCTAAATTATAGTGTAATACAGGAAATTAATTCGTGAAATATACTCTAATTTACCGTAAAAACCACTGTTTTTCAACCTAATAAAAACGTGCATTTTGCATGAAAAACACTTAATTCAAACGTTCTATAAATGATATATATACCTTAAATAGGCGTGCTAAAACACGTAAAAACTGGTGACATGATCTACGTAATCAACACGTGTTTGCACACGTTGTAAATCCTTTACTAAAACACGAAATAAATACGTATCGGTGCTACCTGGGATGTCCTAAACTATGCAAGTAACTAGGAAACTTGCCGTGACCACTGATAATCTGAGAAGTGATTAGGGTTGATCGCATTGTCGCCCACGTTAGGAATAAATTTCCTTGTAACATTGCCTTTATTGCTGTCGCTCCAACTACTCTGCCAATGCCTCTTGATAATAAATAATAGAATTGTGTTTCGTTCGCACTTGACGAGCACCTGACCGAAGAAGGTAAACGACCGAAATTTCAACGCTTGAATTTTAACTTTATGGTTGAATTAGCCGATAAGCGTTATGGTACCGCCAAAGATATTTTATCATTCATTGAGAAGCAAAACATCTCACAATTTATAAGAGAGAAGCTGTCGCTAGTGGACTATTTCTCGAAAAGATACCCTGCGCCCGATATGTCAAATTTCAAGCTGGCCAACTTTTTGATCAACCCTATTCTGGGCTGGAGATTATATTTGAAAGTCCAGGTCTTGATCGGACCGACCAATTTTATCAAAACTGATTATGCCCTGGCCCAGGGGAGTCCTCCTGCGATTATAAAACATAAAAATGATTGGCGGAAGGTGAGGTCAGGGGTGACCGATTTAGTTGTAGTGGACGACGTTGCCATCGAAAACTGGGTAAGTCAAGATTTTTTTAAATTTCACTATGATCGATAGGGATATAACAATGGATGTGAATTTGGAGTGTGGCGTTAGCCGCTTTATCTGCTGGAATTTGGAAAAGGTTTTGTGGCCGAAAACGGTTCAGCCAGAAACCAGAAAGGCTTGCTCGCGCCGTATGGATAACCATAGATTTCAAGAGCCCTTATACAAAAAAGATCAAGATACGGAAGAAGCATTTTCTGATATTTCGGAACATTTAGAATGGTAGTTTCTTCAAAGTTTGAATGAATGAAGAGAAGTGTTTATAATAATTTGCTTTTTTTACTCTTAAAAAAATACGTAATATCATATGTAAATTGGCTTCGGTAATATTTTTATAATCAGTGATGTTTACTTTGTTTAAAACTGTCATAGTTAATACTTTTATTCGCAACAAGAGTTGTATGATATATGTTTTGCGGCAGTAAAGAGTATTGTTGTTCAATAATGCTTATTTTCAGAAGTTAACTTACGATACGTGTTAAGTGAGTTAGTATTACATATGGATGGACGGCGTGGGAAGAAGGAGCTAAATGGTAAGTGAGTAATTTTCGGTATTTAGGTTTAAGGTAAGGTATTACTTTTATGTTTCTTTGCAGGGAGACGTATATTGACTGCAGGACGGACGGGATTATCGACAGATGGACGGCGTGGGAAAAAGGAGTTAAATAGTAAGAGTAATTTTCGGTATTTAAGTGGAAGGTACGGTATTACTTTTACAAAGTGGTTGGTAACCATGTAAAATGGCGGAATTCATTTAACGGTTGGTAACCATGTTAAATGGGGTAATTTATTTAACGGATGGTTACACTGTATAATGGGGAATGGGTAATTAAATAGTAGTAACACTAAATGGGGAATATACTAAGGAGCTTGTAACGCTGTGTAATGAGGAATGGGTGTTTTATTAGTGGTACCACTGTAAAATGGGGAATTTACTAAGGAGCTGGTAACGCTGTATAATGAGGAATAGAACTAATTGGCTGGTAACACTGCAAAACGGGTATATAAACACGGTTGTGTCTTTGTAGAGTCAGTTGCTATTTTGATTTCGTTTAGAACGGACGTTAATATATTGCAATGGAATCTTTTTTGTTTGAGCGGTTTAGCATTGATGAGTTGAGAGAAAGGAGTGGCGTCGGAAAAACGACATTTGCGAAATCTCATTTCAGAAATACCGCAGCGGTGCGATGCCGGAAAGACTGGAACCTTGTTGACGTTACACTGATTGATGATGTGATATTTGAGAACTTAAACACGCGCGTATGGAGCCCGCTCTCGTTTTTGAGGCTGTTGGACGTAGGCGTGTCCTACGTCCAGGAGATAGTAGGTGGTTTTGCCCGCCGGCATACCGTGAATTTTTGGCGCGTTATCCGAGGGATTACTTTTTCCGAGGAATCTGCCGTCGGTAGGGGGAGCGGCTGTTGCGCGCCGTTTAATAATTAAAAACGTTTCGGAACGTTTGTTCCAATTACCGTTTTGAGTGCGGTACCTGCCGGTGAGTTTCTTTAAAGTAGGTGGTGTCTATTTTTCTTCGTCCGTGGACGATGATCAGCCTCCGGAGGTAATACCGGCAGCGCCTAAGGTGATTTTTAGATTGAGGTACGGAATTTTCTAATCAAATACTGATTTCAGCGAGGGGAAAACGATCAAGATACTGGAAAAGGAGAATAGGAAGTAGCAGAAGAAGACAAGGAATATTCTAGGGTCGTTTTTAGGCAGTTGTTGTCCGAACTCGTCACGATGGTGGTGGTGCGAATAGAAGAGAATTCTATTTTTGACGAACCCAAGATAAAACAAAAATGTATGTTAATTTTCAATTTGTGTTCAACCATTTTTCTTAAAATATTTTTTTTTATAATTTTCTAATCGCTTTAATTTGATTGTTATGCCGTAAGTAACGTGGCATTATATATTTATATTTAAATTTTTAATAAACATATTTCATACTTTAAAATTGTTTCGTTATTTTACCTAGTGGAATCGGGAAACTTAATAAAGTAGTTGGTAACGTTGTAAATTAGGGAAGTTTGAATCGAGGATTGGTCGCGTCGAGATTGGAGGAAATAAGATAGTGGTTGGTAACTCGGTAAATTAGGGGAATTTAGACAGCGGCTGGTAGCATTGCCAAACGGGAATTTTAATAGTGGTGAAAGCGAGTTAGTGTCTGGTAACCCTGTAAATTGGGGGAATTGTACGGTGACTGACTATTACGACCTAGGTTTAAATTTATATGATGGCGGCAGTAACCGATTATAGCGTAACGTCTGATTCGGAGCAGTGTGGTAGCGGGGATAAAACCTTTGTGGTCAATCGTTTGCCAAAAAAAGGCAAAACAGCAGCAAGTGTAAGTTTCGCTTCGTTGATGATTTTTGCTAGGCGTTTGTTTAAGTTTGTTTTTAAACTATTTAGGGCGAAACGACCTATTTACAGAAAAGGACGATGGGGTCCTTCTTAAATTTGTGAAGAGAATAAACGGAGGATACGATGGTGCTGGTATTTCGGCACTCATTGTATGGAAAGGCATTAGCGCAGCCTCGAAGAAGGGCTACTTCGCAGACCGTAGCGTTAAGAGCCTGCGTGGGCACTATTTACGCACCATCCTTTATCCGTTTGGGCGAGGGGTAGGTATACAATTATTTTGTAATACATATAGAAAATAATGGTGTTTTTTTGGGAAAATTTGTAGGAGATTGAGATAATAAGCAAACGAGAATTTCAGGCGTTGGCCGCCAAAAAACTTGCTGAAAAGGAAGAAGAGGAGAGCAAAAAAGGGACCCGAGAAGAAGAAAGCGGAGGAGGTGGAGAGCCTAAATAAGGAAGAGAAGGAAGCGGACGAGAAGAAAATGAAGGAAAAAGATCTGTATTTATGGTTTGGCATTTGTGCAAAACTCATACATTTATTATTAATATTCAGGAGGATGACGTGGAAAATCTGCTACGGATGAATTCACCTTTTGAAGAATAATTCTTAAACATGTATATGTTAAAAACTTTTTATTAATAAAAACTAATTTGATATATTTAAATTGCTTTCGTTAAGGTGAAGTTATGTTTTTAAGTGGTTGACTTTGAGTTCTTGGTGGGTAAACCTGCAAAGTGGGGAAGTTCGAGTTATGTGTTTTAGTGGCTGGTAGTCTTGGAAAGAGAGGGAACGTATGTAATTGAGTGTTCACCCTGCTAAGCGAGGATATAGTTTTTTAGAGGAAGGTTACCATGCTTAGCGGGGATATTTAGAGGTTGGTAACCCTGTAGAGTTGGGGAATTTAGATACTGGTTGGTAATCCTGTAAATTTGGGGAAATTTATATAGTTGTTAGTAACCCTGTAGAATTGGGGGTATTAAGATTGTGGTTGGTGGCATTGATATTAATAAGGGGAATTTATATAGTGGCTGGTAGCATTGCGTTTTGGGGGAAATTTAGTTAGTGGCTGGTAACCCTGTAGAATTGGGGGAAATTTAGTTAGTGGTTGGTGACCCTGTAGAATTGGGAGTATTAAGGTAGTAGTTGGTAATCCTGTAAAGCGGGGATATGTAAGATAGAAATTGGTAGCATTTCAATTATATGGAATTTAGTGGCTGGTATCATTTCAATTTGGAGGAAAGTTATTTAGTGGTCGGTAAACTTGTAAAATTGGGATACTGGGTGGTAAACTTGTTAGTGGGGTTATAAAACGTGGTTTTAACGAATAGAGGGCGCTGTTGGGAAAATAGAGAGCGTTGTTGTAGAATATTTCTTGTTTGCGTCATCCTTCCCAAATCGGTATATAAGCTCCGTGTAAATGGAAAAGGTTATTATCTCCTTAATTTATTATCGAGAACTAGTAAGTAGAATGCCACTCGAGAAGAGCTTCCTCACCAGTGAATGGAAATTGGTTTCCCATTGACGGCCGAAAATTTGAAGAACATTGTTTCGATGTTTTACGCCACTTGGGAAAAAGGAGACTGTAACAACTCGCATTTCGTTTTGTGGAACGTGAGAACTACCGACCTTAGCGTTAACGTCAACGGCGAAAGAGTTTTTTAGCCGTCTTATTCTCGTGCTTTTCAGACGTAATTTATAAAATAAGCTAGTTTAAATCATTCAACAATCTCTCACCCAACGTTATGTAGAACTCTCAGCGAACACTCGCGGATCTCTCTCCTAACTGTTGCCCACGCATCAAAGGCCTATCACCGAACTATCACGCAATATTAAGTCTTCTCACCGAACCCTCACATAATGTTAAGACTCAATTTCACCCATCACTCGTTCGTACTTCGTAGGAGACCCTAAACTACCCATAAGCTTTCTATAGAGCCCATTTATCAAATCGAGAATAAAGATTTAAAAAAACAAAGAAAATATTGCAACGGCTCGTACCGAGCGAAGGTTATGGTTCAAACCGCCGTCGTTCGTTGGAGACCCTAAACTACCCATAAACTTTCTATATAGCCCTTTTTAACAAATCGATAATAAAGATCTAAAAAAACAGAAAAAATTGAAATGGCTCGTACCGAGCGAAGTTTAAGGTTGATATCGCCGTCGTTCGTTGGAGATCCTAAACTACACTTGAGCTTTCTATAGTAACTTACTCTCACAGATCTCTAACGCATTGATAGGTTCAATTCTCAAGGAACACTCGCGTATCGTATAAATAAATAATAAACCTACCATTACTGTTCCGATATGACGACTTTCGAAGCCCTCTAGTGGCCGAACCGTACATTTTACAGCGTTTCGTCTCATTGAAACTGTTCAGCATGACGAAAACTATATCGCACCCAAATTTCAGAAAAATTAACCGAGAGCCATTCCTAATGTTAAATGTGCGGGGTCCTTTATAAACTCGTTCGGTTTTTGCGGATGAAGTTAAATAATGAGTAGTTAAGAAAAAGACAAGGTTGGGGAAAATGACCAATACGGTTCAGAGATCGCTTTCCGAAAATGTAACAAGTTGATGCCGAATTGGGATGGATATTCCACCAGCGTTGTTAAAACCATAAGCCTATCATAAGGTCCCCATAAGCAAAGGTCTACGATAAAGTCCCATGTTAACAACGTGGTCCTGGAGATAAGAAAATTAGCGTACGACGATAGGACAGTAGCGACATCTTCTTTTTAAAAATGCATACATCAAAAATATTATCTTAGCCGCACTCGGGTTGATAAATTCCACAAAAAACGCGTCTAAATCTCAAATTAGAAAAATGGATACCTTCAGAAACAAGATATCTTATTTCTAAAAGCCAGTTTAGGGTCTTATGAATCATTTCGCAACGATAAGTGTTATTTTTAAGTTTGAAAGCATAGAAATATAAATTAGACTAGAAGCACTGCCCTTTCCGCCAATCCCAAGGGAAACAGGCGAGCTAGAAGGCTGACATTAGGGTGAAATCGCGATGTATGCGCCATCTGACAAACGCATTAAACATTGTCGCCATGGCTACGACGCGAATTTCGAAGAGGGAAAAAAGGCGATCCACTGCGCATCACGTCGTGCGCAGCTGTGGTCTTTTCGTGTTGAAATTTTTGCGTCTAAAAGCATATCGGCAAAAATGGTTAAAAAAAATTATCATTTCATAAGTATGTAATATTAAAGTAAGTATTTTATAATAATCTCGGAATAAGAGATTTTTTAACACTAAGATTTCCTCTGATAAATGCTGAATTACTAGGAAAATGGGTTTTAGCTGTAAATCGCGAAAATTGGACTCCATCTTCAATTACTTCATATGACTTTGTGTGCAGTAAACATTTTCTGCCGGATGAAATTTACTTTCAAAATGGAAGGCACCATTTGAAAGCAAATACTGTACCTACACAAGTAAAAATTACCCTATACATTCTGAAATAGAAAAGTCCAGGCCCGGATTGGCCCGGGCGGCTAACCGGCGATCACCGGTCAGATCGGGGCCAACTCAAATTGGGGGCCAAAGTGGAACAATTTGGCATTAATGGGAAATGGGGCCAATACGATTGCATAGGCGGTGGGGCCAACTACTAGCCAGTCTTGCCCTGTGAAAAACTAACTGAAATATGAATAATTTCTTAAATAAAACAAGAATTTGAAAGAGCTCACAAAAATATCTTTTCCAGAACAAAGCATCTTCTAGAGTATGACAATTTATTGACTTTAGTAATTGTTATTTAGTTTCCCTATTTATCAGAGTTTATTTCAGAAAATTTACGGAAAAAGTGAGCTACCGGACCACTCAATTTGACTTCACTAATACTGATGATAGTTTAAAAGACACTTAAACCTAGATTTTGGAATCTCATCCCCGGTAGCAAAATTTGGTCGGGCCGTCGTCGTGGAAAATGGGTTGGCCGACCTAGTCGTATCGAAGTCGGAAAACTAGTCGAATTGTCACCGTCCACCGACTGCCTGTTTTTTGGTCGGTGTTGAGTCATTCCCGACTTCTTTCCACCTATCAAAAAGTAAAATTAACAACTCATTTGTGCCACTGCATATTAGTCGGCCCAACTAATATTCACTTATTTTGCCGACTTACTTTCTTTGGTTTTTAACAGTCGGCCCTTCCATCTTGCCTACCATAAACGGAACGTAATGCCGACCATAATTAGGCGTCGTGCCGACGACAATTAGGCGTCTTGCCGACTCATACCTGACTACCATAGTGGTCACCGATTTTGGAAGAAAATATTTACTTAGTCGTAAAATATATTTATTTTAAACATTTTACTTTACAAATTAAATGAACTTCAAAAACTAATATAAAAACATTATTGAACAGGAACAAGGTACATTATAGAGCACAAATTAGTGAATGATTTTAAGTGGTATAAGGTTTTGTTACTGGGAAAACTTGTTTACTAATTATATTATTAATTTTAGGGCAGTATTTAAATTTAATTTTTCACAATAAAACTTATTTAAAATGGACATAACTTTCAACGTTATTCCAAAGTTCCCTTTAGTTCAAATTTAAAAATTTTAAACAAAAAAAACTCAAATTGATAGACCTTATATTTTTTTGTTAAGTTTTAATATACTATTTCTAAAATTTAAACTAAATACTTCTAAATTATTGCTCTAAAAATGCACATAGGAACACAAAATGTTTTTGAGTATCACAAAATATTTTTTGGTATTTTAAAGTTAACCGAATACCCAAACAAAATAGTTGGTTTGTTTGAAAATTCTATTAGCGAATACTTGAAAACTCTCCAAGCCACTTTTTTTTAGTATCACAAAATGTTTTTCAGTATATCACATTTTTTAAGATAATTCATTTTATAAAAGTAAACCGAATAGCCAAACGAAATTGCTTCCTAGTCACTTTTTTAGTACTACAAATTTTTATGAGTACATCATATATTTTTAGGATAATGAATTTTGTAAAAGTTAACAAAATTGCTTGCTTGAAAATTCCATTGTCAAATACTTAAAAAAACACTTCCCACATTTTGGCACTAGATCAAAGATTATACACGCTCTTACAATATTTCTTAAAATGAATTTTTCATAAAACAAAAACTGATATTAATCATTTTTAAAATACTTAAAATTCTTGCTATATTTGGGAAATTCTTAAATGAACTTTTTAGTCACTCTCTTCCTCTTCCTTAATTACACTTTTTCTTTGACGACCCCCTTCTCGGTCTATCGCATATTTAAACCATAGTTTAATAGTATTCTCAACCTCAATTTATCTCACGACTTTCATGTGTGTACTAACTCTAACAGCATCTAAAAATAAAAAACTGGTAGTTTTTTTCAAAATTCGCGGAGTGTTTTAATAAGGTCCTAGCATCTTTTGGTAAATCATGCCATGTTGTCTTGAAATTACAAGCAAATAACTAACGTAAGACTTCTCGAAATTCATGTTGAATTTTAAGTCAGAACTCGAACTAAAATAATGCAACGGTGTATCTGAAAAATCTTGCAATTCATTATCTAGCTGTGCTGCATTTAAACCTTCATTAAGTTCATTTCCTCTATTATTATTTTTACTTAACTCTGTACCTGTAACTTCTACATCAACCCTTTCAAATTGACCTATATTTAGTTTAACATCACTTGACTTTCTAGCATCCGAACAAGGATTATTGTTAATCCATGATCCGCGTCTTCATCACTAGCTAGATCTGAATAATTTTCAGTAATAAAATTTTTAAGAATTTCCTTTTTCTGTCTAATTTTTAGAGGTCAGCTAGGCTAGGCTAGGCTAGGCTAGGCTAGTCGGTAACGGTTAATCATTATCCATGATTAAATTGATTTTTTCGGGAAAAAATGGAAACCAAGAAATTTACCGGTTAATATTTCGGAACATGATTAAAAAACATGTATTATTCGTAAAATTTGAGCTTTTTATCGAAAAAAACGTCGTTTTTCCGAATAATTTTAAAAATTTATCAAAAAATTAATCGGATAATACAGAAATATAAATTATTTGATCAAAACGTTTTAAGAATAATTTTGAGAGCTTTATCTATTGAATAAAAGTTAACCATCCCCGACCTCTACTAATTTTTGCCTCTTTTCCCATATCGGCTATTTTGAAGAATAGGTCCCTCTCCTATATATTTGTTTTGATTGTGCTATAATATTGTATTTTTCGCATGGAATCTATTGCAGTTAAAATTATTTGTCGGAAATAAATACTTAAGGAGATATAGTTAATTCAAAAATATATATAATTGATCGCGTGCGCATGTGCCCGTCGGCCTAACGCCGGTGTGATCGGCAGAGATAAAACATTCATTCGCTAGCGCCTTCCCAACCGACCTGCTAGCTCAGTTGGAAGAGCACTGGATTGCGAGTTCAAAAGTATTTATATTTAACTAATCATTTTTTCCCCTCATATTATCCAATTGCTTGGACATTTGGGATATTTTTAACAATAGGTCATTTGGTTATATTTGGTTTAGTAGCCTTTATTGTTTTTGGTTTATTATTTGTCAAGGATTACAATAATGCAAAATGTTTTAACCGCAATTTATTATTTAGAAAGATATGCATTTTTTAACGTTGGCATTTTGCAGGGAATTTTCCCTAGGACGATTCTTTAAATTCCTAGATTTTAATGAGTTTTGGATAACGTGGGGCTGATGACGATGTATGGACAGACCACAGTAGCTTACAATGGCTTCTTAAGACCAAACATCCAATTGGGAAATTTGCAAGGTGGATTAGTAGACTGCAAGCTTTAAATTTTCCTATAAAGTACATTACAGGCTAAAGCAATGTAGTGGCTGACGCTTTGTCACGGATACCGTGCGCACCTCACGATTTGCTGGCAGATAATGAGGGGTTCCTGACATTGGCCGAAGACCGCGACAAGGCTGAGTTGTTCATGACAATCTGATACAATTAGATAGGGACGTGATTCTGGACCACCAGAAAAACGATAAAAAGACAGTTTATTAGAAATGTCCTTGAAAGGAAAACATTACCGACCGACAAAGCGTCTAGTAGATGGGTTAGAAGGGTAGCTCCCTTATGTGAAGTTCATGATGGTCTGGTGCATCGACTAGTAGATTCCGCCTTTCGCGGTTAGCCACGACATACCAAGTAGTTGGCATCAGGGTAGTGGTAAGACATTACCCAGGATGAGAAAAACTTATACGTGGGAGGGCATGACTCGCGATGTGCTCCAGTACGTTAGTTATTGTAAAGTTTGTCAGTCACATAAGCCAGGGTCACCGTGGGACTGTATTGGAATCGACCTAAAAGGCCCTTTTCCTCGGAGCCGCAAAGGCCATACTTTCATATTAATGGTCGTCGACTATATGACAAAGTGGGTCGAGGTTTTTCCTCTCAGGCATCCTACAGCTAAGGCAATTGCTAGTAAATTAGTTGGAGGTATTTACACGTTTTGGGGTACCTAAAGTCGTCATAAGTGACAATGGGAGTCAATTTGTATGCAAGACTATGCAGGCTACATTTGAATCGTTCGGGGTAAAACAAAAATTTACTTCCTAACCTGTCATATATGACAGCTTGTTTCGTTGAGGAGTATCATGATGTTTGGGACGCTCACCTTCAGCAATTTGCTATGGCCATGCGCTCGGGAATACACGATTCCACGGGCTGCTCTCCAGCGTTATTGACTCTGGGTCGGGAACTTCGAGAGCCTGGTGATCCTTTGCCCGGTCCGGAAGCCACGCTTAACGTAGAAATTGAACTAACTGAGGTAGCCGCGCGCCAGCTAGTTCAGCGATTTAAAGAGCGATTAGCAACAACCCAAGCTAATCTTAGAATCGCGCAAGACAAGCAGGCTCACTACTATAATCAGAAGCGTATAGATAAGGAGTTCGAAGTAGGTCAGCTCGTGCGTAAGAAAACTAACTTTAAATCGTCAGCGCCAAATAAGTTTAATGCGAAATTAGCCCAAAAATGGGATGGTCCATGGGAAGTTCTTGCGAAAATATCTAAATCTACATATACCCTACGCGAAGGTGGATCGGATAGCGCCCTTAAGATAACCCACAATATTTATCAGCTGCGCCCTTATATTTTGCGTAAAAACGAGATTCCTGTTTCAACTAAAGTTAATAAGAACCCACCGGTACAACCGCCAGTTAACCATAGTGAGCACCCAATGGTGTTGCGTTCGCATAAGCGAGGTGTCCAAACTCAGGATTCATAGCATATTGTTTAGATTATATCGTTGTCGTTGTCCTCTCGGGTCGTTCGGAACTGGTTTGGGGGGGGGGGAATGTAACCAATGTTTTGGTACTTCTTATCTATTTTAAATACTTATGGCTCCATTAGTTGTTTTTGGGCCTATTTCTCAGAAATCGATTATTTTGGGAAGGGCCCGGTCTTGCATTCCACTCTCTCTGGTCCGTCCCCCTTTTTGTTAAGACTAAGGTGAGGGGCTATGCTTGGAGGATTTCGAAACCCAGCTTGTGCTATCTAATGTAATCCTATATACATGTATATATCGTTAGAATATTTTCGGACGTGGTGGTATTTTTCCGTTCGAGGGTTTTACCCAAGTTGACCGATATTGTGAAATCACGTAAGTTTTGTGCGCGTTGAAAAGAAGCTCGGATATTCGAAGAGATGCTTTGCTAGGGATAAGACAGTCAGTCTCCAAATATCATATTCTAAAATGGTTCAGCGCTAGTTACGCCACGGACTTCAGTCGGCCTTGTGTCCTCTCCAGTGCTAAGTTCCAAATGAACTAGAAGAAAGTGTGTGAATTGATGCCGCAACAAGCCTCCGTAACGACGATGTAGATAAGTACTAACGTTGACCTCATTATTTTAACGTACCGGAACGAGCAACGGGTTCGTTCCGCTAAGTTTGCCTCAGTGTCTTCGTGACGCTGTGTTGTTAGTCGTTCTTTGAGGTACCGACGGTTTCCGCGTCAGTGCTCTAGAAGTTAATGAGTCCGAGACTTTCATAATATAAATTAGTATTAACTTTTTAACGACCATATTGGTTCATTTGTTTTTAATTACCCTTCAGGTAATCTTAACCGCAGTGCACTAGCGTATAATGTATTTAACCCTTGGGATTTAGTAATATCGTACCATAAATAAGCTTAGTATTTTAATGTCGCGTTTAGTTTATTTTATTTTATTGTTTAGTTCGCGAGTGTTTATATTTCATTATTCTCAGTCAGTGTGTTAAAACTTTTAATTGCTCTTAGTAAATTGTTTTATTCTGGTAAATTCGAAACCCTTCATTATAACCCTTAGCATATAAGCATAACCCTAATCTTTTTTCCGAATTAGTTTATTTATTTTGTAAACGAATTGGAGAGAGTTGGTTGCAATAGGGGTCTCGACCATAGGCAGTCCACAAATCGTTACAAACTGGAAATGTCTTGTGGATGCTTATAAGGTGATCTTTTCCTTTAATCATCAATTATGAAACGGTACAGCTATGTTAGAGCTTAGGCCTAGGCCTAACAAACCTTTTAAATTTTATATGAAAAGTAAGCTTGTAATCTTTTACGGATATTATTTCGGACGAAATAAGGATATAAAAACTAAGAAATACCTTTATAAGTACGAAATGACGTTCAAAATCTTTTAAACAAGGACTTGAAAACCTCGAAAATCATCCGTGATCATGGCGTGATGGCTTAGTTTGTCTCTGACAATCTGACCGCGCGGCTCTCTATTCTCTAACGGTTTTTTGCAGCTGTGAATCTGGGAAGCCAGCGAAACAATCGAGAAAAACCGCCAAATAAAATAAAACCAAAAAATATTAAAATTATTCAATCTAAAAATAAAAAAAATAGAGAAATGTAAATGTAAGAAATTATTTAAACAATGAAACTTTTGTAAATATACTATTCGTATATCGCAAAACTTAATTTTTTTAATAAAATTGTAATAAAATCTAGTCAAAACAACGAAATTTAGCTTAAACTGGCATTCGATCGAGCCAATTTACAGAATTTTCTAGAAGCCTTTTCAATCAAAATTTTTATCCTAGGCAAAGGCGGTTTTTTCAAGACGTTCTCTATCTCTAATTTCAGATCTTTGATATGCTTATTAATTAATATTTTATATTTTAAAAATTTTCATTTTTACTATTGGTCGTTTCGTAGAACATTGAAGTCGGCCCAACTTCGATTTTGTGGTCGCCAATCAACCTTTAACAAATTTGTGAAAGGTTAAAATTCAGCCACGATCAATACCGTCGACCCAACTAAGATTTTATTGCCGGAAACCAACCTTAAAATGTGCAAGCACGTCAAAAAAATTTGATTTATGAATTAATGTATACATCTGCGATAAATGTCGTTGGCCCAACTACGACGAAAATTTAGAAAATTAGTACCAGTTTGTGTGCGAGACAAACACAATCCGACTCCGACCTTTAACCGACTAAAATTCGGTTTTTGTGTGCTACTGGGGATGTAGGCAAATTTTAAACCACTGAAATAATTAAAATTTAGATAAACTGTGATGATTTGTGGTATTTCAGACTTACCATGATTGCGCAAAGTTAACGTGTGACTTTAAGGGTGACACGGTAGATATAGGAGATTCTTGAGATTTTTATGAATTTCCTAAAGCTGTTTAAATAACTTAATATAATGTCAAATAAATAAATAAAGTTTTTAATACGTTGCCTACGATCTGTTTAATGTTATTCCACGTGACCATATTTACTTATTTAGTTTAAATTGTTTCTATGAGATGGCGCGCCTATCGCGATTCCACTCTGATGGCAGGATTCTAGCTGGTACGTCCCCGCCCAATCCAATCGTGCTTCTAGTCTAATTTCTATTTCTATGTTTGAAAGAGATAAAAATTGTGAATAAGCCTTGGCTACGGTGGTAAGGGCTGGCGGTGGATATTTATCCCGCCTGGTTCCATAGAGGAATAGATCTGGAGCCGAGTTCTAAACACATTTTAACGCGCCACCGTAATGCCAGTAGTAGTGTGGGGGTTGACATAAAAGGGGGTAGGAACCCGGTGTTTTTCGTACAGATTGCACAGTTGGCGCCATCTAATAATTGATACATTTTCAATCGTGGAGGCAATCACGGCAGTGTAAGACTCGTTTATGGCGTCGTGTTGGTGACAGAGCAATTAATTTAATGTAACTGAAGGATAAGATATTTTGTAATTAAAATAGTTTATAGTTTACGATGGTAAAAAATATTGTTTGTATCATGCGTGTAAAAATCGGGAGGAATCAAAGAAATCCGAGGGTATAACATTTTACCCTGTTCCAAAACCAACTTCAAATATTGAAAAATGCTTAAGATGGCTTGATGCCATTAGTCGTGACGATATTGATCCAATAAATATTAAATCACATCACTATGTATGTAATATCCATTTTGTTGGTGGAAAAGGTCCAACACTGGAATTCCCAGATCCGATCAAACAAGACAATGTATTTTTTAAATGATTTTTCTTAAATATCATATACTTATAAATTTTATCTCAATAGGATTTGCAAGCTTTGGATCATAGCTATTTCAAATCTGTATTAGCCGTAGACTGCCCTAGAGAGCAAATCTCTGATGGTGATGAAATTGCTGTAGATGACAAAACAATATTACACACGAAGGAAGATGTACAAGATTCCGCTGAAAGAAATATGGTACGCAAGGGAAACAAAAATGGGGTAGGGAAATAATGAAGATGTAACATAATGATTTAGTTCATATACAATACATTTCTATACAACTTCAGCCAGGTTGTTTCCCTACGCCACTTTAATCACAAAAATTGCCTTCAATAGTGAATTCTAATTAGTTTATCAGTATCACAAATAGAATCCTCATAGTAGCCCTTTCAAAACTGTTGATGTAGTTGACAAAGCAATAGGGAACCCAATGGAAAGATTACAAGCTTCCACAGAAGAAAATGAGGCTTTAGTTTTAAAATAATTTGCCATCAATAGCGTATTCTAATTAATGTTTCTTAAATAGAATCCTCGAGTCTTACATCATAGCCCTTGCAAAACTGCTGATGTAGCAATAGATGTACCAAATGAAATTCAAATTGTGAACATCGGAACCCAGTCTACCGAATATGAATTAATATCAATGGGGTCTGATATGTCAGTTATCAATCTATCACCTGATTTAGCTATTAGTTACATTGCGAAAGATTTCTTATGTCATCAGTCAGAATATTTTGATTCCTTTGAGTGGACCATGGAAATATCACAAGGGTCAATGGAGCAGCTGTCTCGATCAATTAACAAACTAATTTTTAGAAGGAGTGTGGATAACAGCCTTCTTAAAATGGATTTATATTACCTTCTGTGGTGAAGTTATAGAGAAAATACACCCATTTTCACAACATCTAACATGGCGAATTTTGTGACCATTTTAAGGGACAATATTTCAAATCCAGTAGGATTTGTAATTTAACTAATTCTATCAGATTTGACAAATGAAACAAACTTTTTACGAGTCAAAAAGCAGCTATTTGTCCCCAATGCCGATATTCAAAAAAGTGCTACAAAACCGTAAAAAAAAGAGAAAAGCCAGACTGCCCTCTGAAAAAAATTCGAATATGCGTTATATGACAAACAGTCAAGTTATAGAGAAGATTAAGGGGTTATACTAAAGAAATGTCGCATTAAAGAATCGAATAAAGGTTTAAGAAGGCAAAATCAAAACGAGTTTTGAAAATGAAGGAATATTTTTGACAGAAAAGACAGTAAAGAGTTTGAAGACATCATTGTTAAAAATCCATTTGCGAGTAAGTCCATATTTCAGAGGCTGTTGTTAAGTGAGCAGCTAAAAATAATTGTGTCCAAAAAGTCTCGTCCCAAAAAATACCACCCTGCAATCATACAATGGTGCCTTGCCATCAAAGCAGAATCCCCAACTACTTATGAAAGCCTGAGACCAGCTTTTACCCTTCCATCACAAAGGACTTTCTTCAACTATTCTGTCAACCTCACTACTAAAAGTGGCTTTAGTGACTCAACACTCTCAGAAATGAAAAGTAAAATTAACATAGAACAAATAGAGGATCACCAAAAATATTTCAGCCTAATAATTGATGAGATTCAAATCAAACAAGATCTGGTTTTCAGTAGTAACACTGGTGAATTAATTGGTACAACAAACTTAAACACTTTTCGGAATGAAGTCACTGAAGCTGAAAACAGAATTAAAGGGAATACCGGAGAAATAACCTCGAAAGTACCCTTAGCTTCCCATATTTTACAAATTATGGTTTGAGGAATCACCACCAACTTTAAATACGCATATGCCTATTTCCCTTGTGGTAACTTAACTGCGAATGACTTGTATTCTATAGTTTGGGAAGATATAGAAAACCTTAAAGCAGCTGTGTTTAAAATTTTGTCAGTGGTTTGCGACAAGGCATCTTCTAACCAGAAATTTATCAAGATGTACACTGAAGTTGACCAGAATAAAAACAACAGTAAAGTTGGCTACAAATGTGATAATCCCTATAATAACCGAGAACCAATTTTTTTCATATCGGATGTTTGCCACAATATTAAAACCACAAAAAATGCGTTTGCCAACAGTGGAAAGAAGAAAAAACATAAGGTCGGTGTCTATAGAAATATTCGTTTGTTATCTAAACCTCTTAAATCCTGACTGCAAAGCCTCCTCGTGGCGAGAGCCGGGCAACGTATGGCTAATAACCGGCGGCTGATTTGCACAGGTACACTGTTCCTATCCAGTGGTTTGATGGGGTCACTGGAGCTTCACACCCGGCGTTCGGAGTTGCGGGGCTCTTGGGGGCGGTCCACACCCGGTTTGCTGGGTCACTGGAGTCCTTGGGGTGTCACGTGCTCGGGGCGCTGGGTCACTGGGACCTCGGGGGTTTTCCATACTCGGCATTCAATATCCTACTGGGGAGGATTGTTGTGGTGGAAGAGGAAGTCACTCTAGTCCTCAGCTGTGCGAGGGTGGGAATTAGGGCAGCCCATGGTGTCGCCTTTTGTTGGGCCATGATGAGGGCGTTTGTTTGCCATATGTGAGCCTGTCTTTATGGCTGTCTCCCTGGCCGAACGTTTGTTTCGCAAAGTGCATTTTTGTCCGGCATGACTCTTTGTCTTGTGTGCCGCCGTAGTGCCCAGCGGAACGGCGGGGTACAAATACATAACATGTTATCTAAAAATTGGAAATCCATTCTTTGGCAACATGTTGTTGATACGTTTGAAAAAGATTCCTCCTCAGCGTTAAGGCTTGCTCCAAAACTGACTTACAATCATGTCTACCCAAATGCATTTACTTGTATGAAGGTTAAACTTGCAACTCAAGTACTAAGCAATGCTGTGGCTAATGCCATGAAAGATCTTGTTGGTGATGAGGCTTAACATTATATTTTTAAATTTAGTGGCTTGAGGACGAATTTTCGGGCCATTTGGATGAATGGGAGGAAGAAATAGAGCAGTTGGATAAAATGAACCAGTTGCTTGAAGATACTGAGAAGTCCAAAATGATACTTAGTAGGGAAGCGATGGAAGGTCTACGAATAACTGGTTTGTTAATGATTAGTTAATCGCATTCTTTTTACAAAAATCATACTATTAATATATTTATTTAGTTCATTCCACAATTGCAATCGTCAAATTTCTAATTCAAAAAGGAGCACCATTTATACTGACATCTAGGCTTAACCAGGACCTAATTGAAAATTACCTCAGTAAACAACGATCAGCTTGTGGCGCTGGAGAAAATCCAACTGTAAATCAATATGGTCAAAGCACTCAAAGACTAAGGGCACGTTCCAGAGACGAAAAAGTCTCGTTAAATAACGAGAAAGGGGGAGTGTCTCGTTAATTAACGAGACTTTTTCAAAAACGCGTTCCAGAGACATTTTAACGAGACAAAAAGTCACATCTTTAGTGGTGCAATATCATTAAATGATAATTTAAGTTCTTTTCGAAAATCTGTGCTTGTAAATAATTGGTGTCTGTTAAAAGAAAACCTTTCTTTGTCGAAAAGACCAGCTTGTTTTCAGTGAAAAAAGAAAGATAATCTAAAGCTTCTTCAGTCAAAGACTCGATTTTTCTTCTATTTATTTCTTCAAGTGCATTCTTTATAGAAATAGATGGGTTACTACTGTTACTAGTTTAAATATTCATATTTTCATTTTCATAATTCTACTAAAACTTACTATGGAAGGAATTGTTCTCCCAAAGTATGTAACTCTTTGCTTGCCAGATGCATTTGATAAAATTTCTTTCATGTTTTTGGTCAAAAAATGTTTATTGAAACCAATTCCTGAAAAATATTTTTTAAACATTTCAACTTCAGGTTTGAATGGTAATATAAACATACCTGTATCTATTTTCTTTCTTTGCGCCTTCGTTAGTTTTTTAAAATTGGTGAATTTACAATAATTATGATCCATAGCGTTACGCGAAAAAAGGACGCAAAACTAACAAGTTACAATTCCCCGCCATACGAGTTTAAAATATAGCGGAAAGGGGACGCTAAATACCGAATACGCCGAAAAAACACCGGGTTCCTACCCCCCTTTATGTCAACCCCCACACTACTACTGGCATAACGGTGGCGCGTTAAAATGTGTTTAGAACACGGCTCCAGACCTATTCCTCTATGCTGTTTCTAAGTTTAAAAACGTTCGCACACGCCTTCTGCGCATTCATCATGCAACGCGCGAAATTCATTTGGGGAAATGCCTAGTTGAGAACATAACCACTAGGAGGTGCAGATCCTATATACATACGTCTTAATAACGGGTATGTGGCCTAGACCTTTGCTTATGGGGACCTTATGATAGGCTTATGTTAAAACCACTCGGTTAAAACCCATACCAAGCCTAGAAAAGTTAGGCCTAGGCTCAAAAGAATCTGCAAAGACCCAATCTTGTAGATGCCCCAGAAAAGCTCAACCTGAATTTTAACTATTTTTTTTTCAGTAAACCTGCTTTTTTATTTGACCTTGGATTATTACTTAATTACTATATTTATTAATTTATTAATCCAATGCAAAATTTATTTATTGCCTGAGCTTCCAAAAACTTCATTAATTTGCATATTAATTGTATTAACAGCACTTGACAGTATATTGTAGTTCTTTTAGCCAAGATTTTATTTCAGGGGGGGTTTTAAGGGAAAAATTCAAGGGGGGTTGCTGACGAAGTTTCACTGGTTTTTATTAGACTACCCCAACCCCCCGTCATCAAGTGAGATTATTGATATTTAACGGAAAAAACTTAAAAATTACTTCGAAAGGATTTTTCATTATTTTCAATAAATACAGGTTCAGACTGGTTGTCTCCTACTTAGTCATGAAATGAAAATGATGATTGAAGAGATAAATTTTCCCAATTTCTATCAAATAACACTCTTTCCAATTTTTTCTATAAAATATTACATTAATAATTAGTTCGAGTCAATAATTTAGAAATATAAAAGCATACCTTCTTTTTAATCCGATTTTCATATCTACTTTCTCGTGAGCGCTCTAAGACATTGCTGCTCAAGTTGTCATCACATGGGTTAATTATTTCAAAAGAATCGTTCTCTAAATTGTTTTCAGATACAGCATTTTTATGGGTAACTTTATTTATAATAGGTTTCATAAAAAGTGTTGGTACTCAGTCAACATCCGATGGTTCCCACCCTGGATACCCACTTACAAAATGCCTGTTGCAACCTTTACCATCCCGTGCATCTTTCCACTCTAAACGATTAATTAGTCTTTGCCACAATTTACGCCGTTTTACTGGAATTCGATGAAATTTAATATTACTATCACCATATGTAGTGACTATTGCAACCCACTACACAGCGAGATGGCATATCTCCAAGGCTTAGTTATGATCACTTCTTCTGGGAACTTCTGTTAGTTTCCTTTTAGAAAACAGTTCAAAATATCACGATAACGATATATTTACATTTAATTAAGTAAAAACTATGTTGATATAACATAAATATACACGATTAAACTTAAATGATCACGCAGCGTTATCAAACCGCATTAAATTCCCGCACAATAACAAACCATCGCCTGGTAACTTGGCCCCCCCAAGCCATACTGCGCAGGCGTGCATAAAATTACGAAAAGGGCTATTGGGGTGTGGGAAATCGTCGGTAATTTACTAACCAGCAATGGGAATTTCGACATTCGAATATTGGCAACACTATTATTGTCGCCATTTTCCGAGTTCCAACCGCCAGCACAAGTTAATTCGAGATATTTTAATTTGCTTATTTCTTTGTGAGAAGAGCGGATTTCTACCTCCAAGAGGTTTAAAGAAATCTTAATGCGCTCACGTTGTCGAAATAAGTTCAATTCTAAAGTCTTACAACCTAGTAAGGTGAAGATTGGAGGCCTACAATGACATCTTCAAATATCCTAACGAAGCGAGTCTCACGTATTTTAAAAAAGATTGTATCTTTAAGGCAATTCATGATGATAATTGTAAAAGATGATCAGTTTACAAGATAACCCATCCTAACATCAAGTAGAGTTGTTCACTTTTTATTTTCTTACAGTGAAGTTAATTTTCTCAAACCACCAGACAAAAGGATTATAATTAATATGTATACACATTGATTTAGGTTTAATTTAATATTTTAATTCAAATTTTTTGTTTTTGGTCGATGAGTAAGTGTCAAACAAACTTTTTTTAGATTTCCTCAAATAGAGTGAAGTTAATTTTCTCCAGTATTCCAACAAATATAAGGATAAGAATTAATATGTCTAGTCCTAAATATCATTCTGTTAAAGATGAAACTTAGTGCACCTTGATTTTGGATTAATTTGGTATTTTCACATAAAATTCCTGTCATTGGTAGATAAGCAAGTGACGAACAAACCTTTTTTTAGATTTCCTTCAATAGAGTGAGGTTAATTTTCTTAAGCCACAAACAAATAAAAGGATAAGAATTAATATGTGCCGTCCTAAATATCATTCTTTTACATTTGAAACTTAATGCACCTTGATTTTTTATTAATTTGGAATTTGTACGTAAAATTCCTGTCCTTGGTAGATAAGCAAGTGACGAACAAACATCTGTTAGATTTCCTTCAATAGAGTGAGGTTAATTTTCTTAAGCCGGAAAGAAATAAAAGGATAAGAATTAATGTCTAGTCCTAAACATCATTCTGTTAAAGATGAAACTAAGTGCACCTTGATTTTGGATTAATTTGGTATTTTTACATAAAATTCCTGTCCTTAATAGATAAGCATGTGACGAACAAACCTTTTTTTAGATTTCCGTTAATAGAGTGAGGTTTATTTTCTTAAGCCGCAAACAAATAAAAGGATAAGAATTAATATGTCTAGTCCTAAATATCTTTCTGTTAAAGATGAAACAAAGTGCACCTTGATTTTGGATTAATTTGGTATTTTCACATAAAATTCCTGTCATTGGTAGATAAGCAAGTGTCGGACAAACTTTTTTTTAGATTTCCTTAAATAGAGTGCAACGGTTCGGGCGACAACAAGTAGATGTCGCCCGCTCCGTTGCAGAAACTCTCTGTCGTATTTTTTATTAAATGGTGACGTCATGGTTCTCCTTTTTTTGTATGGTTTTAAAAACTATAAAACCTCATGTGCCAGGAGACATAGTTGTTGTTTTTTCTTAATCTTTTGTGATAAGGCCACGACGTCCAACTTCGTATATAGAAATGTCCAACGTGTTTGACCAACTAATTGTAGAAGGGCTGGACTATATTGAAAGTACTTTGTTTTAATATATTTTCAATAAAAATTAATTCAGTTGCATTAAATCCAATTGTCTCAGAGTGCGTTATCCTAAGCAGAAGTAAGGGTCGAACATAATTAATGTACACCGTGGTTATCGTTATTCCGATTAATTATTTGTAATTTGGAAAGATAACGGTTACAAGAGTGAGGTTAATTTTCTGAAGCCCCAAACAAATAAAAGGATAAGAATTAATATGTGCAGTCCAAAATATCAATCTGTTAGTGCACCTTGATTTTGAATAAATTTGGTGTTTTTACATAAAATTCCTGTCATTGGTAGATAAGCAAGTGACGAACAAACCTTTTTTTAGATTTCCGTTAATAGAGTGAGGTTTATTTTCTTAAGCCGCAAACAAATAAAAGGATAAGAATTAATATGTCTAGTCCTAAATATCATTCTGTTAAAGATGAAACAAAGTGCACCTTGATTTTGGATTAATTTGGTATTTTCACATAAAATTCCTGTCATTGGTAGATAAGCAAGTGTCGGACCAACATTTTTTTAGATTTCCTTAAATAGAGTGCAACGGTTCGGGCGACAACAAGTAGATGTCGCCCGCTCCGTTGCAGAAACTCTCTGTCGTATTTTTTATTAAATGGTGACGTCATGGTTCTCCTTTTTTTTGTATGGTTTTAAAAACTATAAAACCTCATGTGCCAGGAGACATAGTTGTTGTTTTTTCTTAATCTTTTGTGATAAGGCCACGACCTCCAACTTCGTATATAGAAATGTCCAACGTGTTTGACCAACTAATTGTAGAAGGGCTGGACTATATTGTAAGTACTTTGTTTTAATATATTTTCAATAAAAAATAATTCAGTTGCATTAAATCCAATTGTCTCAGAGTGCGCTATCCTAAGCAGAAGTAAGGGTCGAACATAATTAATGTACACCGTGGTTATCGTTATTCCGATTAATTATTTGTAATTTGGAAAGATAACGGTTACATTTTGGCGCAGTCAGCAGGATCCGAAATTAGTTCTGCTTAGCTTCGAATTTGATTACGGATTCAAATGGATTTAAATGACTTTGCTCGAATGTTGGGAGCGGCGTTACAGGCGAGCCGAGGCCCGCCTGAGCTGCCGAAAAACCTAACATTTAGTGGCAAACGTGGTGAGAACGCAACTGAATTTCTGATGGTATTGAATGATTTTAAATTATACAAAGGCTTAACCGAAGAGGCCATTTTTCGTATGTTACTTTTGATTTTAAAAGATCGAGCTTTAGCATGGTATAGGCAAATATCTGGTAACTTGGAGGGCACCACATGGGTACAATTCCAAGGAGTGTTTCGGGATTATTTTTTCCGTCTGAACAAGAAGAGAATAGCGTGATTGACATTTTACAATCAGTACAAGGTCATAAAGAAACGATTGATAATTTTTTCGGCCGTATTATTAAATTAAATCAGCAGTTATCACATCCACAATCGGATCTGGCTTTAATTGCCATTTTAAAAAGAAATGTCCACCCGGAAATTCGGCTATAAATTGTAACAAGTACCATTCATATCTTGGCTTCCTCACAAGTCAAATGTAATTTAATAGAGTCCGCTTTGAACGCGGTCAATCCTCGAAACATTTCACCCAAATTTGATCCACAAGCGAACCATTACCAATCGCACAATACGCATCGACCGTCGAACCAAAGGCCTCGCGAAAATCAAAGCGGGCAGCGTAATTCAAATTCACGTAGCGAAAAAAATAATCAAAGAACGACTTCGGGAGCGGTAACTCCGAATCAAAATAAAGTAACTCCTAAATCGGAATTTCAAAGCAATAGTTCGAAAGTCCGATGTTACAACTGTCAGGGAATCGGACATATTTCACCAAATTGTCCGTCGCCATCAAACGAAAACGGGTATCGCGCCCCCGACAAAAAACAAACAAACCCGAAAAGATCTTAGGCGCCTTTATGAATAAATCGGTTGACCCCCTATAGCGATTAAGGTCGAATTTGTACACGGTTCTCGCATTGCTCGTCTAGATTCAGGGGCAGACGCCTCGTTTATGAGTTTAGAGCAATGGCGAGAACTTCAAGATTAATTAGGCAATAAATAAGATCTTCCCACTCAGGACGAGGTCGAATGTATCATATTAGGAGATGGTAAATATACGTTTACTAAGGGCTCGGCAGTAGTGTCGTTTTCCATAAAAGGAAGACACTACGAGCATGAATTTTTAATCGTACCATCTCTTCTATGTGATTTTATCCTGGGTCGTGATTTTTTACAAACAGTCTCCGCGGGTATAGATTTCGGTCGAGGTACTTGTACCCTCGGAAATCAGGAGATGGTTTTTGAAAAAAATAAAGTGCAAAAGGGGCTGCCGCCTTTAGTTATAGAGGATATTAAAAAAGCGGTCAACCAAAGTCATCTGCCATACTCTCGCCGTATGGATTTAAAAGCCCTATTATTAAGATTCCCCGAAGTATTTTCTCGAAAAGAAGGAAAAACGAGTCTCGTTTATCATGAAATACTCACAGACGACGCACCACCCGTCGCTAGTCAACCATACAGGGTTAGTGAAGAAAAACGGCGTGAAATTGAAAAGCAAATTCAACAAATGTTGAAAGATCACGTCATAAAGCCCTCGACTAGCCCCTGGGCGTCTCCAGTCGCGTTAGTATATCAGAAAAACGGTTAAATTCGATTGTGTGTCGATTACCGCAAATTGAATAAGATAATGAGAAAAGACCCGTATCCCCTTCCGAGAATCGAAGAAATGCTTTGTCGAATGAAATAAGCAAAATTTATAACTGCATTAGATTAACGATCAGGTTATTCGCAAATCGAAATGCATCCCGATAGCGCACCTAAAACGGCTTTTATCACGGAGTCCGGTAAATACCAATTCAACGTAATTGCGTTTGGGCTCACAAACGCGCCATCGTCATTCCAACGGTTGGTGGACGAACAATTCCGTGATGGAGCTCAGTTTGATATATGTGTGTATCTGGATGACATTCTCGTAGTGTCCGATGATTGGGATCAACATCTAATTAATTTAGAATATGTATTAGCACAATTAAGAAATGCCGGTTTAACTTCAAAAATTGAAAAAATGCGATTTTGCAAGAACCGAAGCTAAAATACTGGGACATATAATTAACGAGACGGGAGTTCATATTGACAAATCTAGATTCGAATCTATTGAACAATTTCCCGCGCCTCGTAACGTAAAGCAAGTCCAGCGTTTTCTCGGTCTTACGGGCTGGCATTCACGTTTTATCCGAAACTACTTGATTTTGGCTGAGCCCTTGAATAAGCTAAAACGGAAAAATATTCCTTTCTGTTGGGGACCCGAGCAGCAGCGCTCGTTTGAATCATTGAAAGACGCGATATATCGCGCAGGTCCACTCTCGACTTATAGGTCAGGGAGCCCGTGTATATTGACAAAGGACGCCTCTGACCTGGGAGTGGCCGCGATGCTAAGTCAGATTCACGACGGCGTTGAGGTTCCGTTGGCCTACGCGAGCAGACTGTTAAGCGCTGTCGAAACGCGTTACACAACAATGGAAAAGGAATGTTTAGCCATTCATTGGGGTGTCAAAAAATTCCGATGTTTTTTGGAGACTTTACCGTTTACTGTGGTGACGGATCACAAGTCACTACAGTGGTTATACAACGTGAAGGACCCGAATGCGCGCCTAGTAAGATGGGCTATGTTTTTGCAGTCATTTCAATTTAAAATTGTTTATAAAAAGGGAGTACAAAACGTAGTAGCGGATGCGCTTTCTCGCGCGCCGCTCGGTCTGGCAGCCATGGAGCTTCGAAATATCAATCCCGACAATCAGGGGGATAATATAATATTGCCTCCCCCTCCCCACGCTATGTTCAATGTGTTTGACTTATCCGACGTCAAAACCGCTCAAATTGAGGACGCGGAAACTTAGGAAATTATGGCAAAGTTAGCAGAGGGAAATGAGAAATTGGGAAGACTTTTCGAAGTAGTAAATGGCGTGCTATACCGTAGGCCGTGGGGAACGTTACCCTAAAAAATTTATCTACAGCTACGTTTTCGAAAAGAAACTCTCCGGTTGTTACATGACCACCCAACGTCCGCCCATAGAGGAAGCGATAAGACTTTAGCCAAGGTACGCTTTCGATATTTCTAGCCCAACCTGAGACAGGACGTACAGCATTATGTACGTGGCTGTTTTGTTTGTCAACAATATAAAAGTAGGAATCGAAAAACTCCAGATTTAATGATGTCCACTGAAACAACGGGTCCCTGGGACATGGTAGGGGTCGATATTTTAGGGCCCTTACCGATGACTGTCCGACGTAACAGGTTCCTCATTGTTTTCGTGGACTATTTTACGAAATTCGTGGAGTTGATTCCGGTGAAACGTATCACAGCGGAAATATGCTGCGATGCGTTCACAAAACTTATATTGCGTTGGGGTTGTCCGAGACTTATCTTTAGCGACCAAGGTCGACAGTTTGTATCCACTCTATAAGACGGTACTTGTAATCTTTTGAAGGTCAAAAAGAAAACTACTAGCGGGTATCATCCCCAGAGCAATATAGTAGAGCGGTTGAATCGTGTCATTGGCGAAATGATTTCCATGTATGTCGGAAATGAACATCGACGATGGGATCAGTCCTTAGAATTCTTGCAATTCGCCATCAATTCTGCGCCGCAGGACAAGACAGGCCGTTCTCCATTCTATCTGAATATGGGCCGTGAACCGCGCTTGCCCTGGAATTCCCTGGACAACGATGACGATTCCCCAGAAATCATTCACCACGAACGCTCCGTCAAGCAACTTCATGATGAACTCGAAAGAACCAAGCTGTACATGAGAAGAGCACCGGAACACCAAAAGAAGTACTACGATCAACGACGTGAGGACATGGAGCTTCCATTGGGTACCCTAGTGTGGCTGGAGACACACGACCTTTCCCAGGGCGCGACATATCATGCCGCGAAATTAAGTCCGAAATGGGAAGGGCCATATCGTGTCATCCGACAAGTCACCCCACTCGTGTACGGGTTGGAAGACGCCTTGACCAACGTCAGCCGAGGTTTAAAGCACATCAGTCAATTGAAACTATATTTAACAAATTTCGATTTAATAATTCCTAATGAGGCAGACTTCGCCGTTGCAGATCCACAACCTTCTGGTTCCGCTCAGTCCACTCATAAACCCAGAATACAAGAGGACCCATTGGAGGTTGAAGAGCCGACAACTGAACAAAATTACACCCGGGAACCGCCTTCAACACCCGAGGTCCCAACGATTCCAGAGGAATCGGATATCGGCAACGTTGCGGCAAGATCTTCAGTTTCTTCGGACAGTGATTCTGACTCAGAGTAAAAATCATCTTTGCCCGGAGAACTTGATAACCAATCACCAGAGGTCGACACTCCGCAGGGCGATGAAAGATGGTTAAAACCACTGACTCTGGGTTGGATTCGGGAACTGTGTTACCGAAAAACGGTGACTAAAAGAGGGCCAGTATTAGATATTTATTATTATCCGCCCTTACACCCGAATTGCCGTTTGCGATCACTAGCACACGTCGACCGATATTTAAAAACTAATAAAATCACCAACCTCGAAAAGTTTAACTTTTCCTTTACCAGAGAGGCCGTATCGACACCTCCATGGGAGAGGATACTTAAGGCTGGGAGCAAACTGTATTAAATATAATCTTGTTGTTCTTTCTAGGAATTGTCGGCGACCCATGAAATCCTAGTATATTGTCCACCCGGGGCGGACGATGTCTCGCTTATTATCCCAGCGCTCTTAAACCTCAGTTTTCCTTTCGACGTATTGACCTGTACCTTAGCCCATGAAATTGGGTTCAAAAATTTCATTCCATTAATTGAAGAAGACTGGGATATCTTCGAGAAACGAGCACGACATTTTCCCAGATGGCTAATTTTAGGAAAAGTTGCCAATATTAGGCTCGAAATCCGTTACAAGACGGTAAAAGTCCCAAATGTCTTTATTATCAAAGACAGAAGAAGACTCCTAGCCCTTCAATACTGCCCTTCCCGTATTGTTTGGATACAAACGGCGGCCTTCGTCACTATCCGACACTCCCATCTAAACTCCATCATCCCACATTACAAGCTACCTGGCTGTCATCACATGGAGGGGTACTCCGACTCGATCCGGACACACTACAATCAGTCGACGATGACGAGATCAAGGAGTTCTTAGACATTGGCATCCATACTCCGCCACGATCCCCATCACCCGCGATCAGTCTTGACCTCCCTAGACTAGACGATATCTTAGACGACCTGCAAATACAAATTCCGTTCGATTCACCACCACCGAAAGTCCGAAAAACGGTCATCGAACAAATTAAACATTCCATTCCGAATAAGGACTCCATCCCATCAAAGGACGCTCACCCTAAATCGACTCTACCACCCAACATGCGCACCGCTCATTTCACATCGCCGCCTACCCAACCAGCTACCTTCATGATGGCTACTCCCATCAACCACCAATGTGGAGCGTGCAATTGCGCTCAATTGAACAAATCAACCCCAGCAACTCCACCCACAACGATGGACGAGAGTAACATGACTTGTTATAAGTGCCGTCAAAAAGGCCATCGAGTAAAAAATTGTCCGAGAATACCCAAAAACAAAAACTTTGGAAGTAACTCCAACCAATTGTTTTTATTATGTTGGACATATTGTGATATATATCTAGAGATATTTTCTTATTTACTTTTGGTTTTTGAGGGGGGAGGATGCAACGGTTAGGGCGACAACAAGTATATGTCGCCCGTTCCGTTGCAGAAACTCTCTGTCGTATTTTTTATTAATTGGTGACGTCATGGTTATCCTTTTTAGTTCCACATCGAGAGAGAGAGAGAGAGAGAGAGAGATATATATATATATATATATATATATATATATATATATATATATATATATATATCGAAGTGGGGCTATTGCTATGGATGGATTGTCGTTAAGTGTTGTTTGTGGTTTGTTGTTTGTTTGGCGTGGAAAGCAACAACACGGCAGACGGAGCTGCGAAAAATAATTTTTTTAATATAATTTATATTAGTGGCTTCACCGAGACTCGAAGACAGATAGCTGCCGGCCGCGTAATCTCCAAAAACCGACGCCTCTTACAACCCAGTCACACCGCTCTGTACAAAATTTATTCGGAACTTCTAGTCTTTCTTTGCAAGGTGGGGGGGGGGGGGGATTTGTCAAGTTATGTTGTCGCAATTCCCGTTCTTTTTTCCGGGTTATTTGACGTATATTTACGGCGTTTTAGGGTCAAGTTAACCTCAAACTTCGCCTCCCCCGCCCCAATTTCGACCCCCTTATCGAAACCGTGTATGGTCAGAAGTAATAAATAAGTGTGGCACTTTCTTATCGAAACCGTGTGTGGTCAGAAGTAACAAATAAGTGTGACACTTTCTTATCGAAACCGTGTATGGTCAGAAGTAATAAATAAGTGTAGCACTTTCTTATCAAAACCGTGTGTGGTCAGAAGTAACAAATAAGTGTGGCACTTTCTTATCGAAACCGTGTGTAGTCAGAAGTAACAAACAAGTGTGGCACTTTCATATCGAAACCGTTTATGGTCAGAAGAAATAAATAAGTGTGTCACTTTCTTATCAAAACCGTGTATGGTCAGAAGTAATAAATAAGTGTGGCACTTTCTTATCGAAACCGTGTATGGTCAGAAGCAATAAATAAGTGTGGCACTTTCTTATCGAAACCGTGTATGGTCAGAAGTAACAAATAAGGGTGGCACTTTCTTATCGAAACCGTGTGTAGTCAGAAGTAACAAACAAGTGTGGCACTTTCATATCGAAACCGTTTATGGTCAGAAGAAATAAATAAGTGTGTCACTTTCTTATCAAAACCGTGTATGGTCAGAAGTAATAAATAAGTGTGGCACTTTCTTATCGAAACCGTGTATGGTCAGAAGTAATAAATAAGTGTGGCACTTTCTTATCGAAACCGTGTATGGTCAGAAGTAACAAATAAGGGTGGCACTTTCTTATCGAAGTCGTTTATATGTGGCACAAAATAATATTATCGCCTTGTTGGAGAACTTGTATAGTTTGTATAGTTGGTCCAGAGACTTGATCTCATTCGATAGAACTCTTTGACGCGCACGCAGTGCCGTTAATTTCCGCCCCCTCCGAACAGCCCCCTTAAAGGGAAAGTGACCGAAAAAAACAAGCTGGTCTCATTCGATAGAGCTCTTTGACGCGCACGCAGTGCCGTTAATTTCCGCCCCCTCCTATCAACCCCCTTAAAGGGAGAGGGATAAAAAAAACAATTTTGGATTATTTGGTATTTTCACATAAAATTCCTGTCATTGGTAGATATGCAAGTGACGAACAAACTTTTTTTTAGATTTCCTTAAATAGAGTGAGGTTAATTAAAAGACAAAAATCTAAACAATAAATTGGTCTTACAAAAAATCAATTTATTAGATGATAATGTCAAATTTACGATTTAGGAGGAAGAAAAAGGCTCTTTACCGTTTTTAGACCTAAAACTAAATAAAATTAATATCAATAATATCAAAATTATAATACAATACTATCAGAAACCGACACATTAAAAAAATTCTAGATTATAATTCTTCTTATCCAAATAATATAAAAATTGGGTTTAATCAAAAGTCTAAAATTTAAAATTGAAACAATTAGTGATCAACCAATAAATGATAAGGATATAATTTTAAAACAATTAGTAGCGTGTAATTATCCAAAAAACTTAAAGATATATTTAATGCGAATGTGGTAAAATTATAAAAAAGAGGGGGGGAGAAAAAGAAAAACTAAAATTAGTATTACCATATATAAAAGGGATAAGTGAAAAAACTAAATGTCAATTAGTAAAACATAATGTAGGTTTAATTAATAATAAATTTGGTAATCTTGGGTCAATTCTCCTGAAAAATAAACCAAAAATAGAAAAAGAAAATGAAACGGGGGTAATAAATGAAATTCCATGTAGTTGTAAAGATATAAGTGAACACAAAAAAGATATTGAAATCCAAAACTTGAATAATGGTCTAGCGAATCATCTAAATAAAAAATGTAACCAAATCATACAATGGGGGGAGTCAAAAATCATAACTAGGGAAGATAATTGGGGGGAAAGAAATTTTAAAGAGGTTGTGTATATTAAAGACAGAGAGAAATTAAATCAAGATAAGGGGCTTATAGATATAAAACATTGGGGGATGTTTAAAATTAGAAAATAAACCTTAAAAATGATTAAATAAAAAATTGTCTGGAATTGTATCGTTATAGAAATTTACAGTTGTATATTTGACGTGGCCCTAAATGGGTTAGAGTGTGCAATAACTGGTGGCTTTACCGGGGAGTCGGGGTCCGGCTCTTGTAACCCATAAGGGCGGTGGCGCACTGGGAGATGTTAGCTCTGATCAAATGGTCCTATCTCCACCTCCGACTTCGGTCAGGTTTGGGCTGGATACTGAACTTTGTTTCAGGCTAACGGAGAGGGTCCAGGCAAACTGGTCGCCTCGGCGGATTGGGTAGCCTGCTGTGGGACGGCGAGCCTCCATATGCGGGTACGGCGGCCCCATCTTCCGGCCAGCTGTGCCGGGTTATGCGGGCTGCTGTGTGCTCGTCGTTCCCCTTTAGGAGCTCTCTCCAAAGGGTTTGGCTCCTTACCTTCATAGGTAGGGTGTCGACTGGAGTTGCTAAAGCATCCATTCTAAATCCCACTGCTGTGTGCGAAGTGGGGATTGGTCCACCCATTGCTGCACCTTCTGCTGGGTTGAGTGGCTTGCGTCATAGGTGAGACCATCAGTAGTAGGGTTCTGCTACCCATGCTGGATTTTTCACCTGTCCGGGCTAGGGGGACGCTGGCGTAGGGCACTATGATGATAGGCCTCCGGTGGTATGGTCTTTGTTACTAGGTACACCGGGCTATAAATTCTGACACACTGTATATTTGACTACGGTTCGAAAGCTCGCCAAAATTAAAAATAAAGTTTTTAAAAAAATTTAAACTTTAGTCATGTAGTATCCCATCTCTTTTACTATTATTTTTTATTATGTTTTAACTTTAAACCAAACATTTACATTTCTCATATCAAATTATAAACATTTTATAAATTTCGTTTGAAAAGCACTACAGTAAGATGGCTAAAAAAGTCTTTCGCCGTTGACGTTCACGCTTCTTTCGATCCTCACGTTCCACGAAACGAATTGCGAGTTGTTAGAGTTTCCTTTTCCCAAGTGTCGTAAAACATCGAAACAATGTTCTTCAAATCGTCGGCCGGCATTGGGAAACCAATTTCATTTAAAGCCTTCGAGACCAAAGAACAAGAAACGCAATTCACATAACAAAATGTCAATATGATGATCAACCGACGACACACCCCTTTATTTTCTGCCCGAATAACGAAAAGCGGCCATTTCTCGAGGTCACCGATAAGCAGCACAAGAAGGTCCCATCTCGATAGGGAAGTAAAACATCCGTCACATATCTCCCTATAGTTGGACAGTTTCCAAAAATCATCTCACAAAACTCCGAGACCTATTTTCTCATCAAATCTGCAAAAGATAATCTGATCACTATGTATAAACAACACCTCTTCCCCATTCAAATAATGAACAAATCGCCACAAAAATTGCGGAGTAAATACAATTGAACTTACCACGAAAAAACCAGCGATTGAAATGATAATAATCACCAAGAGTTCCTTCCTTTTATACTCTAAAAAGTAGCATGATGACAATCCGCGCATGAATAGCGGAAATCACGTGATCACCCAAGAATAATCTCATGAGATGTTTCAAGAGATGATAACTTCTTACCTATCCTGAGCGATATGGTGAGACCTCTCAGGGCGTGCGTAACTTTGCATCCCACGAGATCTCTCACGACGTGTATAATTGCCATCTCTAAAACATCTCTCGAAACAGCTCCATTCCTGTCCGTCCGTCGATCACCCAAACCGTCCTTCTAAATAAAACCGTCCCCCCGCAAAGACAAATGAAACTAAAAGTTATACCATAGCTTGTACTTTAATACCGCCAATTACTCGCTTACCTTGTAGCCACTTCCGCCATCGTCGTCCACCCATCGATCATCCAATCCGTCCCTCTAAAAGTATCCGTCCACCCGCAAAGAAAAATAAAACAAAACGTTATACCATACCTTGTACTTCAATACCGACAATTACTCACTTACCTTGTAGCCAAATCTGCCATTCCTGTCCGTCAGTCGATCACCCAATCCGTCCTTCTAAAACAAAAGTTATAACATACCTTGTACTTTACTACCGACAATTAATCACTTACCTTGATGCCACTTCCGCCATCGCCGTCCATCAGTCGATCATCCAATCCATCATTCTAAGAAAACCACCCACCAGGGACGAATAAGTTTCATTGCATAGGGGTATCTGATCTGATTGCTAGCGTAGTTGAAATATTAGTAAAATTATCTCTAAATCCTAAAATTTCTTCAACTCCGCCGTTAACTCGAGTTTGCAATAATATTTACTATAGGAAGTGTATTGTACGTGTCCACCCAGCAAACACAAAAACGTCCTTTGGACATCCGATAGACGTCACACTCGGATCTTGCCTTCGTCCGTAGGACATCCCAAAATCCGGGGTTGACGTCGGTTGGACGTTAAAGGACGTCCAAATGTCCGGTTTGTCTATAGCCGTAGTACGTCCCGGGGACGAGTTTTCGGACGTCCAACGGCGATTACGGCGGTCGTCCCCTGGATGTTTTTCTATAAAACCTAGAGATGTCTTTAGGCCTTTAATTTGGTTCAATCATGGCTCATAGGGATGAAACTAGGACGTTTATTTGATATCGTATTCTGAACAAATAATTTAAAAAGCCAAACTTGATATTAAAATTTTATTCAAAACATTAAAATACAAGATAATGGAAAAAATCCAGCAACAAGTGTACAATTTGATTGTAATAACACGAACTCTGCATAAAAATTAAGAATTTCAATTTATTATATAAGGTTATTAAATTTTTACGATAGGTTTTCGAAAGTTGGAAACTCAAGTATTAGCAGTTAACATAAAAATTACAAAACTTATAGTTATTTAATTTTTATATAACAAAATGAATTTCGAACTAAATTATTAAAAAATTAAATAACATTCCTTATACAAATGTAAAAAAACAATAAAATTATTTTTGAAATCAGAAGCAAAATAAAACTAAGCCATTTAATACTATTCCTTAAAAAAATTAAGACTATCGGATGAAAAATGTACTCTAGAAATTACTGTTTCTCGAAGCTTAATTTTAATATCTATCCAAATCTTACTTTTGGAATTACAATTTAACTATATAAAATATCACAGTATAAAATAAAGCTTTAGGCGAACCGTTCAGTGAGAGTAATGAATAATAAACTTAAAAAGTTAAATTGAAACATGTACAGGCCCAAAATGAACTTTAAAAACAGCGAACCTCCCCTAACTTTCGGAGAATTCAACGCAAATCTTACTTTTGGAATTCCAAATTCAATATATAAAATGTAACAGTATGAAATAAAGCTTTAGGCGAACCGTTCAGTGAGAGTTATGAATAATTAACTAAAAAAGTTCAATTGAAACATGTACAGGTCCAAAATTAACTTTAAAAACATAGGAGACTTTACCGGTCGTAGCGTTCAGTACTTTAAAGGCGTAATTTTTTGCACCACCGGTAGCCAATTCTTGGATGTACGAGCCTTTTCCGTACTTTTCCAATTCATCTGTCATTTCTCCGATAGTTTCCCGTCTCAATCTCTATACCATCTCGTTCTTTTAGATAAATGCAAATGTCCGTATCATACTAATACGAAAGCGGGCCTAATCTCCTTAAATAAGAGTATAACTTGATCCTAGCCATTGCCGTAGTATAGGCGGGAACTACTACGTTCGTGTTTGGGTAAACAAGATCGATATCTTTCAAAAATTTGACCACGCAATGCGTTTGACTTAAGGGAATAACCGATTTAACTTCTATATCTGGGTATAAAAATAGATCAAAAAACTTTTTGGGTTCGCTAATAATAGCCGATTGGTCTTTGCGCGGGTTAAGACCGAACCGTCCCAAAAAGAGTTAAGGCAAAGCTTCGCGATGGTACGTAGTCCGGGGTTCTTTTTAATATTGGTAGGATTAATTTTTACTCCGTCCTTATCGTAATATTTGTCAACGTATTTCTTAATCTCTTCATCGGTCTCTATTCCCGAGGGGAAGCCGCTGGATTCCTGTTTGAGTTTAAGAAAACCGTTGACGTATTCGGAGAAAAGACCGCCCTCTTTAGATAACGGATCGTATTGTACTATCTCGTATTCCCAAATTTCATGAATAGAAATGACCTTGTAACCCATTTCGATTGCCAACTGTACCTCGTCAGCGACCCAAGTACCAGTTATTTCTCGTTCAGAGTCTTCTAGGGGACAATCTTGCTGGTTACGAGACTCGCTACATTTTTGGCAGTTGGCAAACACTAGTTTCGATCCTATTCTTTGGGGTAAAAAGGGATGATACAGAGATTGAGACGGTAGCATTGTCGCTTTTATTAAACCGTTTACGGTAGAAATGTCGGGGAAAGGAACTTTTACGTGTATTTTAGGGTGTCCCACGGTTAACTTGCAATACTTGTTACACCACGGATAGAGTAAACAAATATCAATGTATTTAATTTCCTCCCTCTCTTTACACTTGTGATGTAATTTCTAGGCTGACGTACGTCCTCCGAAAAAGGCTTCGCGGGGTCGGATTGGCTCTTTAATTTTTAATTTTTAATTTTGTGTAGACAGATAGGCATCGATGGCAGAGTTAGTACTCCTCTCGGCTTTGAAGGTACATTCCCATTTCTCATGGACAGTATATCCCAATTGCTTCAAGCGGTTTGTAGTAGCAACGGTTGACGCGTATCGTGAATTATGGGTCTGTGTGTGGTCGCCGTATAACGCTAAGTTTCTATTGATAGGAAAACACTTTTTACAGCCGTGAAAATAACAGCCGTGATATTGAAACACTTCGTTATCGAGAAGTACGTCCACGTAAATGTTAAGAATTCTAGGTTCAAATCCATTAAAAGCGGACTGTATTTCCTTCCCTCGTAAGTGAGACACCCATTCAAGCCATTTGATCGCTCCAAAACTCTGGTTGCAGTTCATACGATAGCCGAAAGGGGGCACTACACCAATCGTATTGGGCTGTAAAAAGTGTTTCCTAAAGATAAAACTGCATACTCCCGCAATCGTTATCGCGGTTAAGAACGGGTCTATTTCGAATTTATCCATGAAAATAGAACGATAAGATATACATCCTTGCAAAAGAATGTTTACTTCCTGGCGACAGTATTGGATTAAATCTCTTTTATAATCAAAATAATTAAAGTTGGCGTCCGAATGACTGCAAGCTTCGGACAGGGAATCGTTATACCACTGGATAAATTCATCGTAGGTCTTACCGCTTAAACGATTAGGCACGTACGCTTCGATCGGAGGCATGTCATTATGTAGTACGTAATTGGTTTCGGTCAAACCGGCTGGATCAAATTCATGGTCTACGGTTTTAAACAATAAATGCGGGAAATGTCCATAATTCAAATTATTATCTAAACCGAATGTGGAAACGAATTGAGAAAGAGCAAAAGGCATAAAATTTAAGGAATCTAAGAAATTTAATTTTTTATACTGTACATTAATGAATTTGGTCCCGTCAGTCAAGACTTTAGGAATCCACTTTAAATCGACTATTTTACGTACTGTAAATTGCGCATCGTAACCTTTTGCGTTATGGGCGATACATATTATCTTATCAGCCACTCTGTTAAGCGTACGAAGATACTCCAGAAAGTCGCCGATGGGGTCTTTTGAGAGAAATATTTACTCACGAGGACCACCACCGCATTTAATGCACGCGTACCGACTACCTTTTTCTTCGAAACAGAATTTACACGCTTTTTGCGAAAGGCATAAAATTGGTTCGTGAATCAAAGAATTGGCTTCATTACACTGTTTGTATACATTCAAAGTCATAAAAAACGAAGACTTCCGTTTTTGGAGTACTTTTCTTGGGTGATTCTTCATTGTCGGAGTCGTGGACCCGTTTATTATTGCTATTTATTCGAGAACGAGTAGTTTTTCGGCAGAATCTTTACGGTCGGTCTTTAAAAATTTATTTTATTCGGTTTCAAATAGATCTTTTAAACGAGCATAAAAATGTTATCGAATGCATGTATTTAGCTATTGTTAAAAACCTGAAAAAAATTCACGAATTATTATATGGTAAACCTTTCGAGGGTTTATTTTTGTACCCCGATCAATTTAATTCGTACCATAAAGTAAAACTTATTTTTTCTGTTTTAAATCACCCTCGGAAGTACTACAAGATTTTACTAATTTACTCGTAGATAATCAATTAACCTGTAAACTTAGCTACTTTAATTTGTTTTCATTTAAAATCCGGAACCACTCCTTCTGCGTAGAGTTTGTATGTTCTCTCCCCACTGGTTGAAGGGGTTTTCCCCGAGATCTTCGGTTTCCCCTTTCCATTAAAACTTGCTGAGGTTAACGGTAATAGTTAGTGTAGGGAGCTGTTGGCTCGTGTGGCATGAAGGGCTTGACACCACCCTCCTACGCATTGTAAGCCGGCCACCTGTTACTTGATCACGCATAAGCAACATTGCTTATAAGGTCGAAGGTTGTGCCCTGGGTATTAGCTCTATTTTAAAAAATTGTGTAATGTAATGATAACCATTTAATGGAATATCTGATAGTACCTAGTAACATGTAAAACAAAGTTCTAAAATAAAAAAATAAATGTAAATAACTTGTTTTTATTGCCTATAGATTAGAAATTAAGGGGTTCGGAAGCGATAAATCATAAAATATTAAATTATGGGTAACGAGGGGTTGAGGTGAGAGAGAGATAATCTATCTGTTATTTTCCCCTAAAATATACTTGATCTCTTCCCCACCCAAATCCCCTGAATGCCCTCTATCATAGGACGCTAAAGGTCCTATGATAGAAGCCAATACTGATTTATTTCATTGGATTGAAAATTATTTCGTTGGAATGGCCTCTGACATAGGACGCAATAGTGCCGAGGACTGAGGCCATTAAAACGAAATAAATTCTACTTATTTTCCCCTAAAATCAACTTGATTTCTCCGAAATATCGTTATACGACGATATTTATCGTAGTGCTTAGCGCGATAATTCGATATATATACAATATTTTAATATACAACTTACAAGTACAAAATATATAATAACTTCACGGCATATGTTTACCCACCCATAGGGGGCCCCTATTCCCCCCCGATCCCGTAAGGATCTTGATATTCGCGGAATACATTTAATTATAGAACTATACAGCCCAATTGGGCGGATTTTTGCGGCAATTTTCGCAGTGTTAGCAGGTGAAAACATATGACCCGGAAAAACTTTTCATTAACCAATTAGTGATTAAAATTTTTGTCTCTATTGTGCATGTTATCCCCCGCTTAAAAGTAGAAATAGTAAATAGTAATAGTGATGGCCTTACTATCCTACTAATCAGAAGAACCATAATATTTGATTCCCCCCATTTCATTTTTGTTTTGTAACTAGTGTATTAATGTTAAAATAAATATTTTGTGATTGACTAAAGACAAAGGGTTTCCATTCTGAATTCGAATCTTACCCATTTTTTCTTTCCCCCGTATGTAACTCCCCAGCAAACACAAACACGTCCTATGGACATCCGATAGACGTCACACTCGGATCTTGCCTTCGTCCGTAGGACATCCCAAAATCCAGGGTTGACGTCGGTTGGACGTTAACGGACGTCCAAATGTCCGGTTTGCCTATAGCCGTAGTACGTCCCGGGGACGAGTTTTCGGACGTCCAAAGGCGATTACGGCGGTCGTCCCCTGGATGTCTTTCTATAAAACCTAGAGATGTCTTTAGGCCTTTAATTTGGTTCAATCATGGCGCAATAGGGATGAAACTAGGACGTTCATTGGATATCGTATTCTGAACAAATAATTTAAAAAGCCAAACTTGTTATTAAAATTTTATTCAAAATATTAAAATACAAGATAATGGAAAAAATCCAGAAACAAGTGTACAATTTGATTGTAATAACACGAACTCTGCAAGTATTAGCAGTTAACATATAAATTACAAAACTTATATAGTTATTTAATTTTTATATAACAAAATAAATTTCGAACTAAACTATTAAAAAATAAATAACCTTCCTTATACAAATGTAAAAAAACAATAAAATTAATTTTTAAATCAGAAGCAAAATAAAACAAAGCCATTTAATATTATTCCTTAAAAAAATTAAAGACTATCGGATGAAAAATATACTCTAGAAATTACTGTTTCTCGAAGCTTAATTTTAATATCTATCCAAATCTTACTTTTGGAATTACAATTTAACTATATAAAATATCACAGTATAAAATAAAGCTTTAGGCGAACCGTTCAGTGAGAGTAATGAATAATAAACTTAAAAATTTAAATTGAAACATTTACAGGTCCAAAATGAACTTTAAAAAACAGCGAACCTTCCCTAACATTCGGAGAATTCAACGCAAATCTTACTTTTGGAATTCCAAATTCAATATACAAAATATAACAAAATGAAATAAAGCTTTAGGCGAACCACTCAGTGAGAGTAATGAATAATAAACCTAAAAAGTTAAATTGAAACATGTACAGGTCCAAAATGAACTTTAAAAACAGCGAACCTTCCTTAACTTTTGGAGAATACACTGCAAATCTTACTTTTGGAATTACAATTTAACTATATAAATTATCACAGTATAAAATAAAGCTTTAGGCGAACCGTTCAGTGAGAGTAATGAATAATAAACTTAAAAAGTTAAATTGAAACATGTACAGGTCCAAAATGAACTTTAAAAACAGCGAACCTTCCTTAACTTTCGGAGAATACACTGCAAATCTTACTTTTGGAATTCCAAATTCTTTATATAAAATATAACAGTATGAAATAAAGGCGAACCTTTCAGTAAGAGTAATGAATAATTAACTTAAAAAGTTAAATTGAAACATGTACAGGTCCAAAATGAATAGACTTTGATCAAACATATTTTCTTCCTACTTCTGTAAAAGACACATTAAAAAAATCGAGTTAAAATTATTAAAAAAATCAAACAGTTTTTTAATAAAATACTTACTCTTATGATATATTATCAGCAATACTAGAGATTACTATGTTATAATCTTTAACGTTTGTGTAGAACGCATTATGGACTTTATGGTGACCGATTCCAAAGTATCGAGTAATGGCGTCGTACAAAAGAAACTACAAACTGGGCTACCAGATATTTTAAAAGGACTTTAGCTCGGCCACGGCCCCCTGCACGCGCTCACGCTGCTCGCGACGATAGCGGCCCCGGCGATCGACTGAAAATTGCGAAAGTGAAATTAGTTTACTTTTTTCCTACATCGATCTTCTGCGCTGACGTAACAACTAAGAAATGGCTGGAGTATATGGCGAAAACGTTCCAATTTTTAGAGTTTCAGTAATTATTACTAATTGTGTAATTTAGGGTTATAATTTCTTTCCGTAATCTTTTAATTACTTATTAATAAATAAGTAAAATACGTTTGGATATTTTTTAAATCAAAATACGCGCCGAGAAAACCAGACAAAGAAGACGCTGTCAACGTTAATAATGTAAACAAAAGAACTAGTCATGTGTCCGCTTATCAGCTGTTGTTTTTCGATATTATTCTTACAGTTCTTTGATAGTAAGTTGTTTTAATATTTACAAAGTTTCAACTTAAGTAAATAAGTAGTAAATATGATGCAGATTATAAAACTAAAATATTTTTTTTTTACAAATAAGAGTTGAAAAATGCTGGATGATGTTGAAATATTGGCCTAAGAGGTACATGTAAAAGCCATGATTGGATTCAATCCTATTTAAACAATAGATACTCCCAAACTAATTTAAACAACCAAATATCTCATAAAAAAACTAATCAAATGTGGGGTCCCTCAGGGATCTATCTTATCCACTATTCTATTCAATATTTATATATGTCCCAAAAAATAAAATTTATATAAATGTTAGAGAAATTAAGGAAGTTAAATATCTGGGTTTGATTATGTACAAAAGATTATGGACCACTCATATAAATAAATTAGCTAAAACCATATCTTATAATATCTATATAATTATGAAAAATCGTGCCAACCTGACCACAAATATTTGTAAACAATTGTACCAGGTGCTAATTTATTCTCGTATATCATTCTGTATCACTATATGGGGAAATACTTCATCAACAAATGTCAATTGAATCTTTTGGCTACAAAAGATAATCGTAAGACTAATAGATAATAATCCTTTCTATGCCCCAACAAAACATATTTACCTTGTTAAATCTCTTAAATGTATTTAATTATCTGATCTATGTTCTTTAAACTTTATAAATAAATCACTAACTATATACCCATGTAATGTTTTTGAAAATCGAATACCTAAAAATAACCGAACATATAACGCAAGAAAAAAATGTATACTAGTAAGCGAAAACTTTAAAACTCAAAAAAGGGAAAGTCGTTTTTTTTATAGAGGTATTATTTTATTTAATGAACTGTCCCCAACTAATATTAGAAATATATTACACTTCAAATTGGAAGCAACAGAAAAACAGTATGAAAAAATATATAATATAAATTAGCCAGATATTGAGATACGCTGGATAATGTTGAGATATACTGGATAATGTTGAGATATACTGGATAATGTTGAGATATACTGGATAATGTTGAGATATACTGGATAATGTTGAGATGTACTGGATAATGTTGAGATGTACTGGATAATGTTGAGATGTACTGGATAATGTTGAGATATACTGGATAATGTTGAGATATACTGGATAATGTTGAGATATACTGGATAATGTTGAGATGCACTGGATGATGTTGAAATACACTGGATGATGTTGAAATACACTGGATGATCTTAAATAAAAAACAAAACTGTATGAGCTTTAATAATAATGTATCTCTTATGTGAAAGGTATCCACTTCCCATATACTGTTAGTATTTATTGTTTGAAACATTAACCTCACTATTAAATCTTAACCTGAAATTTTAGAATTAGAGCTTCTTTCAAAATTTCATTAAAATTGATAAAATTTTAATTAAGTTAATTCCTGTAGACTTGTGTTTTATATCCTTAGACCTTGATTATTTTGGGTCATCAATTTGCAAAAACTTCATAATATATAATTCTGAAATTTACTGGGTGTATTAACCCAATATAATTTTTTTTATTTTGTGAATTACCTATTTTTTTCTATTATAGGTGACAAGTACTAAGTCCAAATAATAAATTAGTATATTAAGGATTAGTTGGTTTGTATATTTTCTTGATCTGGTGCTAAATTGTTGCCCATTGACTGCCAACCAAGGTACATTTCATTTTTATAAAAAGAATGGATATTTATCTCACAAGAGATATATTATGAAGTTCTGATAATACTTACTTGATAATCTCTAAATATTCGTATTACTTCTTCTTTAATTCTAGCACTTAAATTGCCAGAAGTTGTGTTTTTTTAGGAAAAGTGGAGTAAAATTACAACTTATAAACCTTTCGAGAAATAGGTTTGTGAACGAGTTCTTTCACTTTCTCATATCGGGCAGAAAGAGTTTTGGTGATGTTGGTAATAATTGGTGGTACAACCTTTGTGCAAATAATTTCTGCAATTTGAGTGGTGTGGTCCACATTATTATCACATTGAATGTAAGGACATGCAGAAATTTTGGGCATCAAGTTAATTTCAATGTTTTGACATATTCTAGGTGAGTCACGAAGATACGGTACCGCTCTCTCAACAAATGTAGTTACGGTTGCCATAAGCATGATAAAACACTGCCGTGGGTACCTGAGGTATCCTCTGTCTGATAGTTTAATCAGTCCAACTAATGGTGAATTGGAATCTGTTTGTGAAATATTTTCTATACATAACTGGCAAAATTTCTTTTCTTCCAAGATTTGAACAACATAACCAGCCAAGTATGCAATACTTACAAGTCTTAAGGTTGATCTTGGGGTATCTGGGTACCCATCCAAAGCATTTAATAAGTCAGTTACTTCGGCTGGTAATGATATTTCGATTGCAAAGGAATTTGAAATATTTGTTAATTCTTCTAGTCTAGTGTCAATCATGGCTGGTAAATCTATGAAGCTGTCGTCGGGAACGTTAGATGTCTTAGGTTTGGTTTTTGAGAGTGTATCTTTTTTAAGAATGGATTCCAAACTGAAAATGGTGGCTCTTGCATCAAGCATGTCATTGCCTCCCGCTATTTGCCTAAGAATGCTGAAGAACATTTCAATGGCATGGCTAGTGAGTTTTCTTGTCAAGATGAATTGAAAACCAGATTTAAGGAGGTAGGACACGCAAGATATTGTAGAAGCTGTAGTAAGCTTAATAGCTTCGTACGTTTCTGATGTCAGAACTTTCTTCTCACATTCCAGCTGAACCTTTTCCAAATATTGAGGAAAATCATCTTGAAGCCAGGCCAATCTTTCGTCGCTTATGGAAAAAAAATGGAAACTTGTTTGGATTTCGGGACTCGTACCCGAGACTCATGGTAGCTACATTGTGCATGTCATACCATTTTTTGATGTTTTTCATATATGCAATAGTTGGTCCTGCTGTTCTAAATTTGTAAGCTTGTGGATGGCTTTCACTGTAGGTCATAAGATATTCCAGAGCTGCTATAACTTCAGGTGAAAAGACGTCCATCGCGCGACTGACACTCTGTTCAAATTTTTTTGAAGTTCATAGAGCCAGATCACATACTTTCCTGACAAATCTTCAGAACCTTCTTCACTCTTGGTTTCTAGAAATTTGTTTTTCATATTCCTTAAAATATGACTTGCATCAAAACTAAGGTGCAACACTCTGCTTCCATCTATAGGGTGAGGCACTGCTGGTGTAAATTTGGAACGTGGACCATCACCCAACAAACGCAGCAGCGCACAATTTGTTTTGTGATTGTCCGTCACAATTCGTAGGATGAAAAATTCACACGATTCAATTTCCCGGATGACCAAAAGTGTTAGCTGGTGTAGCTCAACGCCTGTAAGCTGCTTTGAAAAAAAGTAAGCTCCTGGTATGGTGAACGAAATAGCAATACCACTTATCATAAAACAAAGAAGTTGATTGGCAACCACTGGATCTTTGGGTTTTGTGGGTTCAACTTGATCCGATGTACTGGGCAATGTGCCTTCAATGTGTCTTGTTGTGTCTTTCAAACCAAAGATCCGGTCTAACTTTTTATCATACTTAACTTGAGGCTTGATGGACATTTCATCTATAATTAGAGACACAAATCTATTTTGTGATCAAGTTGACTGGCTTCTAGTCTCAATCGTTCTTTGATAATTGGCGATACACCAGTTTCTCCATTGATACCCCCCTACGTATCTTTTTAGGGTTCGCTTAGAAGGTAAAGAAAGAATACCAGATTTCCTGGGGTAGCTGTAGCCTTTTGGCGATGAAAAGTTCCATAAAGCGCATTGTCTTACAGCAGCTTCATTCCATGTAGGTCGCTTTTTTTTATAGTTGCAAATTATGTTTAGCAAAAAAATCGCCTCTTCATTTTCTTTATCAGCATCGGTCATAAGTTCTTGAACCTTTTTTAATGGGAGTTTATTAAATTTAGTAAGTTCAGTTCTAAGTGAGTCTATAATTTCTTGTTGATCTTGCAGTTTTTGATTCTGTAGCCAGATTTTACACCTCAAGCTATTGATGTTCCTTTTCATTTGCACAAGACCTTTCGGAGTTCATCCACTTCTACGGGCTTCTCAGGCAAGTACTTTTCTTTAAAGCTAGAAGCATTTTGAATGACTCTAGCTTCTTGAAATGTTGAAGTTGATGCTGACTTTAAAATCTTTGTAGGTGGAGGCCTTAAATTTCTGCCCATTTGTTTGGGTTGCATGTAGTTTGGATAATCTTGGAAAACAGTTGGAACCGCTCCTTTTTTAAGTCTGCGAACCTTTTGACCTGTAATTGATTAATTCAACTAGTTTTTTACCATTAATAACACATTGTGACATTATTAAAGATTGCGCCGAGTTGATTGAACATTTGATAATACCTAAGTAACATAATACAATATAAGTGTGACACTTCCTATTCTCCCAACGCTATATTATTTAATTATAGTATGTAGGCAATGACCATATAAAACATAACATCCGTAGGACTAACAGATCTGAGTGAGTTGAATTGGAACTTACTATAAACATTCACTAATTGCTTATTGGCTAAAATGTAATGCCACAAAGTAATAGATAGTAATGGCTTTCTGGTTCCAAATCCCCAGATTACGCAATCAAGCCACAACAGACTATCATTATCTGAAGTCGCCTAGTGCCATACTAATGTTTAATATGTTACTTATGGTATTGCTAAAACTTAGAAAACTAAACTTTAGTAACAAATTAATAATTCTGGTAATTAGAATGAACCAACATTAAGCTACAGTCTCGTATACTAAAAATACATTTAATTTGTTGCCTTAATACTTTACCTCCATGATAATCTCATTCCTTAAAATGCATACCACAAACCACTCTTCCATGCGAAGTGTACGCTTCATTGACTCCAAAATCCTTCCTAGAGATGTTCTTAATCCAAAGTTTACATACATTTTCATCAGCTGGAAACTGATGAAATGACACTTTGGTCTTCTTAAAAGTCGATGAACACAATGGAACCGAACATTTTGCTGGCATTTTTTCACTAGGGTAATTTTCACTTATTAAAAAAACCTGATTCTATAAAAACAGTTTGAGCAAATTATTAATGTTTTACCATACGCAAATTATAAAGAACAACAAAGTTTGGAGAATATGACCCACATTATGAGTAGTTATCATAACTATAGTCTTAAATAACTGCAAAATACAGTTATAATAACTTGAAAACTCATTGCCAATACAAAACTTGAACCATTTATGGTTAGGCTTAGCTATAAAATGTTACTACTCAAAATATTGCCTTATTTCTTAAAAAGAAAATATTGGAAATTAAAACTTACCTACTTAAAAGGTGTAATTATTTATTGTTTGTTGCTAACCTCTACAAATTTGACAAAACAGTTGAGACAAGCTTTACTAATTCAAATTCATCGCCATTGAAACGTAAGTTAAACTTCCCGCCTCTTAGATAGATTCTGGTTGTTACGCCAGCGCTCCAAGCGACAGAAAATCGCTGTCGACAAAATACATGGGGAGGAAATTCTTTGCCGGGGCCGCTATCGTCGCGAGCAGCGTGAGCGCGTGCAGGGGGCCGTGGCTCGGCCAACTTAGATCAGCTTTTTCGCAGTAATTGGCTGTGATTGTAGAAACAATTCATCAAATGAAAATAATGGAAATAAAAATTAAGAAAAATAATATAAAAAAATTTAAAAATTAAGAACAGATAAAATTAATTAAATAGTTTTGATTTAACACGTAATTTCATTAATTCACGTTAAATAAACTCGTAAATTTAAATAATAATATTCTCAATAAAATTAATATTTTCTGGTTCATTAATCATTATCAGCTCAAATACAAATACAGGTGAAAAAAATTAAAATTAATTGCTGATAAACGCACCTCTAGATAGCATTGATGGACGAAACATTTCGGACGAATAGTGGAGATCCATGCGACGTCGATTGGGCTGAATATCGGATGTCGCGAAATTGGTTCTACGAGGACTAAAATGGGACGTTCGTTATTCGTCCCGTAGGACGAATTTTGGACGGGACCAAGCTGGGCTCTAAGGACCATGCTGGGACGTCCCAGGGACAATTTGTGTTTGCTGGGTCCTCTCTCAGATTTAATTAACGCCACGAAAGGCTACGACTCGCATTTTGTCTCCATCTTCCCCCGCCTTGGTGAATTAATATCTTTGAGTAAGGGCTAGGTATATTTCCGTCCATCAATTATATGACGATTTCCTAAAAAGGCTGCAAAATTCATAAAATTTCCCGTTGTTGTGCCTCCAACCACCGGTTCCCGATTTTCACAACAAATACGAGACGCATTTAATATTCCATGCTCAAAACCATATCCTCTCACCGCTGTGCGGATCTTGAAGTGGAAACACCCGAAAACAAAGTATTTTTATGCAAATTGAAAATTAATTTTTATCAAACATTTCCAATTTTGGCTTAACTAACGCGCATCAACTTTTAGTGAAAATTTCCCTTATCATTAAATTAACTTACGTGGTGCCATCAATCGGATAAAGCGTTTTTTCGGGTTTCAGCACATCCGCCGCTCGGTTCGCAAAATCGACACATATTACCTAAAACAAAAATTTAGTTACTTAAATGCTTACCGCGAGCATTATATGCCCTGTAAAGACCTGTTAATCATTCGCGGAGTCTCTTCGTTGCCGAATAGATGGTGTGGTTTTTGCTCCTGTGATAAAGTTATTTATTTTAAAATTGAACTCTTCATTTCAGGGTAATTCGTACTTTTTTAACAACCTGTTACCGGTTCCCGAGCTCCCTGTAAAATTTCAAGATTAATCCAAATATCTAGGCTAAACATCAGGGAAAATGAAAAGAACGTTAGATTAATTTTTTATTTTGTATGTCTTTTATTTTAAATAACGTTTTATATTTTAAGAAATACATCTTTCTAGAATCAGTTCTGAGGCTCCCCTTTATATATTTAATTTTCCCATGTTAATTTCCATGTGGACTTCTTATATAATAAAAATTGGAGTTTATTATTTGAATATGATTATATTAAAATTAATATATCATTTTTAAGTTACGAATCTTAAATTCAAGGGTTCTACGTTAATTTCCAAAAGTATTTCATCGTTTCAAAAAACAAATTTCTAGAACTATAGATTCCTCGTTAATTTAAATGTTAATTTCCATAGATTTAATCCTTTCCACTTCAGTTTTAAAATATTTCAAAATTGATGAACTTTAAAATCTACTAAAATTCTTCGTACTACCGGGCGAACGAGCTTAGATCAATACTTCAAGCGTAGCTTTTTCTTTACAAACTCCTATTGTTTAAACTATTTAAAGTTAAATATAATTGTAAATTTGCAGAACACAAGCACGTAAAAAGACGTGCAAACATTCCATGCCGAATTTGAGAAAAAGTTAACCTCCGGAGATCTGCCTAGACATCTTATACAAAACCATAAGGAATTCTCGGAGAAATGCGGATCAAAATTAATCATCTAGGAGTGGAATTTCCCAGGGATATTTAGTGCATTCCGATGAATCGACTGTAATTCGCAAATTGATTTCTGAAAATCACCTAAACGGAACTGAAAAAAAGTAACTTTCTCATTTATAAACCGTATATTAAAAATAATTTCCTGTAAACAATTTATAATTCATTGGACTATATGAAATTATTTTTTTCTTTTTTTGCTTTATTTAAAGTTTAAAGGCAACCCCTATTTAACCCAATTTCCGTCTAATTCTTTTAGCTGCACTTGCTGTTCTAAATCACGTTGGAGTGTTGGTGAAAGATAAAATTTCCACAACAACTAAAATTGCAGACCGTCTCTGCACAGGCCACTGAATTAGAGGAGGAGTTTCTTAGTAGCCGAGCGAGCAAGAGAAAACTTGCCAGCGGATATATAGGTATTTCAAAAGATTGATTTTGGTTGGGTGAAAAGTTAATATTAAATTTTTTACACATATTTTATGCTATTTTTTTATTTTTTAATCAATTAACTTTTGAGTTATTCTCCTTTTGCCTTCAGCCGAACATCAGAAAGGAATCTTAGTGCTCTTAGTACATCCACGCATTCACAAGACGTAATTTCATCCAGTTGTCGTTCAAATCATCTTTGATTCATCGGGTATTATATAATAACTTCTCTAAGGCACATTTGACTTATTCCAGTTCCAACCGTAAATTTTAAATTTGTAACCTAAACAAAAATAATTTAATTTAACCGTAAAACCCTCTTTAAGCTAATGGTCGTGATATGTTCTTATGTTTGAACTTAAAAAATATTTAACGTCTAAGATAAAACGTTAAATTTAGCTTTTTTTAAATAAAAAATTCTTTCACTTATAGTTTCGCTACCATTTTTGCAGTATTGAGTTTTTTAAACGCTTTCCTTAATATGTTAATTGTTAAAATTAATAAAGACACTTGTACATAAAATAACTTAAAAACCACAACTAGTTTCGTTACCCCTTCGGGAACATCATCAGGTCTGAGACAATAAATTCAGCTTTTTGTCTTAATAATTTATTTGGGACCGAAAGACTAAACCACCAAAAACCTGCCGTTGTTTGAAAATACAAGCAGTTTGGTTGAACTCGGGGAACCAATTCAATTAATCATGAATTCTAACGACCAGTTAGAGGAAGTCGTAGAAAAAGCAAAATCAGCCAAATGAGGGAAGGGCCCGAGAAAAGTTATGCAGGAAAAGGGGTTTTATAAAGGATTTCCCAAAGAAACACCCAAGGTGCAACAATTCGACCGATTCATGAAAAACTTCGAAAACAACAACAGCGATAGTAAATTTTTTTAAATTCGGTTGTGGTCAGTGGTTATAATAAGCTTAATCTGAGAACTATTTTTTCGGGAGTTTTTGTCCCTGAGATATAGCAGTACACGTGAAAGCAATATTTTTGGAGTGTCCTAAGGAGTAAAACTGAATAAGAAATTGGCAGTTGTATTAGATAACATGACGAAGAAATAAGTGTCTAGGCAATAGTTTACACTTATAAATAAAGGATTGGCGGTCAACTGATTATTTGACTGATATGTACCTAAATAAACTTCCTTTTTCGATTCCGTAGCCGAGCGCTTAACCCGATTCGCTAGCCGAGCCCTTTTACCCGATTCCCTAGCTATTTATATTAAAAGGCTCTATAGGGTTTTTATTAATCAAGAAGCACTACAACTGAAACGTCTTCAGGGAGTTGTACATCCGGAGATGTAGAAACTGGTAAATTGTTTAAAAAAAAATACAATAGTTAATAACGCTTTTTTTAAATGAAGATGATGAAATATACAAATTGATAAGAAATGAATTAAGTTTCAACGTGCCCCCAAGTCCCAGCGCTGTCTTCCCGGCACAATATGACCTCAAACCAGATTTGGCTAAATCCTACCAATATAATTTAACCGATAGCAAATTCCTAAAATTTGAGGGATTTGTGGTACCCGAAGCAGATGGATTAACTAAATAGCCTACAAGTGATGCATTAAAAACTATTATAAAAATTCTTCTAATAATGTTTTCTTATTCAAGATTCAAACACCGAAGAACAGCGCGTTCGGAGGCAGAAATATGTCAGCTTGTCAATTTTCGGAAATGGAACAAAAAAGGATTGCCTCAAAATAGTAGGATTTAAATTCTATAATCAGTAAGCGCAAACCTAATTTCAATTGATCTATCTCAGCGGGTACCTGCAAGAAAAACCAAGGCAAAGATCGAAGATGAGCTTGACGACAAAATCAGGACCGGATCAACTAAAGGACTCATAACGTGACAAACAAAACACAAAGGTGAAGGGTTGTTTACAACGAAAGCGTTTGAAAAAGGTAAAGAATATAAATAAAATAAATTTTAATTCAAAAATTAAATAGACAAATTTAAATACATTTTAGCAAAATAATAAATATAATTTTTCTGCAGGTGAGTTCATCTGCGAATATGGCGGTGCTCACATTTCCAAAGAAGAGGGAGAAAACGCCTAAAAGCAACGGCCGGCGATTGCTGCTATTTTTTTTTAAGATTTCAATGGAAAAGACATGTTTCGACGCATCCAACCCAAAAACTTACGGGGCCACAATTAACCACAGTCTTACGCTTTTCAATGCTATACCAAAAAAATATCAATGGTGTTCTACGCTTGTTTTTCGTTGCTGCCAATAATATTCCTCCCTTCACCGAAGTGCTCTTCGACTATAAGGGAAAAAAACCTAAGCGCGAAGAAATTCCTAATTGGCTGATATCAGATATAGTAAAAGCGAATTAGAAACGTATCAGGCCGACTTGGAGAGTAAGCAAGATGACTAACAAATGAACAATTTGTTGGAAATTTTTTAATTATCGTAAAACATTTGTGGTCATACACTACCAAAATCTGAAATGAATTTTAAATAATGCAACTTTTCATTCATTGTGCATGCTGTATAGTAAGACTTAAATAATACTATAATTTACCATAAGCCCCTAAATCCGATTCTTTAGCTATTTATACTTAATGGTTTTTATTAATCTAGAAGCACTACAACTGAAACTTCTTCAGGGAGTTGTACATCCGGAGATGTAGAAACTGGTAAATTGTTTAAAAACAAATAAAATACAATAGTTAATAACGCTTTTTTTAAATGAAGATGATGAAATATACAAATTGATAAGAAAGGACTTAAGTTTCATCGTGCCCCCAAGTCCCATCGCTGTCTTTCCGGCGTGAAAAACCTCTACGTTATACAATAAAAATGCAGATAAACAAGCTCACAAGACTTTCCAATACAGAGGTATTGTCGCCCGCCATAATTGAATTTTAAGAAAGGTCAATTGGTCAGAGTAATTTTTTAATTTTTTTATTGAAAAGTCAAGTTCGTTTCGATTTGTACACCACCACCTTCCAATTTTAGAACATAAAACTGATAAATACGTAGAAGGAAAACAAAATCGCATCTTTAAATTAAATTTTAGGCATATATACTTCGTAAGTTATACATTTCTATCTAATTTTATACTACATATTAATAACGACTGATATTCTTCGTGAATTTTGGTTTCCTATATATCTTAAAAGTAAACTATTTCTTACAGTAGATATACGTCGTAAGTATTGTACCTCGTTTCGTCTATCCGCAGTAAAGGTTTATCCTGGGTTTGGGGTGGCGCCGTGCACCCCCAGCGCTCAAGCGAAGTGAGTGCGGGATGCCATTAGGAGCCAATACTTAGAATACATTCTACGTTGTATAAGTCAACCTCGCGCTGATGACATAGTATTGGACATAGTATAGGCTATAGTTCTGGTTAAAGTTAGTCAATCCCCGGTTTCCTTCCAAAAGGCTATGGACGGAAAGCGAAATCAAAAAGAAATTGAACTAAAAGCCCCTTTCCCTTTGGTTTCTTTATTCGTAAACTTGTATCAACAACAAGTTAGGTAGCTTATTAGGTTCATAATTTTTTTACTTAAAAAGCCTTTAACATTGAAAAAAAAAACATCATACAATTTAAAAATGGGTTTCCTCATTAAAATTTCAGAGCTATATATCAATTTCACGAATATATAGGTGAGTATCCCGAATATCTTTGTTGCTGCTCGCGTGACCGTGTACATTTTTTTTTGAAAGAACAGCTTTTAAACCTTCACAGAAATTTCTACCGCTTATTTTGCCTCCAGTGGTATATTTTATTTGGGAAAAGAAACTCTCAACAGAACTACCGTTAACTCGCAAAGGTGATATAAAATATTCCGGATTGTGGTTTAGAAAATCTTCACTGAGGTTAATAATTCCAAAAACATAAATTCTTAGCAAATCCCAGGTCTGCCAGATTAAGAATTGAGTTTGAAACGGGGAGCTGATTTTGAATTTGGGATCTCCAAGTTCTTCTTTGACCCATTCGCAAAAATAATTAAATCCTAATTTAATATTTTCAATCTAGAAATATTGTCTTGGGATCTTGCCTCTTCTCTTCTTTTAAGAGCTTGAATATCTGCCCAGCCAAACTCAACGCCATCTCTTTTAAATTGCTTTGGCCCTTTTACCTTTGATGAAAATAAACCTTGAACTACATTCTTTAGTTGGTGGGTGGGACATATCACCCAGTGAATATTTTCGCCTTTAACAAATGGGTTTTCAAATGATGGGTCCAGTGGAAATGTTCCATGATGATTCATTGTGGCTTTAATAAGTGACAGATTCTCAGACGACCCATCACAGACCAAAGCTTTTGTTCTGAAAGAATATGCATTCAGAGCTTCTATAGTTTTCATTAAAGCATCTACAACAAAGTGTTGCGAGAAGGTGGCTGAAGAGGTTAAAAAAGGGCCAATCAAGTGATAATTAGAGCTCAGGTCTCTCCAAATAAACTGTAAAATGTACTGAGTTGGTAATGGTGCGTTGTTTTTCTTAGGCTCAAATACATCATTCAAATCGTTGAACTCACTTCTTGTCATAGCGTACCCCTTAAATTCATTTGATTTTGAGTTCCATATAACTTTGTCTATTACTTTTACTTCATCAAATATTAAAGTCCCCAGCCCTAGAGGTACTTTATCGCCTTTTTTTGTTTTCTCTACTTGAAAAACCTTGTACTTGGTTTCTTCTTTTTCTAAGTAATCATGGTTTAGTCCAGGTTTTAAACTGAAGTGCTTCGTGCGTCGCTTTAATGTGTTCTCGCATGGCAACTGAAAAATATGGAAGTTTTTTAACGCTTTGTAGGCAGCAGGGCTACGACAATATACTGCTAGTGCCACGCGCATAGTTATTGCGCTCCATTTGTTGGTTTTTTCACCAGTTTTATTTTGAGTTTGATCTTTATAAAAAATTTCATTATCTTTCTTCTGTCTCCAAAGTGAGTCTTTTTCCCAAGCCCTCTTTAGTAACTGCCTTTTTTGTCTACTCAGATTCTGATCATTAAGTACGTCATTTAAATCTTCTTGGCAGTTAGTATTAATGAAGTTCTTAGCAATCTCTAATTCTTCAGACTGACTTTCTTCAATTTTAACTTCTCGATTGTTCAACTTCCTTTCAAGCTTCAAAACGTGCTGATGCAAAATATTTTTGGATTGCCGTAGTTTTGAAGGGCGTATATTTCTACTTGAAGGAGATAGTTTTTGCAAGCTGAAATTACTTGTTATTCTCTGCCTTTTAAATTTTCGAGTGGGAGTTTCTTTTAAACGACGTTTTTTTGCTTTAGTGGCAAGATTAGTTGTGCATTTACAATGTTGGCACTGTTTTAAATCGCATCTTGTTGGTCTTTCCACACAGTAGTAAATTTCACACTTTGTAGACTGGTATCTAACAACAGGATATTCCAAACGAACTAAAGAATTTAGTGATACACAATTGTTTCCATTATCATCTTCAATTTTTTTAGATGATATTCCCGGGCAAAAAACTTTGTTGCGCAGTGGCGAAACTTTCGTCAATAGATGAGACAGTTTTAAAATCTAAAGTCCCATCATCATACAAAATATTATAGTTTTCACTCCTATTAAATATCACAGACAACGTGCAATTTCCATCCTTAATTGATAGTGAAACTGGCTCCAAATCAGCTCCTAATATTCCTGTAACATCTGGTCTCGTAACAAGTATAAAAAAATCCATCTTGTAGTCCTGTTAAATCTAAGATATTTAAAAATAAGTGGTCAAAAATACATGTTGAACAAATGAGTATTTATGCATCTAACCTCATATTGCAATTTGAAACACTTAGAACATTCTTCAAGAAAAGTTTTGGCTGATACTAATAATTTGACAGGAGCGCAAGTGATGGTATAGATTGAGAAAGTTCTTTGGTGTCAGTTTGAGTTTGCTTACTTTCCCTGTAAGCAGTAACAGGGACAAGTTTTTGAATAATGCATGTTTTCAATAAGCATTGAGTTTCAACTGTTTTGAAACTTTTATATGAAGGCACTGGTTTTGGTAAAGTGCAACATTGAGTAGAAACAGTCTTGCAAGTTTCGCGAAAGTTAATTTTGTTAGTTTGCACATAAACATTACGAATTGTTTTATGAACACAATTTACTGGGTCAGTTTGAGTTGAAATAGCTATACTTGATTGATTGTCAAAGGTGCTAGTACTCTTATTAACAACAAATTTTACTTTAGCCATGGGTTGAATTTTCGCTGTAGACATTGATTGCAATAAGTACTGTAAATTGCATTGGGTTTGAGCATTTTTTTTTCGAGTTAACGACATTTCAAACACATTCAATTATTAAGTTAATGTTCAGCCAAAACAAAGCACGACTCGCGAAACTTTCAAGTTTTTAGCAGACTACCGTATGACAGAGGTCATAATGGAGAGGTCACCCGGAAGTTGCCGGAACGGGTATTTTTGGTAGTGACATCTATGTTATTTAAAAATAAAAAATAAATAATTTAACTTATCTTAAGTTAATTTTAAATCTCGAATTATTTACTAGAGGCTTTTACTGTTTTAATTTAATCATTTTAAAAAGTTAAACTAAATGTCTATAGTACTTACTAATATCAATAGGTGGCGGTAGAAACAGTTGGAATTTTCTTGGAAGAAATCGCCGTTAGTATTAGTTCTATGGCGGTGATTAACTTATAGGGATATATTATTTTTCTTATGGTAATAGCCAATAAATGTTTTCTCAAATAGTGTTTTTTGAACGTTTTTTTGCCGCGGAGTTTTTTTGTGTTGAGGGGTCTGGCTCCATTTGGTATTCCAGGCCCCATCCTATTTTTTGCTGTTAACATTGGGCCTCGTCATTTATTAGTGACGCGGATGAATGGATTAACGAGATTCCAACAGTCCCTATCTACTGGCCCTAAATGGGTCAGAGTGTGCAATAACTGGTGGCTTTACCAGGGAGTCAGGGTTCGGCTCTGGTAACCCATAAGGGCGGTGGCGCACTGGGAGATGTTAGCTTCGATCAAATGATCTTATCTCCACCTCCGACTTCGGTCAGGTTTGAGCTGGATACTGGGCTTCGGCTCAGGCTAGCGGAGAGGGTCTGTGCAAACTGGCCGCCTCGGCGGATTGGATGGCCTGCTGTGGGGCGGCGGGCCTCTTTCACAACCTTTTGGAACAACACCAGGTTCTTCGGTGCCGTCTGTGCCGGGTAAATTGGACTGCTGTGTGCCCGTCGTTCCCCCTTAGGAGCTCTCCCCAGAGGGTTCGACTCCTTACCGGTGTAGGTAGGAGGTCGGCTGGAGTTGTTACAACATCCATTCTTAATCCCACTGCTGTGTGCGAAGTCGGAATTGGTCCAAAAATTGCTTCACCTTCATGCTTGGTTTTGTAACCTCTCCGGGCTAGGTGGACGCTGGCGTAGGGCACTATGATGATAGGCCTACAGTGGTACGGTGTTTGTAACTAGGTACACCAGGCTATTAATTCAGACAAACTGTCCCTATCTACTATCTAGCGAAACCACAGCCAAGGGAACGGGCTTGGCAAAAACAGCGGGGAAAGAAACCCTGTTTGGCCTGACTCTAGTCTGACTCTGTGAAGAGACATGAGAGGTCGCTTGCGGCCGCCGGTGAAATACCATTACTTTCATCGTTTCTTTACTTACTCGGTGTAGCGGAGAGCGAAACGAAAGGTTCACCTTTCTAGCACTAAGTGACGGGCTCTAGCAATTCGGCGCGTTCCGCTCCAAAGACAATGTTAGGCGGCGAGTGTGACTGGGGCGGTACATCTGTCATAAGGTCTCCTAAGGCGAGCTCAGCGAGGACAGCAACCTCGCGTTGAGCAAAAGGGCAAATGCTAGCTTGATTTTGATTTTCAGTATGAATAGGGACCGTGAAAGCGGGGCCTATCGATCTTTTTGACTAAGAGTTTTAAGCAAGATGTGTCAGAAAATTAACTACAGGGATAACTGGCTTGTGGCGGCCAAGCGACGTCGCTTTCCGAACCTTCGATGTCGGCTCTTCCTATCAGTGCGAAGAAGAATTCGACAAGCGTTGGATTGTTCAACCACAAGAAGGGAACGTGAGCTGGATTTAGACCGTCGTCAGACAGGTTAGTTTTACCCTACGGTTGACATGTCGTTGCGATAGTAATTCTGCTCAGGACGAGAGGAACTGCAGGTTCGTATATGTGCTTGGTCGAGCGGTCAGTGGTGGGAAGCCACCATCCGTAGGATTATGACTGAAAGCCTCTAAGTCAGAATCCTGTCTAGTCGCTGCAATGGTATCATTCGTGCCTTTTGCGTCTGTTGGCTACGCAAGTCGAGATGCGTTTCGGCGCGGTCTCGGCGAAAAGCCTTCAGAGTTTCGCGGCTTTGGCTTGTTGATTTTTATCTTCGGAGAAATGTTATGGCACCAAATCGTCCGTAGACGACTTCGGTACCGGTCGGGGTGTAGTACTTAATAGAGCAGCGATTTATTGAGACTCATCCTCTGACTGTATGATTGTATTCAAGAAAATCATAACTAGTAACTTCGAGGACATGTCCAGGTTGTTTAATAGTTATTTTTATAGGTTTTATTAATACTCGCCGTTTTAGAGCTTTGGCCGGTCGGACGAACCGTATAAAGTTGGTGCGCACGGAATTTAGGGAGCGTCCGGTTAGCCAGCCTCTATCGGCGCCAAACCCCATGACCAATTCCCAAAAGACGCCCCCCGTGGTGCCGTGGCCGTGGGAATGACCGTCGTTGCAGTGGCGAACTATAGAAATGATGTGGCGGTCGTCATCGAGCGGTAAGCGGCGTCGGCGTTGCCGTCTGTAAGAACATGAAGAAAAATTATATACACGACAAACATTCGCAATAACACGCTCTCTCTCAGCAGAGGGGCGCGTCGACAAATATATAGAAAACCAGAAAAATGTCCAACGTACGCTCGAGTGCTGGTCGACAAAGTCGTCGTCGCTGCTGCCGCTGCAAGGGGGGTCGGCGTCGAACCCGATACCGGCAGCCGCATCATCATCATCATCATCGTGGTGGGGGGTCAATGGGGGCGACGGCTGCTGCTGCTGGTCGTCGTCGGCGTTGCTCATGATGTCGAATGTGGTCTTACCCAAGCTAACTTCACGTCTTATATAACCGTCAGCGTATCTTATTTTAGGCTTACGATGAGATAAGGAGCCTTTTTTTACATTCGATTCTCTATCGCTAGGTCCATTTTTTGTTGGTTTATGTCGTTATCGCGTGACCCCCCGTCCGTTTAAAGTTGTTCGAGCCATTGCAGCAACCATACACTGGAGTTGAGCCGAAACGTTTGTAGGCGTTACCCCGTTCGGCGTACGAACGGTGGAAGGCGTTTGTATACGGAACGCCGGGTCACGGGTTCGAATCTCGGCGGGGGACCCGAAATTGGAAAGCGTCTATTTGAGGAGTTTTTCCGGCACATTATTCACATTGGGTGAGACTTGAAACGCGTCGCGGCTTCCATATATATTTATACGAAATTACGCAAAAAAAAACATGTGGTGAACTATAGCTCGATATTAAATTTTGAAAAGGGTGGTAAACCGTAAATTCGGAAGCACCAGTTGAGCCGAAACGCCGATAGTCGTTACCCCGTTTGGCGGACGAACAGTGGAGGGCGCTGGTATTTGGAACGCCAGGTCCCGGGTTCGATTCCCGGCGGATAACCAAAGCAAATAAACAAACATTTGAGAAGACTCGAGTGACGGAAGTTCGGCACGGCCGACAAGTATCCGTGAGGACGGTTTCCACGCAATTGCGCGGCGAGATACGCGGGAAGCTACGAATTGCCGCCAAATACGCGGAAATTCGCAGCCTCGTAAGCCGAGAAATTAGTTTCACCCACGCATTATTTTAAAAATAATTTTTCTATTTATCTATCGCATATATTATCCAAAGGAAAACCTTTAGAAAGCTTTTAAAACATTTGATAAAATAATAAAAAGCATATACAATAAAGATTTCTGTATAAAACACACGTTTATAACATACGCTTGAAGGCCTAGGTTTTCTACTGCCAGTCACCCTTTAAAATAATTTACCTTCTAAACAAATACCCAGGTGGTAAGCCAACGTGTTCTGCGGTTGGCCTACCATCACGGTTTTTGTTAGGAAGGAAAGTTTATAACAAGGGCGACTGGCAGAAGAAAATCTAGGCTTTTGAGTGTCTAAAATTTAATGACGTAGTTTTCCTTTCATTTTGCAAATTTTGAGCTGTTAAAATTTTAATAACGTTAATTGATAAGAAATTAACATTCATTACTTCCTGTTATACCTTACTTCATAAAATAACTAATTTAATTAGAATTTATTTGTAATTAACAAACAAATTTGTAGTTTGGAGAAAATGTTCTACAAGTGTTGCGTGAAAAAGAAAGCAAGACAATAGATGGAAGTCATAAAATATCAATTTTAATATAATTTTTTCCTTCGAAAGAAGGTGGTTATGTTTAATAATTTTTTTAAAAACTTTTTCGTTCAAATAGCTAACAAAAATGATCATATTTTAACTTAGCGTTTAAGGTTTCAACCGATTTGTCCACGGCTTTTATCATTCATTCGGGTACCTCGTCGGAGGCCCCGTTTCTCCCATAATAATCAAACAGAAGTTGGTTGAAGGCATCTATTTTTTTGGCGGCATTGAAAAATAATCGTAAGCAGCCATTTACGGTTTTTTTAGGCAAAAAATTGAAGTATTTTCGTCCGTGGTTTATAAAACGTCCTATGCTATCGCCGTTAGAAGCGTCAATACAGATATCTTTTTGATTGACATCACTTTAAAAATTAATATAGCAGTCTCCTTCGGTGTTTGCAAGTCTCTCTTCTCCTTCTCTTTTTGATATAATATCGCCACCATACTCGCATAAATATTCTTCTGAAAATTTATTTTAAAAATGTTTAAGATTTTTTTAAAAATCTATAGAAAATAAAAAAAGTAATAACACCACTTAAGGAATTAAAAATAACTGGAGCTTTCAGTTATGGAGTAGCATTTCAAGTCAAAATCACTAGCACAAAGGCGAAATTAGTCTACTACTTTAATTAATGGATTTCAAAGTCGCTAGATGATTTAGGCCTAAGGTGGTGTCTTGGGTATTAGCCTAGCTGATTATTAAGATCTAAATGCACCGTTTTCACAAATCTTCTCACCCCTCGATTCGGAAAAATGGAACTCTTTAATTTACCTTTTTTCAAATTGCCTTGTGGTGAATACACCCATTCCTTTGGCTTTTCGAACCACAAGTCCGTCCGTCAAACCATTTATTTTTTCATCAAGCTCTTTTTCAACTTTGGTATTTGTCTTCCGTGCTGGAACCCTCTGAAACGTTTTTTAACCTTTAAATGATCGCGTTACATTGCTCAACACAAGGTGATTACGTAGTTCTTATGAAATGCGAAAAAAATAAAAATCTTAGATTTGTTTTCACTTTGGTTAACTGCGTTCTATCCGCCCGGACATAGTTCTCTTAAATATTCGGAAGCCTCCAAATGTATAAGCGAAGAATGTCTCCCGTTTTTCTAGATAATATATTTGATTTTACGAAAAGGAAAATCAATTTAATAAACGATTTTTTACCTTATTTATATACAGCGAGGTCCAATTTGCTCTGACCAGGTGTTGGAGACAAAACTAAACAAAAAACAATATCTGCAAAAAAAATCCATATTTTATAAACTAATATTAGTTGTCGTGATATATTTTTACGCACCATGTGAAATATATAAATAGTAAACATAACCCGTAAATTTATCATTCAGTTTCTTCAATCGACCTGTTTCAGTCATTCGTTTTAATTATGTAAATAATCCTTTTAAATAAAAGTTACTATTGTTGCGTACGATTGCCATTTTTAATTCAACCTCAAGTTCACGAACACCAGGCATTTTTCTCAAAACCTATTTGATATATATTTTTCAGCGTTTTAGTATTTCGCCGGAAACGTTTCAAATGGTTAATTTTAAAAAAGCGAATAACCTTTCTATCTTTTTCAAAATTTACTTTTCAGCCGATAGGCGGTAGTAAAATTTTTCAATGAGAGAGTTGAAGAGTCTAGTTGAAAACACCGATTATATCCCTAGATAATGAGATGAGAAAACAAGTTGTCCATAGCAGGCCAAATGGTTTTTTTTAACAAATGAGAGAATGATAAACAAGCTCTATCCAATCAAACAAAAGATTATTAATCACTTCTAACGAAGAAATTACAAGAATGGTTTAATAATTCTTCCGTCTGCCGTTATACCGGTTTCTGCTTGATGAAGCATACTTCAGAATGCACGATGGATCATTTAGAGGAAGTAAAAGTCGTAAAAAGGTTTCCGTAGGTGAACCTGCGGAAGGATAGTTATCAATACTGCGGTTATGATAATGTTAACCGGAGCCGAAAAAGTTTTTCTCGATTAGGCTAAAAAACGTTTCACCTCGTAAAATTGGAGGTTTCGTAGGGGTTTTCGCGGAGGTGGGTGCTATGCAAAAAGTAGTAGTGCGTTGAAGAACGATGCTGAAAAAGGACGGGCGCGTTGCAGTTGGAAGCCGAGCCGGTACCGACTAACACCCGCGTCAAAGGAGCTTCGAGTTTCGCCGAAAGCACGCGAGTGCGACTAGGGTTCCTCGTGATCCAACGACGGTCCGATCTCAATTTCGTTTTTCTTCTCGTTCTCCGAGTGAGAGCGCCGTGGTTGTTTGCGCGCTTCTTTCAAAACGATCGCCCCGTGCAATTCGGTAACGACTTTCTTATACTCTCTAAAATAAAAAAATCTCCTCGAACGTCGAAGTGCGCCTCGTTCGTAGAGTGAGAACTCGTCGTGTCAGAGCGTAAGTACGCCGTAAGGATCGGGCCACGATTTAAGGCGTCGTGGCAGCTCGATGGGTTCTCTTTATCCGTTTAACTTCTACCAAAGAGCGTCCGTCGTTTCTCGACGGCGTTCGCCTTTTTTTCTTCTATATTTCAAGGGTTCTTATATTGCAAAAATTATGTACAATTCTAAACGGTGGATCACTCGGTTCGTCGATGAAGAACGAAGCCAGCTGCGAGACTTGGTGTGAATTGCGGGACACATTGAGCACTTAATTTTCGAACGCACATTGCAACCTCGGGTCTTTCCCGAAGTTTCACCTGTCTGATGGTCGGAGAACTGACCACTGCGCCGTTTTTTTCTTCGGGGAAAATTCGGGCTTCGGTGATCGTTTCCTTGGCTTCAGAGGATCGATTTCAAGAGCGCTAGACGCTACCAACCTTTCCTTTCAGGGAAATTGGCGCGCCGTACTCACCAGAGAAAGGGGTGACCCGCTGGTGAATGAGAATTTCATTCTCATTCACCAGAAGGACACAAAGCTGTTGCTTGGCTCCCGCCGTTCACCCGCGCCTTTCCCCCATTGCGTTTCTCCCGCCGTTCACCCGCGCCTTTCCCCCATTGCGTTTCTCCCTTAATCACCAGAATTTCTAATCACCAGATTCTCTCCCGTTCACCAGCAGTTTTCCCCCACCCCCCATTCACTGGATACTTTATCTCTCGTTCACCAGCTCCTTTCCCCCATTGCTTTCATCCCTTCTAATCACCAGTTGCTTTACCCCATCCCCATTATCCAAAATTAGTTTTGCTCGTGCAGATATCTGGAGATTAGATTTTTACCCGTTTGCTTATCGCTTCCGAAACCCTTAATTTCTAATCTCTAGGCAATAAAAACAAGAAATATACATTTCCAATTTTATTTTACTTTTAATTACATGATTGCGTAAAACAGGTTCTAATATTAGACCGACAATATAAATAACGCGTTTAAATCGCATTTTATCAATATAAAAAAAATTAACTCGATCTTCGTAAGGAATATGTACAAGTTCATTTAAAGGGTTGAAACGAACTACCTTCTGCAAGTGCAGTTTGTATAAATAATTTTATTAAAAGTTCTACCTCACCACGTCTGACCGGAATAGATATGAAATCGTCATCCTCCAGTGCCGCTGACCTTGGTGGTGCCGGGATCTCCCATTCTTGCGAAAGGTACTTTTTTTTCGATGGTGAATTATCCCTCGACGGACAGTGTGGAAAGAATCTAGCATGTTCCCATTCTGGTACGTCTCCTAATTCCCATCCTTCTAATACGACATGGCACTTGTAACATCGTACTTCATCGCCCCGCTGAATATAGTAGAATCCAGCCTTCCTTAGTAACGTGTGGATTTCTCCAGTGACGAAAAGTTTCAAGTCAATACGCTTCGATGTCCATACTGTAAACTGATAGTTTCTATAAGCTATTGTCAACATTCTTAAGCCTAATTGGTTAAGCCTAAATTTCAATAAATGTTTTTCTATTTATTTTGGTTAGACTCTAAGACTATTTGGCTAGAATCTAAGTCTATTTACTTGAATTTAAACAAGGCCTAATTTCCCTCTACAGTAAAATAATAAAGTCACTTACTTTTACGGAAATCCTTAAGCTTTTGCCTGTAAATAGAGTCGAGAAGGCGGGGTACGGAGCGCGAAAATCTACGTGTCTCTTCTCGAGGAGGTCCAGGAACTAAAAGAACGCTGAGTCGTATATCTAGAGATTAAATAACACTCGAAACTTCAAGTAAATCCTGATTTCTCATTGGCTGAAACCAATTGACGTCACGGGAGATTGTAAAATGTAACCAAAAATAGAGGTTACTGCTCATCGGTTAGCGATAAAAAATTCGTCACGTGTTAAATTAGGCAAATTAGAATAGCTGAAAATACATTGCGCTTACTTCGCCCTAATTTACTTCTGATACAACTTTGATAAAAATTAATCCAGTTTCGGGGTTCCCACGGGAGGAAATCTTAGAGACTTAACTAGGCAGAATACACTATTTTAGCAATTGCATATAATCCTGGTTATTGTAATGGTTGATATATACTGAAAAGATTGTTGGATAGGATAATAAAAGAATCGTGATAAAAGTTAATTTTTTTATTGAATAATAATTGGGATGGTGAGTAGAATCCTACTGCTATGGACTTCGCCCCCGTCGTCCCAGTATAATTGATGCTCCACAAATTGCAGAAGCATCCTGGGACCTCCCTTGGGCTCTCCCACCTCAAGGCTAACAGAACAATACATAAAAATTTAACTTTAGTACAGTATAAATAATTCGTGAAATTTAATTTATTACCTTATTCTAAGTTCAAATTTAATCGAATCGTCGTTTGCGCTTTGCAACACTACACCGTTCAATTCTTCAATTCTACATGAAGAAAATTCAAATCTAAAATTTTTGTTCTAAAAGTTATTTAAATCTTAAAATAATATTTACCTCATTTTGATTTCGTTTTGGTTTGCTCCGATCAAAGAAAAAAGGTTGGAATAATTTGTTCTAATTTTTTTACCCCGTTTTTATACCATTTTCCCACCCCACCAATTCCTAGCCCCTATAGCCTATCTCCTTCTTTTCCGTGATGAAATCTAAGTTAGAGAGTGTGGAATCTATTCAGTGTGTAAATAAGTGGGTAAAGTCGGTAAATTTTTCCATGGGTTAAATAGTGTTCGTAGATAATTAATTTCGTGAGACTGGGAATTTCCACCATCTTCCTCTTAGCGTACGTCACGAGAAGATGGTTTAGGTTCGTGCAAAGTCTAACAAATTTACAGATAAGAGTCCGCATTGTAGTACGTTCTTGCATCGGACTGGTTGACTTAACGAAATTCTGGAAAAAAGGGGTAAGTGATTTTCAATAAAGAGTCTTTTTTTGTTACGTTTTAAAGTATTTATTAAGAGTGAAAAAAGTTACATAGGAAAAATTGTTTAAAATTGTTTTTTTTTCGCGTACATGAGTTTATATTATTAAATAAAATGGCAGAGTCAAATTTCAATCTTTTTATCATTACAAGGCCCAAAGCTAACTAAATCCCTGTTAAATTATCTAAGGCAATGTTTTTTTTCACCAATCTTATTTTGCGTGTACTAAAGATATTTTGTTAATGACGGGTAGAAAACATCTTTCAATGGTTCAAGACGGTAACAGATTTCAATGACTTTTAGAAAGTACTTTAAATAGAACGTGCAGGAATAAAGCAATAATATATTTCTACCAATGTTTTGTTTTCATGCTAGATTGCGTAAACCACCCCGTTGTCCTAACTAGTATACCAATACTTTCTGATTCTATTTGAATTTTTTTGTTTTTGGATGGTTTATTTTATTCGAAAGTAAATGGTTTGGCGCTCGTAGAAGCGCGCGCATGTTTTCGAGAGAGGTCGGGTCATATCTCTAAAAGATACCAGATAGCGTGGGAATATATTGTTTTATCCTCTGGAACCGGATTTTTTCCAGTCAGTCACCATACCTCTCTCTCTAGCTAATGGATTCGCCAAATTCGATGTGATGATTTTTCTAGCATGATTTGCGAAAGATAAAAATATCTTGTGGTCGTTTTTTTCCCAATTTTTGGAAAACTTTTGGTAGTACGTTTTTGTACTCTGTCCTTTAGTTCTATGCAAAATATACATTACGCAATATTCGCCGCAAACGTTACTAGTTAGTCCTTGCAATCGTCTTTTGCTAAATGTCCACGTCTTACACATTGAATTTAAATATTTTCTGATTGGGGGTAAAAATGGGGGAAGCCCCATTGAATCAAAATAGAATCCCCGTTTTCGGCCATCGACGTAGACGCAAATCCAATGAGAACCTGTTTCTCCCCTTTTATCAAAATTAATGATAAGCGATTGCGGATATTTCACCATGGGTTTTAAATTATAGGAAGAAAAAACGCCTAAAAAGTTCGGTGTTTTATACAGTGCCTGAGATAAGTCCACGTTTGTCGTAGTCATTTTAATAGTCTCGAATAATGTTCCTATTTTTATCTATCTGTAAACAAGATTGAAATTCGGCGTATACGATAACGACCGTAGAATCTTTTAAAGGGGTACCAAATCCTAAATCTAAACGTAGTTGCCCTCTCTTTACGGGGTTCCAAAACGTGACGTCACTGGCCGAATTGTCAGGGGTTAAATCAAAAGCATATAAGGCAAAGCCTAGAGGAAAGTGAGCCAACGCGATGTGATTTCCCTCGTCTTTGTAGAGTATCAGAGTTCCCGAGAATAGCGAATGATAGGCTAGCGTAAATTGTTTACTATTAAAATTAGGGGTCAACGCTTTCGAAGGGATTTGTTCGTTATCAACGTATAGAGCCAAATAAATTAGGTCGAAATTTTCAAAATTATAAGGATTAGACTTAACGGAGCCCTTATACGCTTTGTTGGTGGCTAAACCAATAATGACTCTGTTGGGCATCGGACCTAAGAATATATTGTCAAAACTATCGTTCTGAATAGAACTAGCCAATGTTTTAGCTTTAATTTCGGTACGAGTAAAGGGATATTTGGCATTGCTACGTAATAATCCTTGCTGATGGGCTAATAAAATTTTAGGCATAATTTTAACTTTACGTACAATTAGAGCAGCGTCTATAAATTCGACTTTATACGCGTCGACAGTGTCGCTAAAAAGGGTAAAATTATCGCTATTTCTAGTGAGTGAAACCTTAAGTTGTACGCCATTAATTAAATATTTGTTGAAATTAAAAATGTCACAAAAAATGTTCCCGTAAAGTTCAATTTCTTTTGATTCAGCGGCTAGAGCCTGACGTTTTATGAATCCGGCATTTGTTATCAGATCCATACTTCCAGCCGTGTCATCGTACCATCCAGATGTCGCAAGGTGAGTGTTTTTTGCATCGTACCCAAAGTTGAGCAAGGTTTCGATATGGGCCCTATAGGGGTAATTTGCGGCCGATGGTGAAACCGTCGTATCATTGAGTTTCACTTCGCATTGTTTGAATAGCGAATGCAGAGAATTGTTCACGAGCGAAACGTTAGACCCGGCATCCAAGTTGTCACCGTTGGTCTTGACGATTTTGAATTTACAATATATCATTGTCATTGCCAAATCTGTGTAAGAGTCTCCCGTACCCGGTACCACGAATTCGATGATAGAACTGCTGTCGATAGATGAAATTGGCTTACACCATACCGTTTGACCTTTTTCAACGCTGAGTTGAGTTGGTAGTTCGTTGAAAATATTTAATTCGCTTTTAAGTACTTCCATTTTTAGAGAGCAAAAATATCACGAACCGTACGCGTGAACTTGCGGCGTTTAACTGAACTCTTTTTCTTTGCGCGGGGGTTCTTCTTCAATGCTTTCTAAGTAGTTTTTCTTCTCTGGCGACGACCCGAACCTTCTTGCGCTGCCATTTCGTCCAGTTTCTGTCATTCGTTTATTGGCTGACGTTTTTAAGTCCTGACCTTGCAAGACGTCTCCGAGTACTTTCTTTCCTGTAGAAAGAGCCCTTTTTCCCACGTATTTGGCAGACTGTTTTAGGAATGGGAATACAAACCTAGCTAGCCCAGAAAAAAAGCGACCAATTCCGTGTCCTTTTTGTCCCGCAAACCCAGAGAAATAAGGTAAATCTACCCCGCCCCCCGCCTGATTTAAATAATATTGCATGTAGGGACAATTTCTATCAACGTACTGATAAGCCTTTTTTTACTGAGCTCGTCGTAAATGTACTTTACACGTGACTGAACCAAACTGAAATGGCACGAATTCACCTAAACTAGTTCTTATATTTATGTCGATACAGTCAAAATAATTTCTACTCAGTTTAAGGTAATGCGGAGAATCGAAAGTTTTGGGCGCGTTTTGGTCTACAACAATTGTTCGCAAAAGGGGGGCTAATGTATCCCCAACCATTTCATTTCCTACCAAATCGGAATACACGAACATAAGATCGGGGATGAATAAGTTTAATTGCATAGGGGAATCTGATCTGAATGCTAGCTTAGGTGAAATATTAGTAACATTATCTCTAAATCCTAAAACTCGAGTTGGTAATAATGTTTACTATAGGAAGTGTATTGTACGTGTCCACTTTCTAAACTATATTCAAATTTTCCTAATGAATCATTATCGAACTCTGAATTAGCGCTTTCCTTTAAATCAAGGTTCAAACTTTTAATACTTTCATTAAGTACGGCCAAAAGTTCATGAGGATTTTTGTAGTAAACCTGAGGTATCTCGCGGAAGTCGTACGTATATTTGTAATCTACTATGTGGGCTGGATGTTTCGATAGTAATTCCTTAATTTCTATTCCACATCCCATTGGCTCGCTTACGTTATAAAAAGATAAAGGATAAATAATTTCTACCAGGGCAATTTCCCAATCTCCGCGTAAACTAATGGGTTTGGCCAACGTTGTAGAATACGAGGCTAGAGTATTTTCTGAATTATTATTATTCTTATCTCTAGTATTACTAGGAAGAGTTATGTAAATCCCAGACGTCATCTTGATTAACCCAACTATTAAACGATGGAGGATATCCTAGCCAACTAACGTACAATTGTTTTACTCCGTTTTTAGTTCTCTGACGTAAAACCTTGTTTTACTTGAACGAACGAGGCGCGCTGACCTTTTGAAGCTCTCGAAAATAGAACGTCCCTTTTATATCGATTTCTGATAAGTCTTTTATTTTATAAACGGGGGGATGTCTTTTAACTATAGCTACGACTTTAAATATTTCTTCGGTATAATTAGCTTCGAAACCCTTTTGAAATATCATTTTAGTTGTATTTATTCTAACCAAATCCCCTACTTGGAATTGCGGTTTCATTTTCAGTTTCTCGGCATAATATTTAGAGTAGATATTATTGTACACACGTAATACGTTATTTTCCGAAACGTCATTTGGGGCCATTTTAATTGAGCTATGATAAGAGGAATTGTACGCTTCGACCAAGTCCTGTAAGACTTCCAAATATCTATTTGTGGAGTGATGGGTAAAATATCTATACATTTTTGTTTTTAACGTTCTATTAAACCTTTCTACGATAGAGGCTTTTATTTCGTCATTTTCGGTACTAAAAAATTTAACTTTATTCTTTTTGAAATATCCTTGTACTTCTTTATTCCTAAATTCCGTGCCCTTGTCCGATTGGAATTTATCTGGAATTCCGTCTTTAAAAACAATTTTTATATTTTTCAAAACCTCTTTCCCCGATTTAGTTTTAAGAGGTAACCCCCACGCTTTTCTACTAAAACAGTCTATAATTGTTAAAATGTATTTGTATCCGTCATTATCAGCCTCTAACGAGCGCATATCGTTAATATCCGCCTGGTATTGTTCCCTTATATTACTAATTACTATTTTATTTCGTTGAAACTTTTTATATTTCGGCCTATGCATCGTAAAAGCGTCGATTCCTCTTAACCATTTTTCTACAGTTTCCCTACTTAAGCCGTGAGACTTTACGGACTGGAATAACCTTTCAGCGCCTCCGAAAGACGCCGGATGCTTCGGGTCAAAATATATTTATTTCTAAAATAGCTTCGCCCATACTTTCGACTTTTGCGCGCGACTCCTTGTTTGTTTATAAGAGTGATGAGAAGAATCCCCGTCAGACGTGGAGTGATCTCGATCGAGGCTACGAGTGGAGTGGGGCTTATCTGTCCTGTCGACCGTTTATTACGAGCTCCCCGTTTTCATCCCACCGTATTCTTTCGGGTACAGTTTCCAACTGATCCACCATGCTTTGCGCTTTTTGGTAATATATCAAAGGCAAATCGTCTATCCAGTCCTTACTTAGCGAGTCGAGTGCGGGAGCAATTTCGATTTCTTTAGGAGCCGAGGCTTGCTTACGTAGATTTCCGTGTCTCATTAAAGCTTGTTCGTATAAAATCCATTTCGAGGCGTCGTCTAAATCTTTCATATTTAATATTTGGTCCATCTTAACGTCTAATTCAGAGACTGTCAAAGCGAGGGGGTGCGGGAACGGGTCGGGCTTTAAAACGCCGCTAGGGACGAGAATCATTTTTCTGGCGTGTTTCATTGTTTACTACCGAATATAGAACCAAGAAGGGTTGAAACGACGGGTAGAAGAAACGAGAAAAATCCGCCCCCAGACTGAACTAACAATTTCTTTTTACTTTTCCAAGCTACCCGCTTACTGGCAAGTTTTCGAAGGGTATTTTTATGACGAGATAACCTGGTTTTTTGGGTATTTGATAGTTTTACGTTACCAATTAAAGTGTTATGAATACATTCGCTGATAGCGTCTATGAGGGATTTGTCGGCTTTAGCTAAAATGGCTTTTCTTTGAACGGGTTTGCAACGACCGAGATATCGGAGAGCGTCTCTCTCGATACGTACTCTACGAGACATGATTCATAACTGATTGAAGTTACGAAATGTAAGTTCTATTTATTTAGGGAGATAAGCGTAGCACGTTTCTCCCGTTAAAATATTAGTTAAGACTCTTTGATCTTCGGGACAAGTTTGAGTTAAATTGAATACTAGGTAACCGTGAGGTCTCGAAGTCGCGTCTTCGTAAGCGTCTACTACAAAACGCCACTTATCAGGGAACATTTGTCTAGCGAGATAAGCCACTTGCTGACGGTCTCGGGGGCTTTTCAATAAAATTATGTAATGCGAATTCAGGGAAATGGTTCTGCTATCTTTTGATTGATGGAATAAGTTCTGTGTAATAAAAAAAAGCTTAGAGAACGGTGATGGGTCCCTTTCACGAATAAATCACCAATTTGACCTTTACTCTCGCTCATCTGGTCGTCGATAACTAATAATATAGGATCTTTTCCGTCATAATCAGATAAAACAGGCAATCCTTCTTTAAAAACTATCCTGTGCTTCATTTTATCGTATAGAGCTTGCCATTCTCCGTAATACCAATGTATTTCTTTGAAACCCGGAACAAACATTTCCTCTTCGTGATTAATTATAGATTCAATTAAATAGCTTTTGCCACTCTGACTCGGGCCTGCCGTTACGCAATTAAACGGATGAATAAATTGCATGGTTATCTCCCTTCGAGTACTAGCGTACAAATGAAAATGTAAATTAAAATTCGGTTAAATTTATGGGACTCTTCAGCGAAGGAAAAATATAATCGAATAACCTATTTCGTCCCTTACCCCGTATAGGTTTGATATTCACATTAGAGTCGCAAGACTATATTTACTTTAGAGTCGTAACACTGAAACCTATATTCACTTTAGAGTGGTGAGACAAATTTTAAGCGAGAATTAGCGATTGGAGGGCTCTACGTCCCCGTCCTCAGGACCAATTAGATTCGCTTTATAGCCGTAGGGTACCGTAGTGAAGTCGTTCAGTAACCGTACCTTGTCTACGACGGGTCTATAGATTTTAGTACGGTCGACGGAAACGACCGTATGATCGGGTAGACGCAAAATCTGCCTCGGCTGGGGTACGGTTACTGGCTCGTTCGTTTCTCCGTCGACACCTATCAATCTTTTGAGCGTGTCCATATTAACCAAACCTTTAATGCCTTGATTTATACGGAACCCTTTGACTTTCATTTCGTAGGAGACTTTACCGGTCGTAGGGTTCAGTACTTTAAAGGCGTAATTTTTTGCGCCACCTGTTGCCAATTCTTGGATGTACGAGCCTTTTCCGTACTTTTCCAACTCATCGGTCATGTCTCCGAGATAGTTTCCCGTCTCAATCTCTATTCCATCTCGTTCTTTTAGATAAATGCAACTGTCCGTATCATAATAATACGTAAGCTGGCCTAATCTCCTTAAATAAGAGTATAACTTGATCCTAGCCATTGCGGTCGTATAGGCTGCAATTACTACGTTCGTGTTTGGGTAAACAAGATCAATATCTTTCAAAAACGCCCACTTGATCACGCAATGCGTTTGACTTAAGGGAATAACCGATTTAACTTATATGTCGGGGTCTAAGAATAAATCCAAAAACTTTTTGGGATCACTAATAATAGCCGATTGGTCTTTGCGAGGGTTTAAACCAAAACGACCCCAAAAAGAGTTAAGACAAAGCTTCGCGATGGTACGAAGACCGGGGTTCTTTTTAATATTGGCAGGATCAAGTTTTACTCCTTCCTTTTCGTGATATTCGTCAACGTATTTCTTAATCTCTTCATCGGTCTCTATTCCCGTGGGTAACCCGCTGGATTCCTGTTTGAGTTTAAGAAACGCGTTGACGTACTCGGAGAAAAGACCGCCCTCTTTCGATATCGGGTCGTATTTTACTACCTCGTATTCCCAAATTTCGTGAATAGAAATGACCTTGTAACCCATTTCGATTGCCAACTGTACCTCGTCTGCAACCCAAGTTCCAGTTATTTGTCGTTCTGAGTCTTCGTGGGGACAATCCTGCTGGTTTCGAGACTCACTACATTTTTGGCAGTTGGCAAACACTAGTTTCGATCCTATTCTTTGGGGTAAAACGGGATGGTAGAGAGATTGTGGCGGTAACATTGTGGCTTTTATTAAACCGTTTACGGTAGAAATGTCAGGGAAAGGAGCTTTTACATGTATTTTAGGGTGTCCCACGGGTAACTTGCAATACTTGTTACACCACGGATAGAGTGAACAAATATCAATGTATTTAATTTCCTCCCCCTCTTTACACTTGTGATGTAATTTCAAGGCTGACGTACGTCCTCCGAAAAAGGCTTCGCGGGGGTAGATTGGCTCTTTAATTTTTTATTTTACATTTTCGGTAGAAAGATATGCGTCGATGGCGGGGTTAGTACTCCTCTCAGCTTTAAAGGTACATTACCATTTTTCATGGACAGTGTATCCCAATTGTTTCAAGCGGTTAGTGGTAGCAATGGTTGACGCGTATCGCGAATTATGGGTCTGAGTGTGGTCGCCGTATAACGCTAAGTTTCTATTGATAGGAAAACACTTTTTACAACCGTGAAAATAACATCCGTGATATTGAAACACTTCGTTATCGAGAAGTCCGTCCACGTTAATGTTAAGAATTCTAGGTTCAAATCCATTAAAAGCAGACTGAATTTCCTTCCCTCGTAAGTGAGACATCCATTCAAGCCATTCGATCGCGCCAAAACTCTGGTTGCAGTTCATACGATAGCCGAAAGGGGGCACTACACCAATCGTATCGGGCTGTAAAATTGATTCCTAAAGATAAAACTGCATACTCCCGCAATCGTTATCGCAGTTAAGAACGGGTCTATTTCGAATTTATCCATGAAAATAGAACGATATGATAAACAGCCTTGCAAAAGAATGTTTACGTCCTGGCGGCAGTACCGGATTAAATCTCTTTTATAATCAAAATAATTAAAGTTGGGGTCCGAATTACCGCAAGCTTTGGACCGGGAATCGTTATACCACTGGATAAATTTATCGTAGGCCTTACCGCTTAAACGATTAGGGTCGTACGCGTCCATCGGAGGCATGTCATTATGTAGTACGTAATTGGTTTCGTTCGAACGGGCTGGATCAAATTCATGGTCTACGGTATTAAACAGTAAATGCGGGAAATGTCCCTTATTTAAATTATTATCTAAACCGAATGTGGAAACGAATTGAGAAAGTGCAAAGGGCATAAAATTTAAGGAATCTAAGAATTTTAATTTTTTATACTGTACATTCATGAATTTGGTCCCGTCTGTCAAGACTTTAGGGGTCCATATTAAATCGACCATTTTACGTACTATAAATTGCGCGTCGTAACCTTTAGCGTTATGGGCGATACATATAATCTTATCGGCTACTCTGTTAAGTGTACGAAGATACTCTAGAAAGTCGCCGACGGGGTCTTTTGAGAGAAATATTTTCTCCCGAGGACCACTACCGCATTTAGCACATGCGTACTGACTATCTTTTTCTTCGAAACAGATTTTACACGCTTTTTGCGAAACGCATAAAATTGGTTCGTGAATCAAAGCATTGGCGTCAGTACGATTTGTTTGTTTACATTCCAAGTCCGTTTTTGGAGTACTTCTCTTAGTTGGTGGTGGTGATTGTTCATTGTCGGAGTCGTGGACCCGTTTATTATTGCTATTTATTCGAGAACGAGTAGTTTTCCCGGCAGAATCTTTACGGTCGGTCTTTAAAGGTTGGATGTAACATAGATGACCTGCGGGGTTAAACTCACTACACGAAAGACAAAAGTACTCTCTGCAAACGTGTACTGCCTTACGCTTAAACATACTGACAAATTTTCCGCAAAGATTACAAACGTAAATTTTATTACATAAGGGCTCGGGTCCTGATAAATGGTAATCGTAACAATTTTGATTAGGGAATACTCTTAAACATGTTTGACAAGTTATTTTATCTACGTCCTTCAGGCAATCTTGCTGTCTATGACAACTATGACAGAAAAGAAGGCATTTATGGTCCGTGAGATGATTAAAACCTACTAAACATTTTTCGCAAAAGTAATTAAACGCGAAAAGGGGTTTGGGGTTAGTAATTACGTTGAAATGTGTGTCAATATTTAGAAGATAAAGACGTTTGCGGAGAGGGCCTTCTAGGTCCCTCTCTTTTTCGACGTCGCCGAAAATAACTAAGGGTACGGGATCGCGTAATCGAAAAACGATAATACTGTATTCGGGCAAGATTTCTTGGAACCGAGTTAAAGCGTCCGGACCCGCGCATTCTTCGTCTGTTAATGCAGAATATACCAAAAGGGTCCTAGCTTCGCGGGTCTGTAATTGCGTTTCAATATTTTTTCCTCTACACTGTCTTATAGTAGTATATTTTCTTTTAAGTTCTCCATCATTTTTATTATCCGTGTATTCTCTATGAGCTATGGCTACTACAAGAGCTCGTGCTAAACAAATTTTATCAGGGTTATTTATCGTTATGGTGCATTTTTTATAAAAAGAAAACTCTTTTTCGAGGGAAATCCCTAACCCAACTGGTCTAGTTCCTCCTTGCGGTAATCTGACTCGGTTAAACGTAACCGTAACTATTCCTTCAAAAAAACTACCATCGTTCTCGGATCTATAGCTTTTTTCATCGATATACGTCATCAACCATTGCAAGTGTAATTGGTCCCGACGCCGGAAACTGACGTGAATTTCAAATTTGGGAAATTTTGGACATTATTATTGGAGAGTGAGAGTGAGAGTGAGAGTGAGAGAGTGAGAGAGTGAGAGAGTGAGAGAGTGTGAGAGTGTGAGAGTGTGAGAGTGAGAGAGTGAGAGAGTGAGAGAGTGAGAGAGTGAGAGTGTGAGAGCTTCAAAAATCCTGGTACTAGACGCACGAAGAACAACAATAGAGTGAAGTTCCCCCGGCTCTGGCACCCCTTTATATAGGGCCGAGGGGGAGATAGTAAGCTTATCTCTTATTCCCAAAGAACTTGTTCAGTTCTCGAGAATATATTAGGGTTAGGCTAAAATTTATGCTTATTTACGCAAAATATTCCATTTAACTTCATTTCCGATATGGACACTAAAGTACAAACATCAGCCATAAACGCCGTCCTGAAACAACCTTCTAAAATTATAGCCGTAGTGATTATTTTCATTACAATTTTCTTATTTGAGTTCATTTTGTGGTATTTCGAAAACGTTTCTACTGCAAAATTGTAGTTCACAAAATGGTACTAATAGTATACTAATTTAATGTAAATTTCTATTAATTACATTGTTTTCTAGGATATGATTGCAACAAAAGCTCTCGAGAGGAAACTATAATGGCTTTTTTTCCCAAGTGGATTAATATGTGACGTCAATGGGAATAATTAGATACAGTTTCAAGCACGAGACGGTTTAATTTCGAGTGTCTAGAACTGTTATCTCAGAGAGAGACAACCGATAGAATTTGAGGGTTATTTGAAGTTTAGATCACGTGATGAATTAATCTCAACAAGATAGGAACTGATTAATCTCCCATGCGTCATTTCTCTGAGACGCTGAACTGAAAAGAAGTGCATCCGCTTTGCTCCCGTCATCTACCGTAAACATGGAAAAACGATCTATTGGTAAGCATTATTTTATTAATACTATTACTATTTCAATAGACAAAAGCTTAACATTTTCATTTTCTATAGCCGAGACGCATACCGTATCCAAACGCCGTGCCCAAGAAAGACGTATCAATATAAAAATCACGTTAGGAGGATCAGTCTACATTTCTTTTGGTTTCGACGGATCAAAATTACAAGTTCTCTTCTTCAAAAAATCGAACGAAAATATTCTGTTCCTGACCTCCGAAGCTTTCACCAATCTACTTTCTCTTTGGGGAGAGCTTTTCGCCGCTACGCAAACCGGAGCATCGTCTCTAACCCACAACATCATCGACTATCACGGCAACAACGTATCCGTCGTCGCCACGACCAACAACATCAAATTTAACTCAGCCTACGGTCATGTTCTGGATCTGGGAGCTCGCGAAATCGGTGAGTTCCAAAAAAAATTGATTTTATTCGGTTTCAAATAAATCTTTTAAACGAACATAAATTGTTATCGAATGCATGTACTTAGCTATTGTTAAAAACCTTAAAAAAATTAACGAATTATTATATGGTAAACCTTTCGAGGGTTTATTTTTGTACCCAGATCAATTTAATTCGTACTATAAAGTAAAATCTTATTTTGGCTGTTTTAAATCACCCTCTGAAGTACTACAAGATTTTACTAATTTACTCGTAGATAATCAATTAACCTGTAAACTTAGCTACTTTAATTTGTTTTCATTGTGTAATGTACAAGATAACCATTTAATGGAATATCTGATAGTACCTACTATCATGTAAACAAAGTTCTAAAATAAAAAATTAAATGTAAATAACTTGTTATTATTATTGCTTATATCCTAGAAATTAAGGGGTTCGGAAGCGATAGGGGAAATTATGGTTAACGAGGTGGGGGGTTAAGAGTAGAGAGGGGTAAATTCCATCCTTCAGAAATCTGCGCGAGGAAAACAAATTCTGGAGAAAGGGGATGGGGGAAAGCAACTGGTGAACGAGAGATAAAGTATCCAGTGAATGGGGGGTGGGGGAAAGCAGCTGGTGAACGGGAGAGAATCTGGTGATTAGAAATTCTGGTGATTAAGGGAGGAACGCAATGGGGGAAAGGCGCGGGTGAACGGCGGGGGGAACGGAATTGGGGAAATTCGCGGGTGAACGGCGGGAGCCAAGCAACAGCTTTGTGTCCTTCTGGTGAATGAGAATGAAATTCTCATTCACCAGCGGGACACCCCTTTCTCTCTCACCACTTCCTTCTGTGAAGCCCCGAACGCGAGAAACTTCAGGATATATTTGCTGACGTAATTTGTGAAATTTGATCTGGTTTTTCTTTAATAACTTAACTTAATTATAAATAAGACATTGAATAAATACTTTTTGTAAGCGCTTTATATTTTCGGAGAATTTGCATATATTAAAGCATCAATTAATAGTTTTATATTAAAATGGATATGTGCGTTCACCTTAATTTATTTACGAACAATATTTCACAACTTACAATAAAATCGATGTAAGAATGCTATCAGGTCATATTAAATTACCTTCCTGTAAATTTTAAACTATAAGGAATAAATTATTTTTGTTATTCCCTAGCCGGCCCCTTTACCCGATTCCCTTGCCTAGCACTTAACCCGAGCATCTAGCCGCCACCTTTACCCGATTCCCTTGCCGAGCACTTAACCCGAGCATCTAGCCGCCCCCTTTACCCGATTCCATTGCCGAGCACTTAACCCGAGCATCTAGCCGCCCCCTTTACCCGATTCCATTGCCGAGCCCTTAACCCGTTTCGCTAGCTGAAGGATACGTGTTTCGGCTTCACCATCGTTGGTGGCGCCAGTTAAATCTAAAATTTACTTGCTTCAAGAGTTTCGTTGCATGAATTTTCAATTTTTTTTATATTAGATCCGCGATCTCTGATTGCTCGGATAGGATAAGTGTTTCGTGTTCGCCATCGCTATTGGCAATATTTAAATCTAAACCACAACGTTAGAAAATGTAGGTTAAAATAATAATAATGATGCGACACGTGTTTCGGCTTCGCATTCGCTAGTGGCGCCCGTTAAATCTAACCCACTACGTTAAAAAAAATTAAATTTAAAAAGCGCCACGAGTGGTGAAGAAACTGAAACACGATGAATTCTCGAAATTTTTTGTTATATTTGATCCACGTTCTTTGTTTGCTCTGATAGGAAAAGTGTTTCGTGCTCGCCATCGATAGTGGCAATATTTAAATCTAAACCACAACGTAAGAAAATTCAGGTTAAAACAACGCTACGAGTAGTGACGAAACAAGAGTATGACCTCTCGAATTTTTTGTCATATTAGATCCGCGTTCTTTTTTTGCTCTAATGGGACACTTGTTTCGACTTCGCCACCGCTGGTGGCGGCAGTTAAATCTAAAATTTACGAACCAGATACTAAACGTCGTATAATTATAAGATCTAATACATAATAATAACCCCCACGAGTTAGAAATAGTTAAAATTAACTTAAACTTAAGAACTTAAATAATTTATGTCTGGTACATAGGAATCCCGTATAATTTACATAGCTCATAGGATCTGGTCTAACCTACCCTTAAGTATAAAAATTAAGTTATAACTTATAAATTCAATCCCTGCCTTCAGCAAAGCTAAAATTAATCCCTCGCTAATGAATGTGTTTTTCTCTCGACCGTGGTGCAATACATTCCAAAAACTTGCGAAACTAGACCCCTCACCTCACAACGATCCTATAGAATCATTATCATATTCGCGGGGCCTCTATCCTAAGAAAAGCGCACGTTTTCCAGGGTTGCCGCCGTAAGGTCGTGAAGGCGCCTGGACATTTCCGCTTGGAAGCAAAAAAGAAGGTAACCTCGAGACTCCCTGGCATCCCCCCCCGCAACCCCGAGCGACCTTTCGTAGATCAGGCGATGTCATCATAGGACACGAGTCTTAGGTGCACCAATGACCCACGTAAAATGGGAGGTAACCAGTTGTTTTTGTTATAACTCCTCCGCCCACAATCCGCGGAACAAAACCAAGAGACAGAGCTGCAAAAATACATAATTTTGGATTCTCGACAGACGTCTGCCATTGCCATAAGGAGAGAACTCTACCTGGACCCGAGATGAACTTCCGGAGCTTAAGTCCAGAATGACCGCCCGCTAAGGCTATTTGCGGCCTCGACCGTCAGACCCCGCTGTATCACAAAAGTTAATTCCGATCAAACTATCTTCGTACAGTCAACCAGAACCGTTTCAAGAGCCCCCTCGAACGAATCATTTCACAGCTGACCGCCGATTCCCCGTTGATTCCGAGAGTTAGCATCCGACGATATGAGATCCGATCCCTCGCCTAGCCAGATGTTCTAGATCGAAACCCGAAGTACCTACGCCGCTTGTATGATATTCGTCGTTGTCATCCGGACATCCGTACCGTTAGCCAGCTCGTTAGTTACCGTAATTCGGGCATCCGTGCCGTAAGCGAGACGACCGGACAGTTTGGAACTGTCATCGCGAAACAATAAGTCCCCCGTTGATCCCCTCCAAGAAAGCGTGTGTGCGTGTGTCTTGCGTAATCCGGAACCCAGTAACCTCCCGTAAACCGAAATCCCGTAAATCGAAGAGCAGCCACGAAGAAAATCTAGTGATAAGTACCAAATTTCGTCCCCCCCCCCCCCGTAGAATACCCAGGGTCAGGTCTGAAATAACTGTTTAAACTTAGAGAGAAAATTTCTAAGAAAGGTGCAGTCCCTCGCAATTTCCACGGAAAGGAAAATAGACCCCCGAGTTCGAGAGCTCATATCCACTTTGTATCGTTGTACTGTTAGAAATAAATTTTGTGAATCGTGTTTTTCCCCTCGCCTTAGTATCTTTATTAAAGTTTTTGGAGTTTAAAATTAATTATAATCGGCCATAATTGTAGTGTTTTATTTAAATCATAGTTACCAGAGTTAAGCGTATATATTTTATTGGTTTCCCATCGCTGATTTAAGTCAGAATGTCCGAAAGAAAAGAAGTTGGAACTGGCCCTATTGGGAAATGTAGGAAAAACGGATCTTTCTTACGACTGAGGCCACGGGGTTGAAATAGTGTGTAAAAAATATGCTTGGCAACAATGCAAAACCGCCACTTTGGCGGATTTTGCAGTGTTGCCAAGCACATTTTTAAAACTCGCCCAAATGAGCTTAATACGAGCAAAACTTGCAGTGTTGCCAGATCAAATTGGATAAATAGGCATTCCCGCCCCAAGGCTTAGGCTTCGTAGTGGCAATGCCTATTATTACGACGTGCACCACTTAACGAGCAGGTCGTGGGCCGAAAAGTGGGAAATCTAGAGGGACGAGTCCCGAGCGCTAAATTCCAGGGATAATAAAGGACGAAATAATTCCCTGCGTCGCAATTTCGAATTTATTTGTTCCGATCCTAGGACCCCATGGGTTTTCCCATGGTAAGATCACAGTTATATTATCACAAAATAACAGGTTTCGACAAAATTATTTAGGAACTGAATGATCCTTTTAGGGTTGTTTAGACTCAGTTTATGGGTTGGCAGGCAAGAGATAAATTTAAGTAGGGCGGCACATGGAGGTACTGGATGTTCGCTCCAAGGCCTAAGGGTTAGCGTTAAGACTTAAAGGGAATATAACCCCAGGTATTTGGTGTGGAACACCAACGTTTGCAGCTCTGGCCGCTCTTGCCTTTGGCTTTAGAAATGTGTGGCGCCACTCTACGGGAAATTTGAAAAATTGAAGGGGGTCTTCCATAAAGGTTGCTTTGCAGGTTATATTCCCTTTAAGGGCGCTGGATGGCCGCTATAAGATTGAAAACTAGTGTAGTTAACTATGGAGGGCTAAAATACAACCATGACGGAAGATTATAATAATAATGAGATTAATTTTAAGTTATAAGGACGGATTTATAGAATTAATTACTAAAGATATACCAACTCATTAAACCAGAGTCATGCCAACAGGTCTTCAAAAGAGAAATGACTTAACAAAGATAATCTACGGGGTCGAATAATGTAAATCTCCACGGACTGCCGGTTTAAGGGGAAACAGTTCATAGTTGGGCCGGAAATAGGGTATATCGGTAATTAATTATCAAAAATATACACTCAAACAAAATAATAGAAATGTTGAATTAATAAAGTAAAAAAAGTACTTAAGTTCGTTTTGATCTGGTTTTCTTGACTATTCTTGAGTCACAAGAGCTATGACGGTTCATATCACACAAAAAGACTTAAATCGCACAAGTTGACGGCACGCCCGCATAAGTCGCACAGAACACTGAAAACACTTTTTCGGACACGAGGGGCAATTGCTTTAGCCTACTCAAAAATACTTCGATATTACTTTAAACTTTAATTATTGATTATTAACTATAACTTTATTCATAACTATTTAACTCTTTCATACTTTTTACTTTACAACTATAAAGACAATTAACTAACTAAAATTTAACTCTTCATTTCTACCTTACACCAGGAGTCTTCTTCTCTGAGTGATGTCCCAATCCTGGATTACCGAGGATTATATATGCTATTCAAAAAACTACAGAAACTAAAGCCAACGTGTTTGTTTATCGGATTACAACAAAAAACTATATAGAGAAAAAATAGCGAGATAAAAATAACAATAATCCATAAACTCTACTAGAAGTTTGCGTAACTGTCAATAGAGGGCGACATTGTCTCTACAAAAAATTTTAATTTCTATTTCCATCGTATAGATGGCTTTTTTTTCAGAAAATCACGCCAAATGAATGAACTTTTACTTCAGTAGAAACAGTGTAAATTTAAAAAGAAAAATAACCAAACGCGTAATATAATAAAATGTTCCTCGGCTAACCCCGGAAACTACATACTAACTGAACACATGCTATCGCTTAATCGAAATGACGAAAGATATCCTATATTGTGCAGGGCTACCAGTCCATAAAAATTGTGCTAATCCCTTAGCACCGCTTTTAAGAACAAATACTGTAAATTGTAATGGAGTCTTTCTATTTGTAACGGCCTCTGTCCCGCTTAGGTGGTGAAATGGAATTTCGTTGTAATGGCCTCTGTCATAGGACAATGGACGTCTTATGTGAGAGGCCAATACCAAGATATTCGTTGGAATGGCCTCTGTCGACGGAGAGTATACGTCCTCTGTCGTAGAACACCTCCTACATGAAATGGTGCCTACGCGCCTACGGCGCGCACGGCTAACCTAACCGTTGTGCGCTCAGTACGCTAGCCTTGATATAAATACCTCTATTTAAAAGAACTGGCCTCTGTCATAGGACGCTAAGCATCCTATGACGGAGGCAATTTCAATAAAATATCTTTGTAACGGCCTCCGTCCCACTTAGGTGGTGAAATGGTTTTTTGTTGTAATGGCCTCTGCCATAGGACAATGTACGTCCTATGTGAGAGGCCAATACCAAGATATTCGTTGGAATGCCCTCTGTCGACGGACAGTATACGACCTCTGTCATAGAGGCCCTAAATGGGTTAGAGTGCAATAACTGGTGGCTTTACCGGGGAGTCAGGGTCCGGCTCTTGTAACCCATAGGGGCGGTTGCGCTCTGGGAGATGTTAGCTCTGATCAAATGGTCCTATCTCCACCTCCGACTTCGGTCACGTTTTGGCTGGATACTGAGCTTCGGTTCAGGCTAACGGAGAGGGTCCAGGCAACTGACCGCCTCGGCGGATTGGGTAGCCTGCTGTGGGGCGGCGAGCCTCCATACGCGGGCACGGCGGTCCTGTTTCCCGGCCTTTTGGGGCCAGGGTTACTTGGGCTGCTGTGTGCTCGTCGTTCCCTTTTAGCAGCTCTTTCCAAAGGGTTTGACTCCTTACCTACGTAAGTAGGGTGCCGGCTCGAGTTGCTATAGCATCCACTTTTAATCGCACTGCTGTGTGCGAAGTGGGGATTGGTCCACCCATTGCTGCACCTTCTGCTGGGTTGAGTAGCTTGCGTCTAAGGTGCTGGATTTGCCACCTGTCCGGGCTTGAGGACGCTGGCGTAGGGCAATATGATGATAAGCGTCCGGTGGTATGGTCTCTGTTACTAGGTACACCAGGCTATAAATTCTGACACACTGTCGTCTGTCGTAAAACACATCCTACATGAAAACGGTGCCTACGCGCCTGCGGTGCGCCCGGCTAACCTAACCGTTGCGCGCTCCGCACGCTAGCCTTGATATAACTACCTCTATATAAAAGAACTGGCCTCTGTCATAAGACGCTAAGCATCCTATGACGGAGGCCATTTCAACAAAATATCTTTGTAATGGCCACCGTCCTAGGACCGTGGCGTTAGTTACCGGCTTGTCATTTATATATTTAACTAAGGCGAGCAAGGCATATATTTTCCCCATTTTCAAAATGTGTGAAGCAGCATACTGTAGTCGCGACTCGTCAAAAAAAAAGGAAATTAGATAATTACAAATGATGATGAAAATGACGAAGATGCTAATGAAGTAGACGACGAAGATGAAGAGTGCGAAGATTTGGATATGACAATCTTTGAATTCCACAATGAAATTTGCCCAAGAAAAAGGTTTAATAGCAATGAGACGTGATTGCGACGGATGCGGTAAAGCAATCAAAAAAAGAAGTGCAGGTGAACTAAAATCTTGGCGTTGCCGAAAAACGAACATTTATACTAGGAAAAAAAATTGCAACCATAACATTTCTTTAAAAAAGCATTCATTCTTTGACAATGCCAAAATGGGGATAGGTGACATTCTATTGTTAGTGTATGCTATTTGTAAGGATTTATCCCATAAATTCGCGGCGGAACATTTACGCCTGAACAAATATACCATAACGGATTACGCTAATTACTTAAGGAAAGTTGCAATTATAACTGCTGTCGACAACAGCGAAAAAATAGGCGGCAAGAGAAAAATAGTGGAGATAGACGAGTCTAAATTCGGAAAAAGAAAATAAAACCGAGGCCACAGAGTAAAGGGCACATGGGTGTTTGGAGGCATAGAAAGAGAATCGGGCAATTTTTTTATGGCACCCGTTCTAGAAAGAAATTCCAATACTCTAATTCCCTTGATAGAAAAATGGGTGAAACCAAACTCCACAATATACAGCGATTGTTGGAAAGCCTATGACTGTCTAGATCAAAACCCCAATTTAAAACATTTTAAAGTAAACCATTCAATTGGTTTTAAAAATAAGGAAACAGGAGTTCATACTAACAAAATTGAAGGAAAATGGAATGGTATGAAGAAAACGTTACCTTCTTTTGGCTTTAAAACAGACTTGTTAGAAGGGTACATAGCTAAGGCAATGCTAAAATTCAAAGCCAAAAAAAGGAGAATAATTTTTGATTGCTATGTTGGGAAATATTGCAAAGGTTTATAACCCAAATAAACCCCCAAATATGTAAAAATTTAATAGTTAATAATATATATAACAATTTTTTCCGGTGCTAAAAAAATAAAGAAGCAATTACTGTTTGATATTTTCTTTAATTCTACTTATTAAAATAACATACCTTTCCAAAAATATATCCTATTTTATTGTAAAATTAAGCGAATTTCCGATTTTAAAAGATATAGTAACTGATTTTATTTTCAAAATTTCAGTTTAAAAGTCCCGCTTTTGGTTCTGAAGACTAAGGCCATTACAACGAATTAAATTCTACTTATTTCCCACTAAAATAGACTTGATCTCTTCCTCACCAAAATCCCCTGAATGCCCTCTATCATAGATCGCTAAAGGTTCTATGATAGAGGCCAATACTAATTTATTTCATTGGATTGGGCTCTGACATAGGACGCAATAGTTCCGAGGACTGAGGCCATTAAAACGAAATAATTTCTACTTATTTTCCCCTAAAATCAAACTTGATTTCTCCGAAATATCGTTATATGACGATATTTATCGTAGTGCTTAGCGCGATAATTCGATATATATACAATATTTTAATATACAACTTACAAGTACAAAATATATATTAACTTCACGGTATATGTTTACCCACCCATAGGGGGCCCCTATTCCCCCCGATCCCGTAAGGATGTTGATATTCGCGGAATACATTTAATTATAGAACTATACAGCCCAATTGGGCGGATTTTTGCGGCAATTTTCGCAGTGTTAGCAGGTGAAAACATATGACCCGGAAAAACTTTTCATTAACCAATTAGTGATTGAAAATTTTGTTTCTATTGTGCATGTTATCCCCCGCTTAAAAGTAAAAATAAAAAATAGTAAGAATGATGGCCTAACTATCCTACTAATCAGAAGAACCATAATATTTTATTCCCCCCCCCATTTCATTTTTGTTTTGTAACTAGTGTATTAATGTTAAAATAAAGATTTTGTGATTGACTAAAGACAAAGGGTTTCCATTCTGAATTAAATCTCTCCCATTTTTTTCTTTCCCCCGTATGTAACTCCTCTCTCAGATTTAATTCACGCCACGAAAGGCCACGACTCGCATTTTGTCCAAATCTTCCCCCGCCTTGGTGAATTAATATCTTTCAGAAAGGGCTAGGTATATTTCCGTCCATCAATTATATGACGATTTCCTAAAAAGGCTGCAAAATTCGTAAAATTTCCCGTTGTTGTGCCTCCAACCACCGGTTCCCGATTTTCACAACAAATACGAGACGCAATTAATATTCCATGCTCAATACCATATCATCTCACCGCTGTGAGGATCTTGAAGTGGAAACACCAGAAAACCAAGTACTTTTTATGCAAATTGAAAATTAATTTTTATCAAAAATTTCCAATTTTGGCTTAACTAACGCGCATCAACTTTTAGTGAAATTTTCCCTTATCATTAAAATAACTTACGTGGTGCCATCAATCGGATAAAGCGTTTTTTCGGGTTTCAGCACATCCGCCGCTCGGTTCGCAAAATCGACACATATTACCTAAAACAAAAATTTAGTTACTTAAATGCTTACCGCGAGCATTATATGCCCTGTAAAGACCTGTTAATCATTCGCGGAGTCTCTTCGTTGCCGAATAGATGGTGTGGTTTTTGCTCCTGTGATAAAGTTATTTATTTTTAAAATTGAACTCTTCATTTCAGGGTAATTCGTACTTTTTTTAACAACCTGTTACCGGTTCCCGAGCTCCCTGTAAAATTTCAAGATTAATCCAAATATCTAGGCTAAACATCAGGGAAAATGAAAAGAACGTTAGATTAATTTTTTATTTTGTATGTCTTTTATTTTAAATAACGTTTTATATTTTAACAAATACATCTTTCTAGAATCAGTTCTGAGGCTCCCCTTTATATATTTAATTTTCCCATGTTAATTTCGATATGGACTTCTTATATAGTAAAAATTGGAGTTTATTATTTGAATATGATTATATTAAAATTAATATTATTTTTAAGTTACGAATCTTAAATTCAAGGGTTCTACGTTAATTTCTAAAAGTATTTCATCGTTTCAAAAAACCAATTTCTAGAACTATAGATTACTCATAGATTTAATCCTTTCCACTTCAGTTTTAAAATATTTAAAAATTGATGAACTTTAAAATCTAATAAAATTCTTCGTACTACCGGACGAACGAGCTTAGATCAATACTTCAAGCGTAGCTTTTTCTTTACAAACCCCTATTGTTTAAACTATTTAAAGTTAAATATAATTGTAAATTTGCAGAACACAAGCCCGTAAAAAGACGTGCAAACATTCCATGCCCAATTTGAGCAAAAGTTAACCTCCGGAGATCTGCCTAGACATCTTATACAAAACAATAAAGAATTCTCGGATAAAAAGCGGATTGAAATTAATCATCTAGGACGAGATAAATTGTTTAGTGGAATTTCCCAGGGATATTTAGTGCATTCCGATGAATCAACAATTCCAAGGAAGTGCAACTGGCTGTAATTCGCAAATTGATTTCTGAATGATTTCTGAAAATCACCTAAACGGAACTGAAAAAAGTAACTTTCTCATTTATAAACCGTATATTAAAAATAATTCCCTGTAAACAAATTAAAATATTGGTAATAATTAACAATTTATAATTCATTGGACTATATGAAATTATTTTTTACTTTTTTTGCTTTATTTAAAGTTTAAAGGCAACCCCTATTTAACCCAATTTCCGTCTAATTCTTATAGCTGTACCTGCTGTTCTAAATCACGTTGGGGTGTTGGTGAAAGATAAAATTTCCACAAAAACTAAAATTTCAGACTGTCTCTGCACAGGCCACTGAATTAGAGGAGGAGTTTCTTAGTAGCCGAGCGAGCAAGAGAAAACTTGCCAGCGGATATATAGGTATTTCGAAAGATTGATTTTGGTAGGGTGAAAAGTTAATATTACATTTTTTTTCGCATATTTTATGCTAGTTTTTCATGTTTTAGTCAATTAATTTTTGAGTTATTCTCCTTTTGCCTTCAGCCGAACCTCAGAAAGAAATCTTAGGGCTTAGTACCTCCACGCATTCACAAGACGTAATTTCATCCAGTTGTCGTTCAAATCATCTTTGATTCATCGGGTATTATATAATAACTTATGTTTATCTTTGTTGATTAGAGTAGTCGAAAATTCGACCATATTAATTTATTTCTTTCTGTAAGGCACAGTTGACTTATTCCAGTTCAAACCGTAAATTTTAAATTTGTGACCTAAACGAAAATAATTTAATTTAACCGTAAAACCCTCTTTAAGCTAACGGTCGTGATATGTCCTTATGTTTGAACTTAAAAAATATTTAACGTCTAAGAAAAACGTTAAACTTAGCTTTTTTTTAAATAAAAAATTCTTTCACTTATAGTTTCGCTACCATTTTTGGAGTATTGAGTTTTTCAAACGCTTTCCTTAATATGTTAATTGTTAAAATTAATAAAGACACTTGTACTTAAAACAACAACTAGTTTCGTTACCCCTTGGGGAACATCATCAGGTCTGAGACAATAAATTCAGCTTTTTGTCTTAATAATTATTTGGGACCGAAAGACAAAACCACCAAAAACCTGCCGTTGTTTGAAAGTACAAGCAGTTTGGTTGAACTCGGGGAACCAATTCAATTAATCATGAATTCTAACGGCCAGTTAGAGGAAGTCGTAGAAAAAGCAAAATCAGCCAAATGAGAGAAGGACCCGAGAAAAGTTATGCAGGAAAAGGGGATTTATAAAGGATTACCCATAGAAACACCCATGTTGCAACAATTCCGACCGATTCATGAAAAACGCCGAAAACAACAACAGCGATAGTAAGTTGTTAAAATTCGGTTGTGGTCAGTGGTTATAATAAGCTTAATCTGATAACTATTTTTTCGGGAGTTTTTGCCCCTGAGATATAGCAGTACCCGTGAAAGCAATATTTTTGGAGTGTCCTAAGGAGTAATACTGAATAAGAAATTGGCAGTTGTATTAGATAACATGACGAAGAAATGATTGTCTAGGCAATAGTTTACACTTATAAATAAAGGATTTGCGGTCAACTGATATGTACCTAAATAAACTCCCCTTTTCGATTCCGTAGCCGAGCGCTTAACCCGAATCGCAAGCCGAGCCCTTTTACCCGATTCCCTAGCTATTTATACTAAAAGGCTCTTAAGGGTTTTTATTAATCTAGAAGCACTACAACTGAAACGTCTTCAGGGAGTTGTACATCCGAAGATGTAGAAACTGGTAAATTGTTTAAAAAGCAAGTAAAATACAAAAGTTAATAACGCTTTTTTTAAATGAAGATGATGAAATATACAAATTGATAAGAAAGGAATTAAGTTTCATCTTGCCCCCAAGTCCCAGCGCTGTCTTCCCGGCACAATATGACCTCAAACAAGATTTGGCTAAAACCTACCAATATAATTTAACCGATAGCAAATTAAAAAATTTGAGGGATTTGTGGTACCCGAAGCAGGTGTCTCAAAATAGTAGGATTTAAAATCTATAATCAGTAAGCGCAAACCTAATTTCAATTGATCTATCTCAGCGGGTACCTGCAAGAAAAACCAAGGCAAAGATCGAAGATGAGCTTGACGACAAAATCAGGATCGGATCAATTAAAGGACTCATAACGTGACAAACAAAACACAAAGGTGAAGGGTTGTTTACAACGAAAGCGTTTGAAAAAGGTAAAGAATATAAATAAAATAAATTTTAATTCAAAAATTAAATAGACAAATTTAAATACATTTTAGCAAAATAATAAATATAATTTTTCTGCAGGTGAGTTCATCTGCGAATATGGCGGTGCTCACATTTCCAAAGAAGAAGGAGAAAAACGCCTTAAAGCAACGATCGACGATTGCTTCTATTTTTTTTAAGATTTCAATGGAAAAGACATGTTTCGACGCATCCAACCCAAAAACGTACGGGGCCACAATTAACCAGTCTTACGCTTTTCAATGCTAAACCAAAAAAAAATATCAATGGTGTTCTACGCTTGTTTTTCGTTGCTGCCAATAATATTCCACCCTTCACCGAAGTGCTCTTCGACTATAAGGGAAAAAAACCTAAGCGCGAAGAAATTCCTAATTGGCTGATATCAGATATAGTAAAAGCGAATTAGAAACGTATCAGGCCGACTTGGAGAGTAAGCAAGATGACTAACAAATGAACAATTTGTTGGAAATTTTTTAATTATTGTAAAACATTTGTGGTCATACACTACCAAAATCTGAAATGAATTTTGAATAATGCAACTTTTCATTCATTGTGCATGCTGTATAGTAAGACTTAAATAATAATATAATTTACCATAAGCCCCTAAATCCGATTCTCTAGCTATTTATACTAAAAGGCTCTTAATGGTTTTTATTAATCTAGAAGCACTACAACTGAAACGTCTTCAGGGAGTTGTACATCCGGAGATGTAGAAACTGGTAAATTGTTTAAAATCAAATAAAATACAACAGTTAATAACGCTTTTATTAAATGAAGATGATGAAATATACAAATTGATAAGAAAGGACTTAAGTTTCATCATGCCCCCAAGTCCCATCGCTGTCTTTCCGGCGTGAAAAACCTCTACGTTATACAATAAAAATGCAGATAAACAAGCTCACAAGACTTTCCAATACAGAGGTATTGTCGCGCGCCATAATTGAATTTTAAGAAAGGTCAATTGGTCAGAGTAGTTTTTTAATTTTTTTATTGAAAAGTCAAGTTCGTTTCGATTTGTACACCACCACCTTCCAATTTTAGAACATAAAACTGATAAATACGTAGAAGGAAAACAAAATCGCATCTCTAAATTAAATTTTAGGCATATATACTTCGTAAGTTATACATTTCTATCTAATTTTATACTACATATTAATAACGACTGATATTCTTCGTGGATTTTGGTTTCCTATATATCTTAAAAGTAAACTATTTGTTACAGTAGATATACGTCGTAAGTATTGTACCTCGGTTCGTCTATCCGCAGTAAAGGTTTTACCTGGGTTTGGGGTGGCGCCGTGCACCCCCAGCGCTCGAGCGAAGCGAGTCCGCGATGCCGTTAGGCACCAATACTTAGAATACATTCTACGTTGTATAAGTCAACCTCGCGCTGATGACATAGTATAGGCTATAGTTCTGGTTAAAGTTAGTCAATCCCCGGTTTACTTCCAAAAGGCTATGGACGGAAAGCGAAATCAAAAAGAAATATAAATAAAAGGCAAGCCCCTTTCCCTTTGGTTTCTTTATTCGTAAACTTTTATCAATAACAAGTAAGGTAGCTTATTAGGTTCTTAGTTTCTCACTTGATCGAGCGCACAGGACTAGGTAAGAAAGCAAATATCCCCGCTTTCCTTTCATAGCTGCTACCCGACAAATATAGAAAGTGCAATAAAAGTAACTTTATCGGCGTCTTGTTGTGTTTCCGCTGGAGCTGGTTTATTTGAGATCGTAGCATATTGAAATTTTACGATTGCTCATCTGGCCGGAACGCGTTTTAATCAATTTTGTGTTACTTTTATGGGACCATTTAACTAGTTCAGGATTCCTACACGATTTGTCTCGAAACTCTTCAATTCGCAACAAGCCCGAAAGGCTCACTTGCGTATGTTAGATAGTTATTTAAATTCTCACGCCTAAGCCGCTTGTGTTTGTTACGGACACTTATTATAATTTTAATTGCAACTTATTGGCCACTTTTAATTCTTCATAATTTTAATAACGTAATTGATGTTAACATTCGGATATGGATACTTTTGTTGTTGGCTAATTTTAACTTTGTATGAGACGAACTCGCAGAGCTACGCTACAACGAATTTCCGTTCTTGATTCCCAGTAGTTTGAACTGATGAAATCGGCCAAAAATTAAGAATACGTCTATCGTTTGCACTTCCAACGAACGTGTCACGCTACTAACTTTAACATGCCTCCATTAGTTACTGATGCTCTAAATATAGATATCAAAGTGAGATTTGACAGGTTTTTTTAATATTTATTCATCGTGGAGCGTATGGAACCCTTCAAAGTGTCCAATTTTCCTTTCGCTATAAAAGTTAAAAGAGAAAGGACTTTAAGGGCAGTCAAAGCATCACGAGCTTTACTAGATTTTGGTTTTGTCTACACAATACGTTTATTCGAAGTTTGCGACAACGTACTTAGCCTCGTATTTATTACTAGAGAAAACTTTATAGATTTCTAATGTCAAGTCCGCATTGGAAATTGCAATAACGCGCAACAAATTTAGCGAAACCTATAAAATATTTTGGTCGGCAAATTGAAAATTTTGTTAACACTAAAACAAAAACCTCGTTGAAAAGTTATTGGGAGGATTTTTCAACGTTAGGAGATGACTTCCATACGTCACTTAGGACCTTAATCGTGAGTGTCCTTTAATCGGTTTCCGCGGGCCAAAGCTGTGGCTTAAGACTACTTTGCAACTCGTAAAATGAAAGTAAATCCACAATATGTAATCGAAGTTCTGTACCATATAGCCTAAATGATATTCGAAAAGATGAAAAATATCTTTTGTGGTCAAGAGACTCTTAAAGTCGCATATTAGGATATCTATCTCACGAGTACTATCCATTTGCAGTAGGAAAATTTGATATTTTTCGAAAAACTTGCCATGGTATCCAAATTATTTCGCTATAACTGAAACTGAATGTTATACAAGACCAAATATATACTTGCACAAGAATCCATTGCCTCCGTTCCAAGCTATTCTACAAATGTGGGATAACGTTAGCTCTCAAACCGAGAACTTTCAAATAATCAAAAAATTACAATATTTACGAAAGGAGCTAGATTTATTGTCGCGTATATCTAACGATATAACGGAAACCAAAACCGGAACGGCTGCAACGGTTTAAACTCACCTCTCTTGGTACGCCACGCTAACCGCTGTCATTTAATCGACGACCACGAATTATCTAATGTTAAGAGGTAAATGACTACGAGAAATAACCATGCCAATGGTCATTTATTACACAAATTAAACTCTTAAACAAATACATTATTAAGCACCTAAACAATTTCAATCAATATCGACAAATAAGGTGCAAATCCCCGACAATCTATCTGGCGAAGCAATATTCCGCACGTTTGGAAAATTGGTAAAACCTTTTACTTGACGCATTGGAAACGAATATAAGTCAGTTTTTAGATAATTTCACTGTTAATAGCTTAATCAGTTGCGAAGCCGGAGAAGCCGTTATTGCGTTTATTCTTTACGACATTAGAACTAGGACCACGTGCTCAGATTCCTATGTTATTTTCAATGGGAAAATATACATACTGTGTTGTCAAAAACATTTTCTGTTGCCATGGCAAAACTAATGCCCATTGCAACTTTTCCCTTAGTGAAATTTCATAAGTTCTACACACCCAATTAGTTTCAACAAAATCGGTGATTAGCACCTCGGGTACTCCTCGTTAGTTTTGCCATGGCTGCCAAAATAGTTTTTGATGGCTTAAAATCTTTTTACCCTAAGGAAAATAGAATGGATAAATCGCATGTACATTTCGGTATGTAATAGTACAATGTGTTAATTAGGTAAATGTAAGTATAATTGACAAAATTTTGGTTAGGGAAGTCAAATTGGTAAATGCCATAAATTGGATAAATATGGAAGAAAAGTGGCTAAATTAAGGTAAATGCCATTAAATTGGCAAATTTTTAAATAATATAACGAAAGTTTACTTGTATTTACCCAATTTGCTTAAATGGTACCAAATGTACACGCATGTACCCAAATTAACCTGAAATTTCCCAATGTACAATTTGTTTAATATAATTTTTTTAATATTTTAAAATATTCAAAGGGGTCGGCTTCTTGTAAGTAAATAAAAGATAGCTCGACAAATCCATTGATAATAATTAATTGAATTCAAAAACTTGTTTTAAATTACGTTTCAAAATCAACCCTGGTTGACGTATTATAATTTAATATTTTAAATGTGAGAAATTAATGTAGCAGCTAATGAGTCTCAATGGTAGTTATAAATAAATTAAAGTGAAGAAGTGAGAAAGATCCCTGATTTGAGGAAATTAAGCTAAAATTTAATAGGAATAATAGGCGTTTAGTTTGTAAAATAAATTTTACATATATTAAAATGAATTGTTTTATAATAAGTTAAGAATGAGTTGGGCTTTCTATTATGTTTTACAGAACATGTTAGATTTAAAGTGTAATTTAATAATAATATAAAAAAGTGCCTTACATTGAAAAAATATATTTTTCAAAACCATTAAACTATTTCCAATTAGTTCCTATGCTAATAAAAGTATCCTGAAAACCTCAAAATTATAAATCAAATGAGGTATCAAAATAATGTCTGGCCAGTCAAATTAAAACACCCGGTTCATAAAAACAATAAATTGTTTTCAACGAAAAGTTATTTGTTAGCAGAATATTAGGAGTTAACCAATAGCTAACTGCTTTTAATAAACATCTGCTGACGTCATGTAATTATTGGTACCGCGATATCTTGTAAACGGTAAAATCACTCGAAACTTTATACAGTAATTATTTGAATTTCAGGGTTATACATAAAATTTTGAAAATGTTTTTATAAAAATAAGAATCAAATTATCGTCCTTGCAAAATATTTGAATGTTATACTCTATTATTTGCACAGAGTCGATACCAAGGTATAGTGAAAATGAGTTAGCTATTTTTCAAAAAAAGTAGATTAAGAGTGACACGTTATGACAAGAGGACAAATACACTATCATAGAATTGACGTGAAAGGAAAATGTTTTATTTAAGGAAAATAAATAAATACTTGTCGAACCAAAAACCTTTCAAAACCTTTCAATGATCATATTTAGTATTTTGGAGAAGTACGAAACAAGGTAAAATAATTAAAACTTAGTTTTATTTTCTGAAGACGCTAGGATAACGCTAAATTAAGGAATCTGATCGTGCGCCTTATGCGAATACAAAATAATTCACCTCAATTGATTAAAACTAACTTTATTTCATATATTCTAGACAAAATACGATCAGTAAACAATGGCTGTGTTCAGCTCACTACATTCCGAAAAACTGACTAAAACAAATCGTCTCTCTCAAAATAAAAACATGTTTGTCCGGGTGAAGGCTCCTCTCCCACGTGACAGTCTACTTTTCTCTCTCATTTTTGGGGAAGGAATATTGGGTTCAAGGTTCTCGTGAATGTTTTCGCTTTCTAAAGCTGTAGTTCAGGGTGTTGATTTCAAAGACAGGGGAATAATTATTTGACGGAACATCCCGCCCGCCTTGAAATACTGTTTCAACGGTTTAATACAATGAAATTCTATAAAATCTGGTATGGCATGAATGAGATTACTACATTTTTAAAGGGCAAAGTTTTGTAATGGCTCTTGTAAGTTCCTTGTCAACGGTTTTTACCGTTACGACCTGAACACACTCATCAGCTCCTGGATGGAGTTTGAATGTGTCCCATTTTCTATTTAGTTTGAGGTATATCTGGCTCTTTTATGATGACTAGATCCCCAACTTTCAGATTAGGCTTAGGGGTCACCCACTTTGGACGCTGTTGTAGGCGTGTCAGATATTCACTTCTCCATTTTTTCCAGAAGTGTTGAAGGATTTGCTGGCTGACTTGCCATTTTGTGAGTCTATTGGATTGTATCTTTGAGAGATTTGGTTCTGGGATGGATGTAAGTGCATCTCCCATCAGAAAGTGTCCTGGTGTGAGAGCTTCTAGACTTGTTGGGTCCGTGCTTAGGGGGGGGGGGGTTAACGGTCGAGAATTCAAACAAGCCTCTATCTGACAGAGCTATGTCTGCATTTCTTCAAATGTTAAATTCTTGACCCCTACTACTCTCTTAAGGTGGTATTTTACTGATTTTACGCGCGCCTCCCATAACCCCCCAAAATGCGGTGCAGATGGTGGGTTAAAATGCCACTGTATTCCTTCGTAGGCACACCATTGAGACACTTGGTTGTGGTGCACATGAATTTTAGAAAGTCTTTAATTTCCCTGTTGGCGCCTACGAAGTTAGTGCCACAATCGCTAAATATATCTGCCGGTTTTCCGCGCCGAGAGACAAATCGCTTCAGCGCCTCCAAGAAAGGTTCCGTAGTCATGTCACTGACTAGCTCCAAATCAATTGCGCGCGTTGAAAAACCTACAAAGAGAGCCATGTATTCCTTAAACATCTTGTGCCCTCTTCCCTTGATGACTCGCATGAGAAACGGCCCAGCGTAACCGAAACCACCCTTTAGAAAGGCTCTTGCCGGACTTACTCTGTGTGACGGCAAATCGGCCATTAATTGCTTGGCCGTTGATGCTTGTTGGCGCACGCAGCGGGCGCATCTACGAATGTGAAAGCGAATAGCATCTCTGAGGCCACCAATCCAATATGTTTTCTGCAGTAGCGCCATAAGAAATTGAGAACCTCCATGGAAATTCCTTTCGTCTTATTATGAGGTCTGTAAAATGGCTCTTCCTAGGTAAAATGATTGGATGAGTTGATTTTCTGGTAGCTTGGCGTGGCGTAATCAACCACCGACACGAAGGATACCTTCGTTATTTAAGAAAGGAGTTAACGATAGAATTTGGCTTTTGCTCTTTAGTTGTTTATTTTATTGAACTCTCTGAATCTCATCGTGGTATTTGTCCAGTTGGACTACCTTTATCCAATGACCAATTGCCTTTGCCAGTTCCTCTCTCGATAAAAGTTCCACGTCTTCTACTATCTGGCGTGTTTGGGTTCTTATTTCGTTGAACTGAAGTACGTGCATTATGTATAAAACGTAACATGTACCCGGTTACATGGAGGAGCGTTCTCAACGATGAATGTGCTTCGAGTATAGAACTTACAAGGTGAAAATGAGCTACCATGGACTTAATAATCTTTCCCTCCACTAGACACTCCTCGGGCTCGTCATCGAAGGAATGATTTTCCGTCGGTGAGCGTTGACTCAGAAGTTTGGGTCCTTGCCAACACAGTATGTGATTGCGTAGCTTTGCAACGGATATTCCTCTTGAAGCGCAGTCACATGGGTTGAATTATCCCGGTACGTGATGCCATCTGATTGCTGGCAGCGACTGGTGAATCTCAGAAACCCTGTTGGCTACAAAGGTTTTCCATCTTTGAGATGGTGATGCTAACCACGACAGGACTATTGTGGAGTCTGTCCACCCATGTATATCTTCGATTTCTACATTTAGGGAATCGACAACTAACTTTATGAGTTTAGTCAATAGGACGGCTCCACACAATTCCAGTCTGGGAACTGATTCTGACTTCAATGGAGCGACTCTGGTCTTAGCTGCAATGAGTTGCACTTGTGAATTGCCATCGCTATTTCTGCTTTAGAGGTAAACCGCTGCTGCATATGCTTGTTCCGACGCATCACAAAACCCATGAAGACTGAATTCTTGACTGTCTGGTTGTGATACGTGACGCTCAACGGTGATATGTGGAATATCTAGTAATTCCTCCCGAAATGATGTCCATTTGCTTTCCAGACTGGATGATACTGGTTCATCCCAATCCAGTTTACTCGACCCGAGTTGCTGTAGGATAATTTTTGCGACTACGACCATAGGCGCTAAAATTCCTAGTGGGTCAAACACCTTTGCCGTGTCTGATAGAATTGTTCTCTTCGTCACAGTACTTCGAGACTTGGGTAGTGTTACCTGGAATATGAATTGATCTGCGGCTGGTTGCCAATAGAGTCCCAATGTTTTGATTGCTTCATCGTTGTCGATTCGAAGAGGACTTTGAATTTCTCTCAACTCGGAAGGTATCGACTCCAAGAGAACAGGGCCTCGATTCTGAGATTGTCGGTAAGGAAGTTAACGGGAGAAAATCCTCTTTAACTTAGAAAATTGTCGCTAGCGAGAAAAAAGGCGATTCTAAGACTCTTTAAGAAAATTATAGTTAGAAGAAGCCTAAAATTGTCGTTAATGCTAACTACAAAAAAACTTTGTCGTTAGAGCCACAGACGATAATGATTTTAAAGATGGCGATTTTTTGAGACATGAAATATTAGCTTTAGCAGAAGAAATTGAAATTAATCGCGATTTGAGACTTCAAAGAGTAATACGAGATCGAGCTCAAGCATTTGAGTTAGACGAGTTTAGATTTAAACGTTTATTCAGAGTTCAAAAGCAGCTTGTGTACACTCTTTGTGATAGACTTGGGGAGCGTTTATCAGAAAACAATGCACTGGCCATACCAGTTAATGTTAAGTTAAGTAATATATATGAAGAATTTCCCTCTATACACTATAATAACATCTCTAATTTTAGATTTTGATTGCCCTGCGTTTTTACGCTGTCGGATGCTATCAAAGAGCCATTATAGTCAAGATCTTTATATAGCAGTAAGCCAGCCTACTCTAAGCCGGTGTGTAAATACTGTTAGTCAAGCTATTGTTGATCTTCTCATGGGAAATTAAATTAAATTTCCCATCAATGATGACCAGCAGTTGGAGATTAAGATGGGGTATGTACTAATTTAATTGTCAGAAAAAATTTCAGACAAATATTGTGATACTTATATGTGCTTTTCTCTCTAGTTTTAATAAGATTGCTGAAATTCCCGGTATAATTGGTCTCATTGACGAGTCGCATATTGCTATAGTGGCACCACCAGCAAATGATGAGCATTACAAAGAAAATGTATACGTTAATCGTAAAGGATTTCATTCATTGAATGTTCAATTTGTAAGTATAACTTTCACCTTAACTTTCTGATATAACCTATAAATAAAGGGTCTTTCTATAAAGAAATGCAGCCTTTTTGTTAGAATGTAGCTCTTACGTCACTGTCTTTAACTCACTTTCGTGACGTTAGAGCTACATTTAATATTTCTCCTTTTTAGTCATTTTATTTTAATGAAATATCTAATGCAGATTTGCGACCATAATCTGAAATGTAAATGCTAGGTTCCCTGGGTCAGCCCATGACTCGCATGTCGTGAGTGGCTGGATTTTTAAGAGATTCATATGTGAACGGGAGAAAGAGCTCATGGCTTATTGGTGACAGTAGTTACCTCCTGCGACCATGGTTACAAACTCCTATTCCAAATCCTCCAAAAGGTTCAGCTGAGGAAAGGTTTACCAGGGCCCTCACTAAAACTCGTCAGGTTGTGGAAAGTAGCATCGGCGTCCTCAAGTAGGTGTTTCGCTGTTTATTGCAACACCGGACATTACATTATCATCTGACACAAGCAGCTAACATTGTGTATGCGTGTGCAACATTGCATAATATGAGAAGGGACGTAGATCACAGACCTGAAGATGACGAGTTTTCTAAGACTAGCAGCGAAAGGGACAGTGAAAACGATGAGGATTTGGAACCCAGAGAGCAGGAAAATAGAAGACGAAGAAGGCAAAGAGAGGCGCAGTTAAGAAGAGTAAGGCGAGCACAAGTCTGGGACATTCCCAATTATGAGCCTTAGCAAAATGAGAACTGGTTGCAGCCTAGTAAAGACCTGCGCGGTCACCTAGTTCGAAGGTACCGTTAACGCTGTAAGATTACATTACCAAGATTTTGACTTAATTTCCTCCCACTCTTTTTTTAATTAAATTTTAACTTGAGGCTGTTTTGATCATCTAAGTTTTGTAGTATAGATATTAAAAAAAAACACATTTGAAAGATAATAAAACGTTTTAATTTTCATTATTTTTCTGACCCTGCTGCCTTCGTCAAAGCAATGTTCCCAGTAGCTAGTGCTTCGATGGCGGTCACTTTTCTTGATATTAGGATATTTTTCTCCTTCAATGCTTCTGCAATGTTTTCTAAAGCGTAGCTTTTTCTTTCCAGCGTTGCCAAACTGACCGAAAAGAATTTTCGTACCAACACCTGAAAATTATCGTATTTCAGACCTATTTATCGTACGCTTCTCTCTCTCTTTAGAGCACTAATGGCGCGATATTCCAAGGCAAAGAGAATCACTGGCAGCGTTGCCATACGTACTATAACTATGGTACAAATACCATAATTTTGCATAATATTATAAATTGTACTATTTTTTGGAGTGCGTACTATATAGCTCCAAAATTTACCATATTTCCAACCTATTGTACTATAATGATATAATTTTTATATTTACACTATTTCTATTACAAAAATAATTAGAATACCTTATTAACTAGACATAAAATAAGTGTAAGGTGCTTTTCCTCCACCACCCGGGCTATAAGCCTCACGCCTATCGCTACCACCTCTTTGGGGAGGCTCTTGAGCACTTCAAGACATACAAATACCTTGGAGTCACCATCACTTCTACGCTTTCTTGGGATTCTCACATCTCGAGGATCGTTTCCCAAGCGCATCGTGCCCTTGGATTTCTCCAGCGTCACCTGCACGGTTGCTCCTTCCCCACGAAAGCCTCCGACGTCAAGACTCGTGTGACCCCAATCGTCTCCTCACACGGCAGCATCAATCCACAAGATTGAAATGGTTCAGCGGAAGGCTGTTCGTTTCGCTATATCTATTGGCTACTCGTGGGACGTCAGCATAACTCGGGTCCTCCAGAACGTCCACTGGCCCTCCCTCCGGTCGCGTCGGCGAGTAAAGCGCCTCGTGAAGGTCCACGGCGCTCTATCTCCTCTCTCCCACTCCATTTCGGGCTGAGCTGGGCTCGATCCCCTCGTGGCGGTCGGCGTGGACCGCACTACGTTCTCCCTTTTATGAGGACTTCAACTCGACGGCACTCTTTCGTTCCTTCGTCGCTGAAGGAATGGAATGCCCTTCCGGACCACCTTAAATGCATTGTGGACCGCTAAAAGTTCGCCCGCGAGCTAAACGCTTATTTAACCTGATCTCATTATCCTGTGTAAAATTTCCTGTATATACTCTTTGATCTCATTGTTTTATAAATTTACCTGGCAAACTTCTGTACAGCCTTTTGCCGGAATAAAATACTTTAGAACTTTAGAGCCTGAAAGCAAACGCCATGTTACTTTATTAAAATTTAAAGTATAGTTAAAGTTACGTAGTTTTGGCTTTGAGGCGACGAAATCTGAAGCCCACGTTCAAATGTTGCCAGATCACTCGATACCACAGAAATTGGAATTTCTATTTGGCTTGGGCGGCAAAATTTCGAGAATCGTTTTATTTAGTTATTTCGATTTCTATAGTCGATACAGACAACATCCACTCCCCATAAAGAAACGACACACGAGGACAGTTATCTGCATGTTTTGCAACAAACACTTTAAATTAAAAGAAATTAATACTATTTTATATTGGTACTATAATTTCTATTGTTGTACTATAAATTTTTTACCCTTTTCACAATAATTCGGTCAAAAAAATCTGGCAACGCTGAGATTCAGCGGCTCGTAGTAGTCAAAGACTATATAAATTCTAAGCGAAAGCTAGGAGGATTCAAGCTAACCTATGGAGTGGTCGTCTCCCGATTTAGGCAAGGCAGTAAAAAATTCCCGAACATAACAAGTTTCGCCATCTACCGTAGAACTTTTACACTTTTAATCGGCTTTTCGACTGCTAGTTTTTATATTCGCGAATTTGTAGACTTTTAATGGATTCAAAAGTCGCTTGATGGCTTAGACCTAAGGTGGTGCCTTGGGTATTAGCCTAGCTGATTATTATTAATTACAAACGTGGTGGTGTTGTTTTAAAGTTTCAACAGTAATGCGCGAGAGAGAGAGAGAGAGAGCGAGAGGAGTTAGAGAATACATTTCAAGAGGCTAACATTCCAAACCAAAACCTTATTGGTTTCGCCCGTGATGGCTGTAATACTATGTTTGGGTCTAACAATTCAGTCGCTCAACCTATGAGTGTGCAATACCCTGGCATGACGCTGACCAAATGCATTTGTCACTCGCTCCATTTGTGTGCCAGCGAAGCGTGCAAAGAACTACCCCGTGCCGTAGAAGATCTAGCTCGCAACATTTACGGTATTTTTAAAACTAGCAATAAACGTCAAGCGGAATTTGCACAATTTCAAAGATTTTTCGATGTGGACGTACACAAAATTTTACGACCATCTCAAACTAGATGGCTTTCTCTCAAACAAGTTGTGGACAGAATTCTCGAACAGTGGGTCCCCTTGAAAAACTTTTTCACTCTGAAGGGATTTGAATTAAAACTTTGATCAGTGGACAACAACGAAACTTTATTATTTGTTTTTAGAGTGGGTGCTGAAAAAATTTTTTGATCTAAATAAATTGTTTCAAGGAGATGGTGCTTTAATGGCAACAATCCACGAGCAGATGTGCAAAAAGTGTAAGTAGATTTTGTCGTGTTACTTAGACCAGCGTTATGTTAAACAAACAGATCTCGAAAAAATTGATCCAAGCAATGCCCAGAAATTGGTATCCCTGCGTCAACTATACCTCGGGGCTTCATTGATAAACATTGAAAATGAACCGGAGCTCAGGTCCCACCATGATTTAGCGAACATGCTAAATCATTTCCGCACTCGTTGCCGAAATTTTTTAATCAAAGGTTGTCAAGAAATGCGAGCCAGATTCGATTTTAGGAACAACTCACCCTATGCTAAAATGAGCTGTCTCCACCCCTGTATTGCAATGTCGTTGAGCGACCCACGAAGACCGAAGTCTCTAGTTGATCTCGCAACCACTGTTCCCCGTGTATCGGAAATAATTTCTAACAAAGTTAAACTCCAAAAGGTCGACGACCAATGGCGGATAATGCTTCAGATAACGTTTCCCGATAACTTTTCGACGATGGCCGCTGATAAGTTCTGGAGTGCAGTGGGGGATATGACGAATTTAAATGGGGTTCAAGAGTTCGAGTGAGTTCATGTCATTTATTACATGTCTGATTTTCCTCGACAAATCGTATCAACGTACATGGGTGTTACAGGAACTTGCTGACTTTGCTTTGGACGTCCTAGCGCTACCACATTCAAGCGCGTGTTGTGAGCGCATTTTCTCAAAAATAAATTTAATGAAAACCAAGGTAAAAGGTCACCCCAATTACACAATTATCTCATTTTGTCGTGCTTGCACGTTTCAATTAAATTGTTTTTGGTTCTATGACAACCTTTATCCTGCGAGAGAGGCGCTAGGACAATTAAAAGGAAACGACGTCAATGTCGACGATAGCTCGGCCTCCGAACTTTTCGACGAAGTAGTGTTTCTTGACCATGAGTCAATAGATTGATTTCGCCTATTATAATTGTAAACATATTTCTTAGAATAAACTTTGATACCAAACATAAGCGTCAAAACGGGATTTTTTCAATAACGAACATTACAAAAACTCATTCCTACTGAATTATCGGACAATTGTCAATATCGTACGTTTTAATATCGTACTTCCTGCTGAATTATCGTACAATTGCCGATATCGTACGTTGTGATATCGTACATCGTACGGAAGGTTAAATTATCGTACCAAACGATAATTATCGTACAGGTTGGCAACGCTGCTTCTTTCTAACCCCTTGCTTTTTTACATGAAAATCACCTTTTTCTCCTCTTCAATTCCTTGTCGCATTTTATTATATATTCCTCATATTTCCCTGCATTAAAAGTAAATCCATTAAGTAAGAATGCTTCTTTTTCTCGGAGTACCACATACAAAAGTAACTACCCAAGGAGATCTCCAAAAATAAAAGTTTTTTTTTTTGTTTTAAAACTAGAAATTTATGGCTTTAGAGGATACAATCCAAGTAAACTTTTCCAAATTTTACCAACATTAACTCAAGCATATTGAAATTGACCACATTAACTTAAATTCGCCCAATTTTACTTAGATTATATTAGGCAAAGATATTATGATATGTAATTTTTTAACCTAATGTTTATTTTACAAAGTTTTGTTTTTCATTCAGGTTGTTAAATTAGAGTTATTGAGGATTTAGTTATATTTATGTCTGTGTTAAATATCTGGTTTTTTAGGCCCTTACCCAGGTAGCAAAGCCACGTGTAAATTTCATGGATATTTGGTAAATGTAATGGAATACACGTGTTCACAATATACGCATGTGTTCTAAACGTGTTCCTTTGGGTTGCCGAACACGAAATGAAATTAGTGTAAATTTACATGTGATCTAGGCGTGAATGGAAGATATACCATGGAATTTAGCTTTTGTAATTTATCACTCCATCTTGTAAATATAGAACACTAGCTGAGGTTACTAGGTACCCGACTACCCGGTATTTCCAGCGAAAATATTCTTTTGTATATGCTTTAAAAAAGATATCAAAATAAATTACTAAACATAAATGAGTATAAAAATGAGTATAAAATTAATTTGATTAAAGAAATTTAAATTAAAAATTACTCTTATAAAATAAAAAATATAGAGAACAATGTAATCGTTTAAATAAATAATTATTGACCATTTAATAATGTAACCTCAACAAATTAACACCAAAAATGAAAATTACATTCCTCGAACTTCAATGCCAAGACTCGAACCCGGCGTATCCTGTCACTCATTGGGCGAGTATCATAACTAGTCAATTAAACCATAATGTCGCTTCTTAAAATTAACAACAACGAGTCTATCACCATCGACGAGTCCACGCAGTATTTTACCAACCGTGGACGAGAGTGACGCCGCGCGGCGTTCGTACGTACCATCGTGGCCATTTTACTTTTCTCTGCTAAACGATAGTACAGGATAAATTCGGTCGGTGTATTAGTTTAATTAATAGCTTATTTAATAGTATAAATCTTTGTATTTTATGATAAATCCTTCAAGTAAGAATTCAATAAATGTAGGCACGAGGCTTTTTATTAAACTGTAAATTATTTTATATTCTTATGGTTAGTTTACTTTTTGGTGTATTTCCATTAAGCCTTTGTAATTTCCTGTCCGACCGCATGGTAACATTCGCTAAATAATACATAAAGGACATATTTCATTGCACTAAGGTAAATAAATTTTCATGCTTTTTAATAATTGAAATAAGTCACTGATTGGTTGGATTAATTACTAAAGCAAAAGTTAAACTTTTTTATTACTTATGTATATTTAAAAACCTTTTTATGGTTTGTTGATGACGAAAAGGTCAGTTGTCGTGGTGTAGTCTAGAGAGTGGTTATATTTTTGTTGATTACAAATTGAGATTAAGAGTTAATTTCAGTGTTTAATACTTTTAATGGTTTTTTGAGGGTAAAAAGGTCAGTTGTCGTGATGTAGGCTAGAGAGCAGTTATATTTTTGTTGATTAGAAATTGAGATTCAGAGTTAATTCCAGTATTTAATACTTTTAATGGTTTGTTGATGGTAAAAAGGCCAGTTCTCGTGGTGTAGTCTTGAAAGCAGTTATAATTTTGTTGATAAGAAATTGAAATTAAGAGTTAATTTTATTATTTTATTCTTTTAATGGGAAAATATCTTGCGTGATGTCATTTAAGATTTTATTGACCAAGATTTAGTAATTAGTAAGAATACTTCTTTAATTTGTTTTTATATTTGCTTACATTAATTAAATCATTATAATTGACCAAAATGTTTTAAATTTTAAAGGTGCTGTACGAGTTAACAATGTTATATAAAAGCTCAGGAAACAGATATTGAAGAGATCATTAAAGAATGGTTGAAAAATGTGACCAATAGAATTAAAATCTCGAGCAAGGGCAAAGGTATAAAGAAAACAAAACCTTAAACGCTGAACAACAAGGATAACAACACGAACAATGAGGATTGCGAAAAGTAATCATCTTGTTAAAATCTTTAATTTAATTTGACAAAATCGCCTGTAAAGTTTATTTGGCTAATTTTTAATCAAAGGAAAACTGATTCGTCAATAATTGTACCACTATCCCACTACAACAAATTTTGTATTATACGATTTTTCGTTAGGAATTTGGTTGTTTGAACTTGTTTCCTAAACAGTAGAAAAATATTAATAAGGCCTAATTTTATCGTTTATTTTCGATGTCAAATTATCACCGCAAAATAGTTGTCAGCAACTATTAGACAATTGTTTGATTGTTGTTGAGGAAGTGTAAGTATGGTGTTGAGGAAGTGTTTGTGTGGTGTTATTTAATTGTAAGGTTGGTGTTTGAAGGGTGTTATTCTTGTGTTAACAAGTGTAACATTGGTGGTGAAAAGGTGTTAAGATACTGTAAAGTCAGTATTTGAAAGGCGTTGAATAGGTGTTTTTACTCGTGTAACTCACGTGGATAATAAATGCGTACACACGTGATTTAGGCGGACATGATCCATCGTGGACACACGTGGATGTAACACGTGAAATAAATTATTTCAAAACTCGTGAAAAACAAGTTATTTTGCTACCTGGGTACATTCAGAAAATACCTAGCTGCAACACTGATTGGTATATTGATTCTCTCATAATTAAACTTTTACTGGATAAAATAATAGGCTCTTAGTTCGTTGCAAAAGTGAAATTAACTCAAACATTTTGTTCCTAATTATTTGGATACAAGGAAAATTAATATATATTGGAACAAGTAGGCGTGTTGTCTTTTTTTTTCACTATTATAAATCTTTTTTTAACAAAACTATCCAATTTTATATTAAGGAAAAATGGCGCATTTAGGACAGACTTTTGATTCTACTATAGGTAGCCAACAATCATTAACTACAAATGAATGAATTCAAAGACATCACAGATGCTTAGGCAAAACAACTACAATTACTAATTAGAGAAGAGCCATCTCCAAAGACCCACATTTTCCGTGTACCATTCTAAAATATTATTTTTTATTACCACAACACCAAAATGTATTTTAATCACTTTCTAGGAACACTTGAGGCTGACTGAAGGTAACTTTGTACCCACTTTAAACCCTTGTATAAAAAACCGTGGAAGTTTGAGCACCATAACATTTGCAATTGCAAATATGTTAGTTACGAATGAAAGCTATATATGCAAAACACTCGATATAATTAAACACGCATTTCATTGTTTAGACCAGGTATGGTATAATTATTACAAACCTTTTTTCTTAAAAATCTAAAAACCTATGGGGAAAATTCGACTTTAATTTCATAAAATAAGAATGAATAAATTTATGTTAAATAACTTAAATTTAAAAAATATATTAAATAAAAGAAATATAATTAAATAAAATAAATTAAATATTAAATATGATTATATTAAATAAATTAATTGCATTTTTAATTATAGCCAGAAGTACTTAACATTCTCAATCAAGCAGAACAACAAATTTTAGAGTCCATGATAAAAATAGAAAATGCAAGAAGAAGGAATGCATTAAAAGATTTTAACCACAAAATGCAGACGGCACTAGCAAAATTTGATTGGAGCCCTTAACCCCGTGATAAATATATTTTCTCATCAGAATTTGTTACAATTATTCATGATGTTGTTACACCCAAGGACATTTTGGTATGGAAATATTGCAAGCTTTAAACTAAATCTAAGCCATAGAAAAAAACTTAATAATATTTATTTTTAGCGACATTATGGAAAAGACCGAACTTCATGGTTTTAAGAAGCAGATGTGTTTTCAAGAGAAGCACACAGATTTCAAACAAGAGAAAATTGGTCTCGTAAAAGATATGTAGGATCTTATGATGTAACTAGAAAACCTGAAAATGGAAAAAGACATATTCACATATTAAAAAATGTTTATTATAAAAATAATTTGGTCATTTCAAACTATTTTCGCAAAACATATTCTGATAATCAGAAATTTCCAATCTGTTATTTTTAAAGCTATCATTTTCAAAAATATTTAAATATAAATATTTAAAAAAAACAAGTGGCGAACTATTGAGTGTAGGTTTTTAACGCCATAAAAGATGTCGCTATACTGTAACTACTACTAAATGAAGCAGATATTAAAAAACCATTATATATTCAATAGGGAATGTATCATATGTACAGGGATGTCTTTCGGGTAGGGCAAAGGGGGCATTGGTACCTCTGATTTTTACCAGTGAAAAAATTTATAAATATGCATTTAACATTGGCGGCGCTAGGGGGTAGGCCAGGTAGGCCACTGCCTACCTTAAAATTTTGAGAGGCCCCAAAATCACCCTATAAGGGGCCCCAAATTGATCTAGAAAGGGTCTAAAAATTGTCCCAAGAGATAAAATTATTTATAAATAACAATGTACAATTGTCGATAATGTACTTAGAAATGTTTGAGGTATCTCCTAGTAAATAAAACCAGTTCTGTTATATTTGGACTCGTTTTACTGTTGTTAGAACATTTTTGTGCGTCATGTACATCACTACTTTATTTTATTGAAGCGTTTCGTTGAGAAAAGGGGGGTCCCGGGTCGGGGTTCCATTTATTAGGTTTACCTAGCCTCGCGAAAATTCCTGGCACCGCCACTGACATTTAACTGCATTATGAACCGTCTGTGTGCCTACTTTAGAGATCATAAAGAACCGAGATCGATCGACACGAAAACTTGGTAGTGTTCCCTTTCCTTAGGTACTACAGTGTAATCAGGTAAAGCCCATAAAATGTCTGTAGGGGCTACTTAGCGTCACTAGCGCCATCCGTGGTAGAAAAATATTTCGCCAAATAAAAAATCTAAGTGATCGAACCATCTCTCTACAACTCTGGTTTGAACATTTTCTCTGCTTTTTAAATCATATAATTTATATTACTTGAATTCCTCGAATTCATTATCTTGTCATTTTAATTCATTTTGGGCTCCCAGCGCCATCTCGTTACCAAAAAATTACAAATAAAATTGGAATTGCTTTTTTTACCTCTAAAATACATTACCTATTGCACTAACCTTGCTTAATTTTAAAATATGGACCATTAAGGCGGTTATCTTGTTTTCCGCTTCGAAGCTAAGCATCAAAATCTAAAGTAAATGGCCAGCAGAGGTCGAAACTTTAAAAATATCGCAAACACTTTAGCTGAGAGACACCAATATTTACAGTGCCACGATTGGAGTGGGCGGAATGGTCTAGAAAATGACGACCAGCATAAAAATTGAAAAATTGTTTATATTCATTATTGCCCTATGATCTTAAACTAAAACTCGGAGACTGCAAGTATCTTAATGTAGAAGAGGAAAAACTTACTATTTTGAAAGCAAAAGAAATTAAGATTAATTCTATTTCGTATAAACACTGTACATTTATAGTTACTAATTTAATACACTGGGAAGATATTCCAGTATTCCTAAAAATTGCTTATTCTAAAAATTAGTGAGACCTGGATTATATCATGTGTGTTTAGTGCAGAAGCATTTTCTTCTCATCTTTACGCTTCTGAGGTGAGACACAAAAGTTTGGAAAGTTATCAGACCGGGTCAGGAAGTAGACTATTCGTCAATGAGTGCCTATAATATAAATTATAAAACTTATATCAGTGTAAGGTATAAAATTTGATCTAACAACGTGTAATAGAAAAGCAAATTTTTAATATACAAAACTTTACTACTCTAATTTTATTTAAATATTAATTTTTGACTTACATTCACACAAATACTCAGGCAACTAGAAGCTATTCAGTAAAGTTTTCCGAAAGAAGGAAAGAAATCAATCTGACTGAGCCTTTTACTATAAACAACCTCAGGAGCCAAATAAAATCTGCTTTCAAGAAGGACTTCGATGTGATTCAGATACATAATGCAAAATGGAATACCTTTACTGATCTAGATAGCGATGAGAGCCCACTAGATGGCGCGCAACTAAACGTTATAGTCGCTGTTAATAAAGTACCATCAACATCTCCGTCCACACCAATATCTGAATCACCATCCTTTTTTTTTAGGTAAGAACTGTATTATCTATACCAATTTATTTTTATACATATTAAGTGGTATTATATAAATAGTTCTTTAGCAAACGTAAATGTTCCTAATTCAGAAGAAGATGATAATACTCTGGGTGATAACAAAAGCGACATAAGACCCAAAAGTGTGTCAATTCGGTTAGTTTTCCAATACGACCGTGTTTTGGGTGCGGGGAGAAGAGGGGAAACAACAACGGAGAGGGGTAAAAATGCGTCATAAAAATCAGAATTGTTTGGCACTGCAGCGCCACCAATTGTAGCGTTTTAGAACTAAGTGAAAGTAGTGATACACTCGACTAGAGTCCTGAAAAATGCCAGCATAACAGACATTTTTTAAAATTTTTATTGAACGAAGCGCGATTAAATTAGTTCCTAATGACTAATGGTTTTAATTAAAAAGGTAACAGAGTGAATACTTCAAACTTTCAATTTTTCTTATATTACAATTTGATAAAAATATCTAAAAGTGTAAAAATAGTAATTTAAGTACATGTATATATAGTTTCATTTTAATCATATGGGGAGAGCAGACAACAAATAAATTCCATCTATTTCACACGTGTTATCGCAAGGGTTAGGCGTTGGGCATGATCTTTCTTTACAATTCAACTTATTAATGGTAGGTATAACTTATTCAGGTTTATTAAACTTTAATTATTTTACCTGAAACTAATTGCAGAATACATTTTCTTCCAATATAGTCATTGCTGATTTCGACATGGAAACAGAGTTCCCCAAAGCTTTTGTGAAGCTATTTGGATAAAATAATGTTTATGAAAAACTTAATTATGTACTTTGTTATCAGCCCATTTATTCAAAAATTATGGAAAGCTTTAAAAGAGTCTTTACCTCCATTTATGAGGCAAATAACATTAAAAAGAAAAGTGCAGAAGACACCAGACAACAAAGTATGAAAACAAAGATCGAGTGGTTAAGGTATATCAGGTTGCGTGCGTTAGCTAAGTTTTTTCCTTGTTTTCAAAATGCATTGAAAGATGAGAATGTTAACATTGAAACCAACAAAGATGACTTTCTGTGTTTGCTACAAATATATGGAGAAGGAGTAGTTTTTGCTTAAAAAGGAGAAATACCGCTGAAAATAACAGTACTGATGCAGCTGCCACTGGCCCTAGTCCTGGAGAACACACCTCTCTACAAAATGGAGATGACAAGGTATTGTTGGTTCTAGTATGAACTAAATTTACAACAGATTAAATGATTATTTACGTTATTTCTTTATAGTATGATTCTGATTTATATGATCGCTCTCTATTGACAATCGGAGGTGGCTGTATGGGGGAAATTTGGAGAGTTGCGAAACGCCGAAGCAATTTTTAAAATATAGAGGTTTATCAGAAAAACAAATACAACAGACATAATGATCTCTACACGTCTGTAATGAAATTACGGCAAAACAAAGAAGAAAAATTAAAAATAACTTATTCTGGCATCAAATTGAGAGACAGAGGTCTATTTCTTCCAAAGGAGAATATGAAACCATACTTCGCGCGTTTAAGTCAATTGTGCAATGGCATTTTAAGTGAATCAGGCTTAAAAATTCATGGCCACAAAATACTACAGGTTTGTGAAGCGTTATACTTAGTTATTTTTTTTAATAAACTAAAACAATTTTTTTATTAGGCTGTGATTGATGAAGTAAATACATACAAAGATGAGTTACAAGAAATATTTTTAAATTGCACCAAAGATCTGATTTCAAAAGAACTTGCACTGCTGTTTTTGAAAGAAGTTCAACGGAAATTTGTTCACGCTACAAGTAACGAATTTATAACAGCCAGAGACGAGTGTGATAAAGAAGATAAAAATATCAACTCGAAAGGATGTAGTGGTTTGCGGGATGAACTCTTTGTTATTTCAAAAGGCCAAGGGAAAAAAACTGCCAAAAATAGTCAAACATTGCCTAAAAATCAAAAAAGGAAGAGCCTTCAGGATTCACCAACCAACATTATGAAGAATCAAATCACTCCAAAGAAAAAAAATAATTGGGAAAAGGTTTTTTATAGATAAGTTAAATACTAAGTCAGAAATATGTGATTTTGAACAAGCAAATTGTGATATATCTAAAGAAAATACTAATAGCACCCGCATACGCAAGGTTCCTCAACATCTTAAAGATTTCCATTGCGAATGAAAGATGGAAAAAGTTCAAAACCAAGTTCCTGTATTGTTTCTGAACAACTTCCTGTTTAAATTTTTTTATGTATTTTTGGTTACCATAAGAGTCTTATTATAGTAAACTTTATTAAACAAGATATTTGGAAGATAATCCACCAAATGTTGATAAAATTCAAAAGGCTTTCACAATGCATTTTTAGAGAATCTTAAATTTTTGCGCTACACGCAGAAAAACATTGTAGAACCCTATAAATTTTGCTCAACGTAGGGTGTTGTAATAATAATAATAATAATAATCAGCTAGGCTACTACCCAAGGCAACACCTTAGGCCTAAGTCAAAAAAGATTATCATTAGTTTAATTATCATTTAGTAATTTTAGAGGAATTAAATATTTTTAATTTTTATTGTTTTCCAAATTTTTCTGCAAAAGAATCTGACATATAACATTGTGTCTCGATAAGCTTTGTCACTCTGATGACCTTTTGTGTCTACTCTGGTAAGGATATTTTTGCGGGCGGTGCTAAAATTTAGGCTTGTCACTTTTCCTCCTGCATTATGTTTTATTTGAGAGAACAGGGTTTCCACGGAGCTTCCATTTATACGCAGCGGGCACAAGTAATATTCTGTCCCATGAAAATTTATATATTCTTCTGCTGGACCCTTCATTCCAAACACCATTATCCTTAGCAAACCCCAAGTCTATTCCAAAGATTGTAGGAAATTTAGTGTAAAATTTTAATAGTGAGTAATGAGGTTTACATAACTGCCAAGATATTAAGTATTTTTGCGTTGAATTGCTTAGATTGAAATCAGGCTCCATAACTAAAAACGTTTTAATAGTAAATGGTAAAGAACATATACTTTATAGAATGATAAAATCTTATTTACTCAGAATATCTTTCAGCCAACCGGAGAAAAAATTAAGCCATTCTTCTAAGTTTTGTATTGACTGGTCTGACGGAACTTCAATTGGTCTTTTTGATAACATCCCATCTTCAAACAGTAAGTGACAAGCCTCAAGGAAATTATATGCTGCCATTCTTTTATCGTAGTTATCTGGTTTAATACCTGATGGGGGATGGGCGTATTCATATATAGCTGATAAGACATCATTTTGCTATAAATACAAGTGAATTCTCCTAATTCACATTTCAGGATTGCCACAAAATTTTCAAAACCAAATTCCCCGACTTTTCCAAGTTTCCCTGACATTTTAAAACTAAACATTAGCCAATTTTGTGCAATTTTTTAGAATTGCAGACTTCCTATATGGGTCTGTCTCGAGGGGTTCGACACTAACAAATTTCGTACACGCCAGTGATTTGAAAATTTCCAAATTTCAAATTTCTGATTAAATTTTAGAAAATATTTTCAAATTTCTCAAATTTCACAAATGTTTTGGCAAATTTTTATCGATTCCGACAAATTTCTCAAATTTAATAAATCTTATGAAATTTGATGGTTTTCCGCAAATTTTTATGAAATCTTGCAAAAAAAATTAAATTTGAATTGAAATTTTAGCAAATCCTGGGAAAATTCATAAATTTCTACGGGAAATTTAAGAAATCTTCAAAATTTACAAATTTACATAAATCGCAGCGAAATTCTCTTCGCCCTCGCTAAGATATCCGAGGCAATATCCGAGCTCGGCTTTATAGGGTGGGTCCGAGGGTGGGTCAATAGGGTCGGCCCTCGGATCTACCATAGGGTTTGTCTAGTGTTCGTTCACATACTATATATTTGTAAAACAAATGGGATTTCTACCATCAACTTCGAGCGCTCAACTTGTCTAGCATTGTTTTTGTATAAATCGTAGTTCTACTTCACCCACCTATACATCGACCTTGAATGTTGGCCCTTTTGGTTTTTGTCTCAGTTGTTCGCTCGTTTTTACACACAATCCTAAGGATTTGTGTGTATTACCTTCACGTCCAGTGTAGCCGATGCCGCCATGTCGCGCATACCTCTTCGACGGTTAGGGCTAGAAGAGTCAATGATATATCGTTCGAATGTACATACATCGCCATTGATAGCCTTTCATAAAGTTTTCAAATCGTAGCCCTAGAAGTTGTGCATTTGTCCAATTTACTATTTTCGGTGGTTTCGCTTTATGTGGAAGATATTTTATTTAAAATTATAAGTCCGATAACGTTAAAAAAATTATTGTATAGGTTAGGATTCAGCGGACCTTCAACTTAAATTTAATATTTACTGATATAACTGAAGTATAGTTTTCAGGGTAATTTACGGGACGCCAATTTTCGTGGTTTTATATTTTGGCCTAAAAATCTACATACAATTCCTTAATTTAAGTCCGATTTTCATTAAAGCTATATTTTTGAATAGCTGTAGTTTACATATAACCTTGAGTTGCAAATACGTTCCTTAATTTTAATTCTAAGTAAGGTTTTTTGTTAAGCGTATACGGACCCCCGCAATTTCCAACATTGTAAATCCGCGTGTTTATCGCAGTCTAGCGTTTTTCAAGGCCTTTCAGCGTATGACCAGAAGTAACAATTAAGTATGACACTGATCGACCTAGTTTTCGGCGTATGACCAGATGTAATAAGTGTGACACTCAACGTAACAAATAGGTTTGATCAGAAGTAACAAATAAGTATGAAACTGATCGAACTAGTCTTTGTCGTATAGCCAGAAGAAATAAAGCCGCATTCACATTATCCAACTTTAGTCACCTGACTATGTCTGTCTGACTAGTCAGCCCGACTTGTCAGGTCAGCTTTCGCGTTCATACTATCCAACTCGTCAGCTTGGTTTTGGATGCGTTTTGTCGGGTAGTTTAGTTCGAATGTTAGACGCGTGAGGTCGTTTATATATCATTAACCAATCAGAGAAAGGAAATTTAGGTAGAAGCTGTCTGCTTGTTTTTCTGATTTGGCTCAATATTGTGGCTGGTAAAATTTATTGTTTTGAGTCTGATAAAAAAAAAGAAAATAGCTTTATTAGGTATTATTTTGATCGTAAATAAACAAATGGTGAAAATAGAACGAACAATTAGATTAATTCTGTTATAATTAAAAAGGGAAAGAAATAGTTATAAAACTTATGGTTTCTTTTACTATCAAACTTTCTCCACACAAGGATCAATACGTCGAAATTTTACGTCGTCCGCTCACTGCGATTTCACACGTGATCGCATTGACGTCACTTTTTCTCGGTTTCTATTGGCTGCTGCCACCTGACTAGCTAGTCTGTTTGATTTTAATCGCCTCTCTTCCCGATTCAAAGTCGGAAGCTTCCCCCACAAAAATCTTATCAGGTGAAGCATTCACATTACTGGACTTGTCGGTCAGACAAAAATCGGGCAGCTTGTCAGCTGACTAAAGTTGGATAGTGTGAATGAGCCTTAAGTCGCGTTAACAGTAGACATTAACGAAAAGGGTCGATATGAGATAATGAGAGAAATGTGAACCAAGCTCGAAAGAGCTATAGATTTTCGAAAAACAGTCAAATTAATGAAATATTAAAATGACGATAACGATCAAATCTCATGAAAATTTTAAAATCCTTATCAAATCTCATCCACATTTTCAAATCCGTATCAAATCTCATTGAAATTTGCAAATCACACATACAATTTGGAAATTCTGCAAATTTTGTAAATTTACGAAATTTCGGTCAAAACTTCAAATCTGGACGAAAGATTTGAAGATTTTCAAATTTCGTACGCATTGTCGACGAGTGTCGGACCCCTCGGTCTGTCTCCTCAGTTACAGAAGCGCAACAGGGATGTAAAGAAGGTTGTGAAAATTAAAAGTTGCGAGCGCAGTTCTCAAAATAATTTTATCAACCGCACGTAATTTTCTCCATATTTAAAATACATCCGCGCCAAATCGAAAATTTTCCTAACTAGCTTGGAGTGGCTTGGAATAAAATTAACATTAGGTTAAACACCAAACACTGCCCTATTTGTTGATCTCAAATTTGGCAACTACCCCCTATGCCCTCCCAAAAACTATATTGTCTACCCCGCATCGCTGCGGACTCATCAAATCCTCAAAGTAGACACCAAAATATAATTTTTAGGCTACATTGCAAGTTGGGACGAATTTGGCTCTGGAGAGACCTTTTAGAGTTTTTTTTACCTGTACTCATTATACCTAAATAATTTAAAATTTTAATTACATACCTGCAATTTTCTAGCCGGTTTCACGTTTAATTTCGTCCATTGATCCCTTTTTATATAACTCTGAAGAAGTTTTGGTACAAGACGTGGAACTTGAAGCTTCCGAAGATGATCTTCCCTCGCCTTCAGATCGATGATTTGTTGCCAACCAAATTCAACACCTTGTAGTGTAAACTTCTTTGGCCTTTCCTCGTAGGATGACCACAGAGCGTTGATCATATTTTTCAACTGTTGTGATAAAAATTAATCAAAGAGTTGACATTACAGTAAGATTTTAATACAGACCTGATGAGATGGACATATTATGAAATATATATTTCTATCACTTCGATACGGATTTGCAAAAACCGGCTGAATCTCAACATTAATTTCACTTTCCCTTTTGGTGAAAGTAAATGTTCCGAACAACTCAACAGCTTGTTTGATAACAGCAAAATTGGAACTGGCACCGTCGCAGACTATTGCCGAAACATTAAATTTGGTAAATTGAAAAGCTTGTAGTACTTGGAACAGACAATTAAAAGTAAAATAAGAGTCTGCAGTAGACGATACTGAGAAGGGCCTATTATTTCGTTATTTGACGAAAGGTCTCGCCAGAGGAACTGTAGCATATAGTTTGCTTTGGAAATATTTTTGTCACAATCAATTTCGTCATAGAGATCTTCCAAGAAGAAATATTCTTGAATAGGCATGGCTAGTCCGGCGAGTTGATGGTTCTTACTGTTCCAAGCAACCTTAGCAGCCACTTTCACCTCGTCAAATACTAAAATTCCATCACTATTTGGTTTCACATATCCTCTTTTCTCTTGTTCCTCTACAAAAAGATCATAGCACCACTTTTCTTCCCTTAATTTTTCATAATGTACACCCGGTTCATCCAGATTTTTTTTGGGTTTTCGTTGAAGAGAACACCATGATGGTAATTGCAATATTTTGAAGCTTCTCAATGCTTCATAAGCAGCATGACTGCGACAAGCTATTGCTAAAGCAAAAAAAATATTTAAATGTATGAAAATATATGTGATGACACTCCACCTGTTTTTATGACTACCAGTTTCTAGAAAACAATGAGAAAAGTAAATGAGGCAATGTTTCAATTACCCATATATTTTTAATAAATATACTATTATGAGCTTGGTCATTTGCGAAATCTTTCGATTCATTCCCTAAATATGTGGCACAATCTTTATCCCAAGCTTCCCGCAAGTGTTTACGCTTTTCTTTTATGGGTTCAGCATAATTGGAGTTGGTGTCTATATTCAAAACAGAATCTATGTTATTTGAAAATTTATCTTGGATAATAGTGGTCACACTTTTCAATTCATTATATTGTTTATTATTCAAATTCATTTTCAACGATTCAAGTTTCTCTTCAAGTTTTCCAATTTTCTTTTTCATATTATGAAACCGATATTGCAATCCCCTGTAGCATTTTAGAGTCGGGCCGACGTCGGCTAGTGTCTTAAAACAGAAAGGTCGGCCTACTGTCGGGCCACCCCACTCTGAAAGGTCGAAATGTCCTAGTAGAAAAGTAGTCGGCCGACCGTCGATCGACAAAAAAATTCGACTCAGAAAGGACTATGGACCGACTCAAAAATGACTATGGGCCGACTCAGAAATGACTATGGGCCGACTCAGAAATGACTATGGGCCGACTCAGAAATGACTATGGGGCGACTCAGAAATGACTATGGGGCGACTCAGAAATGACTATGGGCCGACTCAGAAATGACTATGGGCCGACTTCACAAAGGCATATTTCCGACTCGGAAACGACGTTGTGCCGACATTAAATGAAATCGCACTTCGGAACTCCCACTTAATACCAATTTGATGCCTTAACAGTAATTTAGCTGAGATTGAATCGATAATAATTTTCAATTATTTTGTAAGCAAAAATGAGCTATTTATATTAATAGAACTAATCCAAACAATATACAAGACTGCAAATCTTTTGGCGAAGTACATAGAATTAATATAGTAGTGATATAGAAAAGAAACATTTTAATTAAGCTTATAGATTTTAATACATAAAAACAATCACAATTCAAATACTTTTAACAAAGGTCATTATCTTTTAATGTTGTAGTCTATTTTATATGTTATTTATAAAACACATGACCTTGTAATTGCCAAGGCCTAACCGCTCATGCAAAACATTGATCACAAAGCTATAATTAATTGATATAGATATTATTTATATTGATATATTATTGAAAAACTTACTTTGTTAGTTTCGATTTAATGTATATCTCAAGATTTCAATGATTTTTCCATTAATTTTTAATAGAAAATTAAGCGCACAAGTCAACAATTACACCTCTTTTTTTTTGCTCGTTATGAGCCATTGTAACGGGTGGGACAATACAGTCCGCTCGTCCATTTGATTAATCAGGTGCGAGATATGTGTTACGGCCACGCCAACGGGGGGATACTTGGGGATAGGGTTGGGACACCCGTGGCGGAAGTATGACAACCACCCGTTGGGGGATTAGTGGTCGTCCTCACACGGCCATCCACAAACTCTGCCTCCCGGACGCCTGGGATTACAGGAGTGAGCCACTACTCCCGGCCAATTACACCTCTCATCTCAAGCGAGTTCGCCAATAAACTTCTAACATGCTGCTAGTCCGGAGATGGCGCTGCGAAAGTATCAACTGGCGCGTGCTTTTGAATTTTTTAAACTATGAAGCGTTTGAAAAACGTTTGTGCTCGTATCAAAAGGCCTATTTATTAATACATTTAAAATTTTTTAATCTATTTAGAGTATAATTAATCAATATCAATAAAAATCAGGAATTTATATTTTGAAATAATATCGTAAATCGCAAACCCTTGTAACACATGAAGTCGGTTTAGAGCAAAGACTGTATATACTTCGCTTACTAGACAGGCGTTTCCATACAAAAAACCTGTTAACACTTTCGAAACACGGGAGAAGCCTTTGACCAGCCGTTAGAGGCGCCACTAGTAGCACTCTGAAGCGCGGGGAAAATTTTTACCAGCGTCTGCTATCGTATGCAAGTTGAGCCATTGAACACGCCAGTCGACGACCAAATGCCGACCTAAAAACGTCGAAACGTTTTTCGACACTAAAACCGTAAATGCTTTTTTGGGACTATTTATGGTTGGTATGCCGACCATTATCCAACTTAAAATAGACCTTACATTTAATTATTGGATTCGACATTAACTTTATGAAACCGACCATATTTATTTAGGAAAAGGGGATATTTTAATTATTTTCTGACTATTTGATGATGATGAATTTTTTATTCACTTTTAATTTTTCTTCAAACTTATTTGTATTCGAAAATCTAATAATGAGATCAGTTTTGGGTCGGAAATAAGCATTAACATAAAGTCGGCCCGACGTCGTTTCGGAGTCGGTTCTTAGATCTATTAATTGGCGGTAAAGAGTCGACGTTTTGTAGTCGGCCGACCATTTTACCCCTACGACATTTCGACCCTCAATCCAAAGGTCGGCCGACTTTAGTGTTTAGTACGATTAAAGTCGACTTGCCGACTTTATAAAGTCTCAAAATGGAAATTTGTAATTTTTAGGGTTTGAAAAAATTGAACAATTTGAGTCGGCATACGGTCGTCGACCTGAAAACGACTTTTAGACCCATACCCGACTCTTGACCGACACCCTAATGCTACAGGGGATACTGTAAGTAGACAAATATTGTGTTGCAACAGTTGAAGATGGATCAGACTTCCTTTTTCTTGCTGGTGATAACACTGCTTCCGCTCTCCGTTTCACACACACACTTAAATACAGCTGTAATGCATTGCAGTTCTTACAAATATTAATTTTAACATTAGCAGCTCTTTTGAAAAAGCTTTCACATCTTGTTGATATAAAATGTTCTGCCGGAAACTTAAAAACATCCAATTGTTTTGGTTTATTGGCGAGTTGAGCTAAAGTGTCATTAACTTAACTTCCAAGCCCTTGACAAAAACAAAGTTTTCACTTGCAAAATTTTTAAAAAGATCATCGACTAGATCAATTTGGAATTCTCCGTCAATAATAATGTTGTGTTCTTTCACAACAACCTTAAATTTAGAGCACAATTTCAGTTCACCAGTGTTTGTCAAAATGTAGTTACAAGAATCTGAATTGTAACGCGCTAAAAAAACCTTTCCTAGAGATTTCCAGATGTGACTAAAAGAAAACAATTATAAGCGGATTTATATACAAAAAGGTGGGATTAAATACTCAACTAACCTGTTTATCAGATGAAATTTTCTCCACACATGACAATGATTTATATAGTCGTATAAGTTTATTTATAGATTTTCCAAGCTCGTGAGGAAACAACTCAAAAACCACATCATACTCATCAGTTTGAATGCTTTCATTGGCAAAATTAATTTCAGTTTGCATAGCTTTATTTACAGTGTTAAATTCCGTCTGAGAAGTTTCATTTAAACCGTTCATTTCCGTTTGAACGAGCATATTAACTTTGCAACTGAGGTTTTTTTTCTTCGGGAGGAATAGGCTTAAAGTCAAAATTTGCTATATCATACTTTGAAAATCTTTCTTTTCTAGTTTGAGTATATACATGGTTTCCCTTCTTAACTACCTTGACAGTTTGAATATGTATACTTATTTTCTTGGGACTGTCACTTAAATACAAATTACTTTGTGTAAATTTATCATTTAAATTAGCCATGACGAACACGAGCTCGCAAAAACCATCTGCTGAAATTAGAGACTGAACGACTGAAGTAACTGAACTGCTTTTCTTATAATAATTTATGCTAGAAATTTCTATTGGATGATTTTGAATTTAAATCCTCCAATTGAAAAAAGCGGAAAATTCGCGCCAGACCCATAGACCAAAGAGAAGTTGACAAACATTGTTATGTAGTTGACTGAGTAGTCTTTAGGCGTTGGTCGCTCTCGGTAAATATTTTAACAGGCGCGAAAGTACGGCTGACACACTTTTGGGTCTTATGTCGCTTTTGGGGATAGTAATTCTTCGAAACAAGACTTGTGCAAAATACCACTAACGCACAATGTTCCAACTTTACCTCCAATAGTCCAAAAAATATATAGAGGAAAAAAATCCTATTGTTTTTACAATGTACAAAAAGGTTATAGTTCGATTGTTATACGAAGATGTAAGCCGCTACACGTTTGAGTAGTTGAAATATAATAACTTAGAAAAAACCTTTGTTTAAATTTAACGCTTTGAATAGTATATTATAGGTTCAATTAAAGTTAAGTTTTCAATTGGAAATATTTGCGTCAGTTCGATAAAGCGAAAATAGACAAAATTCAAATTATAGTTATTGTTTATTTTATCTAAAAGCCACGCTCACACTAGACCCTTTGGAAACGTTTAAAAACTTTTTCAAATGATCATATTGTAAAATTTTAGGGTCGAATATATTAAGCGTATGCCTTTTAATATCAGTTGACTCTGGAAATATTAAATTTTATATTTCTAAACCTTTTTAAAACGTTTCCAAAGTGGGTAGTGTGAGCGTGGCTTAATAGTACGAAAGTTGTACGCGATCATTTTTCAGAATGGCTACTAGGGCTACGTGTTAGGCTCACCTTACATCGGACAGATGCGATACGTAGGACATGCATCAGATTTATAGCCCGGTGTACCGGTAAGATTTAAACCACACCACCGGAGGTCCATCATCAAATGCCCTACGCCAGCGTCCACAAAACCAGCATGGGTAGCAGAACCCTACTACTGATGGTCGCACCTTCGACGCAAGCCGCTCAACCCAGCAGAAGGTGCAGCAATGGGCCGACCAACTCGCCACTTCGCACACAGCAGTGGGAAACAGAGCGGATGCTCTGGCAACGCCAGCCGACACCCTACCTAGAAAGGTAGAGAGCCAAGCCCTTTGGAAAGAGCGCCTAAAGGGGAACGGCGGGCACACGGCAAACCGCATAACCCGGCAAAGCTGGCACCGGAAATCCCGGTGGAACCCCAAAAGGCCGGGAGATGGGCGCCGTGCCCTCATACGGAGGCCCGCAGCCCCACAGCAGGCAACTCAATCCGCCGAGACGGCCAGTGTGGCCGGCCCCTCTCCGTTAGCCTGGGCCGAAGCGCAGTCACCAGCCCACACCGGACCGAAGTCGGAGGTGGAGATAGGACCATTTGGACGGAGCTAACATCTCCCAGTGCGCCACCGCCCGTGCTGGGTTACAAGAACCGGACGCCGACTCCCCGGTAAAGCCACCAGTTATTGCACACTACGACCCCTCGTGGGCCACGTGATACGTAGGAGGAAAAGACTCGCTACGCGCTGGTCCTATGCGGTGTGACAGGTGAGCCTAACGCGTAGGAGACATTCCATATCCTAAATATAATCGCGTACAACTTTCGTACTATTAGAGTTGCAGACAAAATTCCAATTTTCAATATCTATTGTTTATAAATGACGATAAGGCTAATTTTTTCCTCAAGAACTTACTTTTAATATTAATTTTCTACAATTATATGACTCCACAAAATTATTTGTTTGAAATCTAGATACCTTTCCCATAACGAATACGCAAGAGTACGTGCTGCGCTAGTAAGAAAACACAGATTTTTAATGGACAGGAGTAAACATGGACCCGAATATGTAAGTTAAAAGAATTTTTAATATAATTTCGTATATTACTAAGGACGTAATTAAACATTTACATTAATTTCAGTCTACATGGTTGGAAGCCTAAATGGGAAACTCAAATGAGAGCGAAAACCGATAACGATGAGGTTAAGGTAAATAAAGTGAAACATGGCCATTCAAATAACAAGAGGTCAACTAATGCAAAAAACAGGACCTCTCCCTAAAAATCCAAAGATTTGGAACCACTGTTAGTAATCCATTGAAGATGAGCATTACGAAGTACTAATTTATGAACTATATCCAGGACGTTGTGATGGAAGATGAAATTAGTATTGAAGGGCACGTAAAAGCATTAAAAGAAGAAAATCGGAAAGTAAAGCCAAAAAATGGAAAGGACATTTCATAATAGACAAATTGAGGTTGAGAGAAAAGGCGTTCCTGAAATTCTGGACATTTTTCCTAATCTTTTTTTTTTAATCTTAATCATTATCAACTACCAAAATATAATGGATCTAATTTAAAAAAAAATAACTTTTTCGATTAGATTTTAAGGGAATTTTGAAGGGTTACTAAAACAGAGCTTGACCCCGAAATTTCTATTCGAAATATTTGAAGCCATTAATTCATAGTATTTTTGAATTAACTAAAAAACGAGCCCTTTTCCAGAAGCTCAACGAAAACTTATTGGCAAAGAAAGACTTTGAGCCAGATGAAAAATATAATGGTATTATATTAGGTATATGAATTTATCTTTATCTAATGAGTTTAACTTTAATTCTTTTGAAATGGAAATAAACGTGGCTTCAATGTAACTGCCCTATATATATATTTCATGAAAATCGAAATTTAATTTTCACATTTGACGTAAGTTTAGGTTCATGTATTTTCATATGAAAGAGGAAATTTATTTATATGTTATTATTGGGTATTAGCCTAGCTGATGATTATTATTATTTAAACCATTAAATGTTCCATTATTAGAATTACTACGTAATAATTAAGCAATTTTTTCTACTCTTAGACTCCAAATCATAAAAATGCAATAATTCATATCGAAAACTATGACTTCTTAGGAAAACCGGTTAAAACGGTCGTTGAGTCGGCATCGATTACATCGGCGTCGTTGTTGAAAGGTTTTTCTACACTCTTTATGACGTATTACGTATTTCAAATAAAGTACCCTAAAGATGCAACCCAAACGCTACAATTCATTCAGAAATTGGTTCTTGAAATTGGACCCGAACGAAACCAAATTCCAGTTGCAGTAAAAAACGCAGTTAAGAAACTGCTAGGTTAAGAAATAATTTTCGTAAATGACGACATGTAAATTAACTGGTTTAGTTATTTCCTATGTTTATAAAATGCACATTTTGTACTATATAAGACTTTTTAAAATAAAAGCAATATAGAGATTATTTAATATTCTAGCTTAAATATTACGGTACAAAAAGATAATTTCAATTTTTTTTTAAAAAATCACATATAACATATGTAGCTCATTTGGGCAATATTCCTTTTAACTGTATCATTAACTACTCTTTTAGGTTTCGTTAAGTACCTTTCAAAAATTAGAAGTCTCTCTAGAATTTCTCGGCTATTGGTCAAATCCGATCAAGTCATAGCTACTTGTACTTAAAAAGTCACGTGAATCACTTTTCTAATTGGCGCGCGTCGGTAACCGTAAATATCCCACGCGGCCGACGTCGGCTAGAACTACGTAGATATAAAAGACTTTTCTGTTGCGGCGAAACGTTAAGTCAAAAAAGCCAAGCATGTCTTACATTTAAATAACTCCGAAATTCCCGTAAAATTAGCCACTGAACGAACTCCCTGTACTGCCCCAACGAGAATAGAACTAAATATTTGGAAAACAGAATTCGTTAGAAGAGGGTCCTGGTTGATCGAAACTATCTGACGCGACTTCTTATTCAAAGTTGCGCACGACTGACTCTCTGCCAGAGATTTGTTATACAACATAAATATGGCGGATAGAAAGGAATTACCGTCAAATCTATAATATCAAATGCCCCTCTGCCTGTGCTTTTTCCACTTATATATGTTCTCTCGTTAAAATCTAAACGAAATAAAATTTTAAATCGGGAAAGCCAGAAATAACCAACTTTTCGAAAACAAACGCGTCCCCACTTATGTTTGAGAAGAGAGAGTTCGAATTGAAACCCTTAAACGCGTGAGGGTGCGTTTTGTCACCTTTCCCGCCTTACCTTCTGCCATTTTGTTTCGCGGTGACGTTAGTAGTTATGTGCCGTATTCCTAGCCAAAAGGGGGCGTGGCTACCGCGTCCCCAGCTGCGTGACGGGGGGGGGGGAATGAAGCGGGGAATCGCGATTCCGCCCCCCCTCGGGCGCGTGTCACGCGCGCGTGACCTGAATAATTAATGAGATTAACAGGTGTTAATTAGTTGACCTGTCAATCAAGTAGGTAAGCAAGTGTTTTAAAAAGGGTGCATATTAATGAGCGTGGTATTGTTTAACTAGGTGGATTACCGTTATGGGTCATTGACCTGTTAGATAGTAACATGTGTTTAGGATCATCAAGTAGTTATATTATATGTTTGAATATTAATTTTTGGCGGGAAAGTGTAAGCGTCGCGTGTATAAAAATCAACAAGTGGTTAAACTCTTTAGGTTTATTAATGTACACTTATGTTTGACATGAATATTAATATATGGCTTAAGTTTGTACCTTTATAATTAACCGTTAGGGTTCATGACCTGGTAGCTATATGGTTGTTAAAGTTTTGGCGCGAATTTAACATGTGTTCTGAAGACCGTTAGAAATTGTAAGCGTCGATTAACAAGTAGGAATGGTACGTTTTAACCAATCTGTATGAAAATGGTTTATATAATACAACTAACGTGTATATTAAGAAAGAGACAAAAATAAATATAAACAGTTTATTTAAATTAAAATTTTAAGGGCGCCACCTAAAATTACATAAATTAGTTGCTAATATAATAAAACATGTTGAATATATTACCCCCTTCCACGATGATTTTGATCCCCGGCGCTAGAAAAAATTCATATTATAATTTCATACGTATTAAAATATATTTAACGAATTACCTTTCCTCAAGTCCAGTACTCGCATTTCCGCCGACAATGACGGGTTGATCAAAATCTCCCGATAGGGAATCGTGGGAGAGTTCGAGGGCGTTGGGGAGTTCTCGGGTGTTGGTGGGTCCGAAGGCGTGGAGGGTGGTGGCAGCGTGTCGGGTCCTATTGTTAGAAATTTTATAAAAGTATAATAAAAAATAGAAAATAATTACTTCGAACTGGTCCTAGGTCCGCGTTTTCTCCTATAATTTAATAATTATCAATTACTTGTTACAGTATATTATCAAAAGTACATTACTTCCGCGTCCTCTCCCCTTCACTACTTTAATGAAATCTGCTGTAGTGTTGGAAGCCCTAAATTTTTAAATTTTTGTTGAAAAGGTTCGTATTAAGACGTTTTACAACTTACATTGTAGTTCAGGAACGAAATGTGATAAAACATGAAAAAATCACGCCTTTTATACCCGGCAATCTTAACCTAAATATTTGATTTACTATAGCTCGAGGTTAGGTTCGTGTATGGAATTTTTCTCGAGAAAACATTGATTTATTTTAAAAAACCGTTGCGTTAATAGAGTACGTAAAAATTGTTACAAAACCATTAGAAAATGGAGTTTCCTAAGCATCCCGCTAGGGGTTTATTTACCACATGTTAATATAAAAAAAAACGTTGCGTTAATAGAGTACGTAAAAAAATTGTTACAAAACCATTAGAAAATGGAGTTTCCTAAGCATCCCGCTAGGGGTTTATTTACCACATGTTGATATAAAAAAACCGTTACGAAAAATTACGAGTACCTAAAACCGTTATGAAAATTAGCATGTGTTATAGAAGTTCCTAAGCGTCCCGCTAGGGGATTTTAGTTTATTACGAAAACTTACGCATGTATTAATAAAAAGCGTTAGATAAATTAGCATGTGTTATAGAAGTTACTAAGCGTCCCGCTAGGGGGTTTTGCGACTATAAATAGAGGGACGCGCTTTATTTGCATTTATTTCACAACTTGCATTCGACTTGAAGAAATTGTAAGTAAATTTTAAAATTTGGGGAATTACCTTTTTTAAATGACCGTTTATTGTTAGGAAATTATTCTGGCACGATGGACTTTGACCGCAAAGTAATAGTTTATTAATTCAGTCTATTTTTTATACCATTTAATTTAGTTTATTTTTTAGAACCAATCCGAAACACCTCCCTGCTCCCAGGTCAATAAGGTCCGTCGTCGATTAGATTTCGGAAACAAAGTAAATATTAAGAAAACTCGTTTCGAAGTAGACATCCCGAAGAATCAACCCGATATCATAGATTTAACATGCCACGAGGTACTCGATAGCCCTTCGAAACAATCGCCATTCAAACCAGTTGATGCGCCACCCAAAAGCACCCCATCTCAACCAGGTCCATCTCAAGCCGGTCCATCTCAAGCCGGTCCATCTAAGCCAGTAGACGACGGCTGGACAGATATAGTCGTAGAGTTTTCCCGCCATAAAAATTTCGGGATAAAAATTGCAAGTTTCAAAAATAACTTGTATTTAGATATAAGGCGTTACGTCAAAAATAGCGATCGGCCAACCGCGACAAAAGACGGCGTTTGCGTCAAACTAGATTCGGCGTATGAGTTAAAAGAGTATCTAGAACAGATAGTTTATGAAGAAGGTGATTTTCAACTAAGAAACGATAAGGTTGAAATTCTAGCGGGTCGGCGAGGTGAAGTTCTAGTTTACAAGAACCGTGGACGTCACTACGAAAAACTATTAAACTTGCAGAATTCCGGCGAAGTTTACGACGTCGCGACAACGATTCAAACCGTATTAAATATTTACGCAGGACTTTAAAAACACCATGGCCCTCGATCTTAGCACCCGTTTCAACCCTAAAAATTTTTACTCAATAGATAAAATCATTGCCAGTTCTTCTCGAAAGTATAGGTGTAAATCTATGCTATTCGAGTGTAATTTTAAAAATTTAGACCAATTAAACCACGCGGATATCAGTAACCAACTGACCCGTATTTTCCAATCAATATTAGATAGAATTACGGCCGATAATTTAGGCTACACGCGCGTCAGGGTGGTGGTAATTTCCGATGAGCTGCAAGATCCGATAAATTTCCAATTAATGAATATCAATGAATTGACAGCTGAGAGAATTTTAACGGGGATTGAAAAGGTAGCGCAGTCCGTAAAAACCATTTATTTAGATTCACCCCTCCGATTCGACCTAATATTTCTTCAAGATACCCCTATGAGAGGACTTCCTCGCAGTGTTAGAAGCAGAAGTTATGAATGTTTAGATCAGTATATCAACCAAGGTAACACATTTATTCCCATTAGAAATACGGACAATTTATGTTTTACGAGAGCCCTGGCGGTGGGAAGAGTTTTGGCCGACTATCAGCATTTAAAAAGTTTAGGACTGGGTGCTAGTTTTAATCAAAACGATTTAAAGACAATTAGAAATGGGAAAAAACCCGAACAAGAAATTCAAGCTAAAAAATTACACGCCCTAGCGGGGGTTCCCGAAGGCCCCGTAGAAATAATAGACATTAACCGATTCCAAAATATATTACCCGACTACCAAATTATATTAATCTCGGCGGACGATAATTTCGATAAAGTGTTTATTGGACCCTTTAAAGAAAAACAAATTTTCCTCTTAAAAATTAAAGACCACACCCACGTCGTACGATCTTATTCGGCCATGTTTGGGGCGCAATCTTTCTGTAAATTTTGTCTTACCCTGTTACATAATAGCAAACAGAAAAAAAGTCACGACTGCGGACCCAATCTTAAATGCCGTCGATGTCGCGGCCCAGAGTTCCACCCCAGTATAGAACAGGCTACCCGTTGTCATGACTGTAATAGGTATTTTGCCGGACCAAATTGTTTCTCCCAACACGTAGAACTAGGAACCTGTCAGGTTTTAAAACGGTGCTTGAATTGCGGGAAAGACTATGAAGGCAATCATAATTGCGACAACAAATGCGCTTTTTGCAAAATCGAGCATCCCAAAAACGAGTGTCACGTCCGCCCATTAGAAATAAAATCAAATGAGAAACGACTATGTTATTTTGATTTTGAAACCATAACGACTGACACTAAAATTAGACCAATTTTAATCATTTCCGCGATGCAAGAAGCGCCATTTTCGACCAATTATGATTACCGAAAATTTCACGGCTTTGATTGCGTTCAAAATTTCCTAGATTATTTATTAGCATGCCAGGTGACAGTTAATGGTCGGAAAAGAGATACGGTTACGAGGCCGGTCTTTGAAAACGTCATATTAATTAGCCATTTCGGGAGTGGTTTCGATACGTTGCTTATTCTTAACGGTCTATTAAAACGAAAGATTAAACCCGAGATAATTTATACCGGTTCCAAAGCCCTGGGTATGTTTCTCGCCCAATTTAAAATAGCCTTTATCGATAGTTTCATGTTCCTACCTACAGCCCTTCGAAATTTCTCGAAAACTTTTAAGATTGTCCAAAAGAAAGGTTATTTTTGTTATTCATTCGCTACGGAAAACAATTTAGATTACATCGGCGCCCTCCCCGAGAAAGAATATTTTGGTATCGACAAATTTACGGACGAGGAAATCGTGGAATTTAATCAATGGTACGATTCCCAACGTTACGTCGTTTTTGATCTAAATAAAGTTTTAACCGAATACGCGATCGATGACGTTAAACTTTTACAGAAAGGATTCGATAGTTTTAGAAATTTATTTTTAAAAACAGTCGATTTTGATTTGTTAGGGTCAAACGCCATAACGTTGCCGGGAGCCGTCACAAATTTATTCCTTAGTAGATTTGTCGAACCAAACACTATCGCGATTGTTCCGGGGACGGGTTATAGGAAACGGCATAGTGTCAAGGCCCTAAAATGGTTAGCTTATTTGGAAAAAAAAACTCAACGTGAAATTTCAAACGGCGCGATCGCTAGGTGGAGAACATGTCATTTACCCCTATCGATTAGACGGTTATTGTTCCTCGCCCGAAATAATTGCCGAATTTTACGGCTGCCATTACCATAAATGCCCACTGCACACTGACCACCAGGCTTACGATAAACAGTTAAAAGATTATAATTTAAATATTTATCTCAAAACCCTCGACCGCGAAAATTTTTTAAAAAAGGAAAGGCCTAATGCACAGTTTATTAGTATATGGGAGCACGAGTATGATCAGTTAGTAGAAGACCCAGCAATTGCGAGTTTCTGCGATTCCCTACCCTTTACCAAACCGATAGGAGCGAGAGACGCCATTCGTGGGGGGAGGGTCGAAAACTTTGTAATTTACGCCGAAGCCACTCCCGATCGACCAATCAAAGTCGTGGATTTCAATAGTATGTATCCGTCGGTCCAGATGAGTTCCTATAAATATCCCAAATCAAGCCCCGAAATTATAACTTGTAACTTTAATTTTTCCGTTAACGCTTATTTTGGTCTGATTAAAGCTACGGTGCTGCCACCTACCAATTTAAACCTCCCAATTCTCTCAGCTAAAATTAATAGTAAAATTTATTATACTCTCTGCTACAAATGTGCAGCTGAACAATGTTTCGAATGTACCCATACTGATCGAGAGCGTAGCATAACCGACGTGTGGACGACTCCCGAGTTTTATCTAGCGATAGAGTACGGTTACAAAATTATTACAATTCACGAAGTACATCATTACCGAGAGACATTCGATAAAGATTGTCCGCTATTCGATGACTATATTCGGCTTTTTTACAAAATCAAAGTTCAAAATTCGTCGTATCCAAAAGACATAATTACATTAGAACAAAAACTTAATTATTTACGAGACTTTAATGAAATTGACGGGTTAGATTTAAATTTAGACGATATAACCGATAATCCCGCTTTAAAAGCTATTGGCAAACTTAGTCTAAACAGTCTGTGGGGCAAAAATTCCATTAATTTAAATCGAGGCCAAAGTGTTTTTATTAATTCTTATAAGGAATTAGTCGAAATTTTGGCCGATAAAACCAAAGAATTAACGGATTTTAAACTACTAGACGATGATATAGCCTTAGTCACCACTCGTTTTCGGGAAGACTACGTTCCAACTTATCGGAAAGGGTCACCAACGATAGGCGCGTTTGTAGCCAGTTACGGCCGTATTAAATTATACAAATTAATGGCTCAAATTGGTTCTAATTTAAATTACGTCGATACTGATTCTGCTTTTCTTTATATGAGTAAAGACTTAAATATTCCGCTAGGGACTACCCTAGGTACATTAGCTGACCAGTATCCCAATGAAAATATAAAAGCCTTTGTTTCCTTGGGATGTAAAGCTTATTCAATTTTATTCGAATCTGAAAAGATTGTCACTAAACTTAAGGGCATTACATTGACTAAAAAAAATCAGTCAATTGTCAACTTTCAAGCTTTGAAGGACCTCGCTACACGCAACCAACAATTGAAATACAGCGTCGAAGTCCCATTTAACGTGAAACGTTTAAAAACGGGGCAGCTATTCCAAAAACCAGCTGAAAAACTCGTTGGATTTACGTCTAACAAGCGAATCTTCAAGAGCGACGGTACCAGTATTCCCTTCGGCTACAAAAATGTCAGTAACGCGGCTCAAGTTTAAATCGCCGACCACGTTCCTCATCAGTGGACCGAGTCGATGCGGAAAAACAGTTTGGACTTTTCGGCTTTTAAAAAATCGACACACGCTGTTCGAGAAACCTCCCGAGCGAATCATTTATTGTTATAATATTTGGTCGGAAAAATTCAATGAGCTTAAAAAAATTATACCTGATATCGAGTTTCATCAGGGTTTATTAAGTGAGAAACCGGAAGAAATATTTGATAGTTCTATAAATAACTTGCTCGTTCTCGACGATCTCTCTCAAAGTTGTTTAAATAACGCGTACGTTTCGGAATTATTTCGTGTTGGTAGTCACCACTTAAATTTAACTATATTATTCTTAACCCAAAATGTTTTTGGTCAAGGTCGAGCGGCTCGCGATATTAGCTTGAACTCATCGTACATTGTTCTATTTAAGAGTCCGCGTGATCCTAGTCAGATTAAATGTCTCAGTCGACAAGTATTTCCTAATAACCCAAATTTTCTAAGTACTGTGTACAATAATGTAACTGCTTCTCGACCCTATTCTAATATTGTTTTAGATTTAAATCAAGAAACACCAGAACATTTCAAAGTGCGAACAAATTGCTTATTTGAAGAGGGCCCAATGATAACTTTTCTAGAGTAATGGTGACGGGTTTAAAAATAATGTTTAAAAAAAAATTTATTCTGTTAAATATATTCTATAAAAAATATGTGAAAATGTTTTCATTGTATAAATTCTTTGTGTTTTTTGAATAAATTTGAATGTATTTATAAAATTGTTTCATTACGTAAGATGACTTGGCCACGAGCGATACGGGAACATAAACCTTATTTAACGCTCATTAAAAAAGCTTCCCCCAGTCAGCGCAAATTTTTAATTAAAAACGCTAGTCCCGAACAATTAAACTCTATTTCTAATATTTGTCTTAATATTACCCGGGGGGCGCTACCTGTAGGCGCAAATAGGAAAAAATATTACAGCGCTATAAAGCGTGCATCAGAAAACTTGCTCGTAAAAATTTAACCGACTTAAACCGTCGAAAAATTCTAATATCTCAGCGAGGCGGATTCTGGGGTGCAATTCTCGGTTCATTAATTCCCGTGGTTCTTAACCGTATTATTAATCGATGAAAAAATTCGTTTTAGTCCCCGCTGATAGCTATTTTAGCGATACGGCCAAATTAATAGACATTATTCAAAATCAAATGAAAAGTATCATAAATAAACCGATTAAAGTAGGGAGTGAGGAGGATACGTTACGAGAGTATTTAACTATGCTTCAAAGGTACTTTAAAATTAAAGAATTTCAAGGAGTCCCCGCCGTTCGTTTAGAGCCCCCAGCGATGCCTCCTCCATCGAATACGTTAGCTCCTCTTCTCGCACCGGCGCAGATTATACGGCCCGTGGCCCCTCTTCTCGCACCGGCGCAGATGATACGACCCGTAGCTACACCAACAAATTCTCCGAGAAATGTCTCTCGCGGTTCCCCCGTTTCACCCAGTACTACGTTGATTTCTCCCGATCCGATTCCCGTTTATCTACACGCGGAACCGAGACCCCCTCTTCGACCTACTCCCCCAGTCCCGGCGTTTCTACCGGATCATTTGATAGCGGAGTCAACACCGAATATTCCCGAAGCCGTCCACGAAGCACTCCGCCGCGAGTTTGATCCTCTTTCAAGTAGTACACCACGCCGTTCCGAAAGTACCAGTAACATAAGGAACCTCTTCAATACGTCTGAAGGCGCGACGGGTACTACACGAGACAGCGACGTAACGTATAGGCCATCGGCTGAAAGCGTGGAGAATTTATCGGAGGCTGTGTCTCTACCATTTTCGGATAAAGATTTGCAAACGAATGAAAAGCACGTGAAGAGAAGACTAAATGTTCGCAAACCTTATCCGACACCTAAAAACAGACGCCGCGCATTAAGCCCTCTTAAAAAATGGAAAAATTGATACAATAAAAATTTATTGATTACAATATTTATTTTCGTGATTCATTAAATGCAGACACATATTCCATAACGAGATTATGTCATTGATATATAGAGTATCATTATACATATCTAATATTTCTCTATAAGTATACCCCGAACATTTACATACGATATAAAATAAACAATGAGCACCGCATGTTTCCGAGTCAATCGGTTGGATAATATTTTTATTATATACCCACTTTTTAGCTAAATGACCCAAGTTAAAATTGTACGTAACAGGTGAATTTCCAAACGAACAGAAAAATTCTCCCTTTCCCGATTCAATAAACACAGCGACCCAATGAGAACCTGGTTCCGTCGAATCGTCCGTATTTATAATAAAACAATACGTTTTCTGTTTCGGCGCTTTTTTGGGAATCGCGTCTTTGGAAAATGTACCAATGTAAAATGGGCGCGTTCTATAATCACATTTCAAAAATTCATCAAGCTGATTAGTATTCATGATAGAATCTTTTGTAGTTCTTCGGGATAGAATGAACCCAAGATGACTTGATTATTTTGATCTTGTATGACGTAAACAGGACGAGGTCTATTAATCACTCTCTTAATAGTAAACACTTCCTTCGACCAGTACCCCTTGTAGCCTTTAGTAAACGCTTTCGGGGCTTTTGTTAATCGAACACGTTCACCGACTTTGAATTTGGCTTTTTCCCTAATTGATTTTTTACCGTAAAGATTTTTCCAAACTAAATGCTCATTATCAACCGTTACTTCACACGGTTTGAACCCGGTCGACCTGTGTACACTGTTATTATACGATCTAACAATTTTCGGTAAATCCTTAATGAAATTTGGTTTCTTAGTTTTAGTAATTAAACGATATATTTTGTTCTCGAGAGTTCTATTGGCGCGTTCTACGATTCCGCATTTTATGTCCCCGTAACTTACAAAATGTTTTATATCGTTCTTTTTTAAATAATCCTGTACGGTCTTATTAAGAAATTCCTTTCCTTGATCCGTATTAATTTTCATGGGTTTATTAACTTTGTGAATTTTTTTTAGCGCCTGTAGAACGTCTTTCCCGCTCTTTGTTTTCAAAGGTAACGCGGATAAAAAGCGCGATAAAACGTCAATGTTAACTAAAATATAATTATAATCCGGTTTCAACTCGTCCAAAACTATTAAATCCATTTGATGAATTTCATTCAGTGACGTCACATATGTTGGTGTACGAGCAAATTTAAGCTTTCGGTCTCTATGCAACGTATAGGGGTCTTGCGTTAACAACCATTTTTTAATTTTGGTCTTTGGAATTAAGGGCAAACTTTTTTCTAATCGCTTGACACCGCCTAATCCCCCTGGATTTTCAGGATCGTAATAGACTTTCTCTATGGTTTTATTCATGGCCGCGCGCTTTGACCTTTTAACTTGTAATAAAAATTAAACAAACCATATTCTTAAATTTATACCCTTTATTAAAACAAAAATTCTGTAATAATTTCATTTACATCGTTAACCATTGCATGAAATAAATTATGTATGTTTAAAGAACAATGTGGGTAGTTTTCGTTAAAATTATTTAGAGTCTTTTGATAATTGACCAGAGGAAGAGCTCTTTTCACATTAGCCTCAAGCCTTTCAGACCAATGCGAAGCTACGGGAAGGCACGTAATGTCATGAGCCAATTGAAAGTGACATGCTGTATTTTCACAGGATCCCGTTAACGACATTAGAATCTCGGTTAATTCGTCTTTAATACATTTCTTCATACACTGGTAACAGTTTTTTCTCTCCTGAATTTCCGTATTAAGACTTAAGCGAATAATTTTTAACCGCTCCCAGCTTGTTTTACACATTGCAAAACCGTTTGAAGTCGAGTACAAGACATTATACTTGTCATTAGCTCCGCGGACGTGCGAACGCAAATCAATAAATTTACCTCTTTGACATATAAATCCTTCGAGTTTTACGTAATCGGTTAGCCAACTATGAAATCGGGTTGGGGGTTTTGTCAAGTCAAAGAATGTGTCAATTTCATCGGAAAATGTCCATAAGTTTTCCCAAACGTTAAGATTAAATGAAACGTATTTTCTATGCCCTTGGCGTTTAATTTTAAGATCGGTACCCGGAATGTCATTTGAAAGAAAAATTTCCAGTTTATCGGAGAGATAATGAGAGCGTGACATGGTTGAACGATTGCAAGCGAGGAACTGTTAAACCGCTTAAGGTAAAATGCTTTAAATGGGTTTTATTCGGCGTTATAAATTACTTTGCGATCGCGTGTTATCAAAATCTCATTATCGAATTCAAAATACATTATACATGTCACATTATGTGTTAATGCGTTTTTAAATTGCACATCGAGTCGTAAACTACCGTCCTTTCTAAGAGACATATAATCCCCACTAGCATTGTTGTCGCTTGTTAGATCGAATAGATACATGTTATACCCGGATTTAAAATTTTTAAAACTTATGAAATTACCACGGTCGGCCCCATCGATCCCCATCGCGGAAAATAGGCTCTGATAAGGTAAACAATAATTCCCTTCGTCGTAGTCCATTTGGAACCCATCGGGAGGATAACGATCAGGACCCACCGAGAGGGACAAACCGGTCACGTTTAAATGTTCAAATTGTAAACTATTACTATTCAATGACCCGATAAACGCATCTTCCTTGACAAAAACCACAATAGCTCGTTTCGGTAATCTACCTAAAATGATGTTATCGCGGTTTATACTCGTTAGGCCTCTCGCTACGCTAAAATTTTTAACAATCGTTTGCGTTAAGGGAAAGATAGCTGGAATATCTGATTCTAGCATTTTTGCATGCGCCAATACGATTGAAGGATTAACTTTAACTTTTGTCACGTACAAGTACGCTTGGTCTATAACTAGTTTATAATCCTTGCCTGCTTCCATAGACATGACGGTAGTTAGGCGCGGGCTTCTAACTAAACGAAATCGTACCGGAACTTGGTTTAACATAAACTTATTAATTTTGCAAATATCAACAGACAAAGGCCCCATTATTTCAAAGGATTGCGATTCTTTTGATCTTGAGCCTCGCTTCAGGGCCCCGTTGGACTCTGACTTGAACGTATCTAACCACATTTCCGAAGGCTTGGTCGTAGAGTCCATATAAAAGAGCCCATTTTGGAGTTGCGAATTTTTTGCATCTTCTCCATAGTTGACTAATTTTTCAATGTAGGAACTGTAAGCGTAGCAGTTGTTCGCTGACTGGGTAGAAGTATCCCCGAGATAACAATCGCATTGACTAAAAAGCGACCCTATAAGATTATTCGTTGGTGCCACTTTTGTTTCAGCGGCTGGGACATTCGATCCATCGTTATGTAAAAGTCTCAGTTTCAATTTTAACATAGTTTTTGATAAATCCATATATAAATCTTCCGACGCGGGAATAAAAAATTCCAGAGGGCCATTGTCCGATAAATTGTTTGTTGGTAAATATCTTATTTCCGTTGTGGTAATTACATTAGTATTGACCAATGGGCGTTGAAAAATATCCAGCTGACTTAGCATTCCCTCGTAAACCGCCATTATTATCCTAAAAAGTCAAGTTTGGTTCTTTTTGTAACTCTCCGTTTGGACACTTTTTTTCGTTTCCTAATGGGGCCCGTTCGTCGTTTACGGCAGCCGCTGCCAGACTGATTTGTCGTTAATCGATCAGCCGCTTTATGTAATAAATTGCTACCGGCGATTCTTAAATTGTTCTTTAACGTTTCTTTAGGGTCATGTCCTTGTTTTAAATCTTGCCACCATCTCTTGCCTACTCCAAAAGCCTCATTGGTCACGGGTTTGATAATGGGTGTTATATATTTTATAAGCTTTTTAAAAATTCCGCCCACGCCTCTTCCCCGTTGATAAACAGGTCCGGCAAAAAATGGTCCGCCACCATATTGTTCGCGGTAATATTTGAAATAACTTTCACTGTCGGCCATTTCGTCTCAAATGAAGTCTAATGACACTTTTTCCGTTTATAAAGGCTATTGTTTCGCCAAAATCCGTTTTCATGTCAATGTCAACTATTTCTGTATTATTTGTTCTCAAAGGATAGTAATCAATTTTGTCAAAAATAATAGATTTTTCAAACGGCTTATCATTTCCAGCTAGCGGTATTATTTTCATCAAAGGGGCAAACGTATCGCCTACATATTGAGGGTATATTAAATTTGAATATATATATAGTGTTCTGGCTCCCATTGATAAATCAGCAGCGTAGAGACTATCTGTATTGGCCAAGAGTTCACTAAAGCGCGTAAAGCCTAGCATTTCACCGAGACCTTTCTCAGATGAATGAAATATAATTGCGAAACCCGCCGCGGCTCCAATGTGAACGGATCCATTATGGTTAATGGTTAATTGAAATTTATCCCTTATTTCCTCATCCAAGGTTAACATCATTGCGTCTAAAATGTCTTGGACACTCGAGTAAGCACCAGTCGGTATTTGATAATCAATTCGAGTTTCGACTCTAAACGCGGCGTCTTGTACATTATCACTTCTAATTTCAATGTAATTAAAGTTATTTAACGATAAGGACTTTATATAACCAGCAAAAGGTTTCGTACAAAAATATGACCCAATATGAAATCCGTCTTTCCGATATGGATTTATGTTAGGTTCAAAATCGAGAAGCTCTTTAATTGGTCCATTGGGAATTCTAATATGGTAGTTATTGGTGGTTATCAAATTCCAACAGAGCCCGTTTGGTTTTGTGTGGAGTTCAATTTTAATTTCATTATCAAGCCCGAATTCTTTTAAACTTTCATTAAGCGCTGCAATAAGTTTGCGCACGACACTATATCGAAGGATATTTCCATTCTGGTCTTTCTCCGCTTCAATTTTACCCACTTTCACTGATATTTTAAAGTATGTAAACGGTTGCACGTTTTTAACGGTTGTCGTGGAAACTGCTAAAAATGACCGGTTTTTTTCTGTAATATTTTCCCATGTTGGCGGTAATATAATTTCGCTAATTCCAACTTCAAAATTTGAAGGTACATTTAAAGGTCGTCCTAAATTTACTTTATAAGTAGACGCTGTATTTTCCGGGTATAAATCGCTCGAAGCGTTACTCGGTAATGTTAAAAATAGATCGTCCATTGCAAAAATAATATGGCCACTAGTCTGAACCACCACGTAAACTTTAATTAGATACGATATTAACAACTGATTATATACTATGACATTCCTTTCTAATTTATAGGGCTATTCACCTCTAGTTATCGATAACCTGATTCTGATTTCCAGTTTTTCCTGGATTTACTGATATAAAAGGACGGGATTTTTTCCATGTTTTCTCACAATTCGTTAATGTTTCTGATAAAAAGTCTTACGTTCCTTATGAAAAATCAACAATCTACTAGTAGCTGGGATCTCTCTCGACATGGTAATATACTTATAATAACATTCAAATTATTGTAAAATATTCCACCAAAAAATGTGTGTTAAGCTAGTCTTAAAACAACTTAATGTTTCCCCGACATACGTTCTAAAACGCCTCACTTGGTGGCGCTGGAGAAACTTTTTGACGGGGCCTCGTACCCAGTTTAACCCCCCCCCCGACCTCCCATAAATCTTTCTATCATACACCTTATTTAAATTGAATAATACAATATATATATATATATATATATTTATATATACGACCCAAAACAAAATACTAGCTCAAAATTATAGTTTTTTACCTTGTCAAATGACAATGATGAGTCCGTTACTGTTCGTTGAGCTTCACCAATGGCCGTTAGTAATGGCGTACATCCTAGAACGTTAAAATATTTTAAAAAATGTTCATTTTTAAGCCTAAAATTTTACCTGGAAAGTATGCGGCCAATATAATTCCTAGAAATCTAAAAAAAATGTTAAAAGTTACGCGGTTAGATACTTAGCTCAATTTAGTTCCCATTAGCAATAACTAGAGTGCCCGAAACCCTATTTAAAACGTTCAAAACTTAAAACATTATCTTAACAATACTTCTGGCTTAACTTTCTTTTGGAGAATGGCTATTTCGACCGCGTTGCTTAAGATGCTGGGTGAAGATGCTGGGTGAAGAAAGTGGCGCCATCTAACTTAAATATTATATATAAAAATTTAGTAATTTATAAAGTGTTATTAATATTGATATATAATAAACAAATTAGCCTGATATTTATGCTATATATTTAAAAAAGTTTTTGTTCGAAAATATATTTTTATGGTAATCTTGCAACGTAATACATAGATGGCGCTAGTGGGCTTGGAAAGGAGAGATTTTGGCAATTTTTCAGGAGGCGAGTTGCTTAAAATTATCGGTTAGGTTAAATGTTATATTATATTAATTATAAAGTGTTATGAATATTGGTATATATTAAACAAATTAGACTGATATTTATTTTATATATTTTTAACAGCCCAAAAATATATTTTTATGGTAGTGATTTAGTACAATAGATGGCGCTAGTGCGCTTGGAAAGTAGGGATTTTCGTGGAGGCGCGGTAAATTCGAAATGTCAATATAAAATGTTAAGTTATTTATCGTAAACTTTATGCTTTGTATAATAGGAATAATGGCCATCTGGTATAATGAATTCAATACGAGTTATATGGGAGTCAAAAGAGTTTCAGCAACTAAATATTTGGACACTGATAATCCTGGACTCTGGACATCTGAAGAAGTCTTAAATTTCGAATTAGAGGATGAAGGTCCAAAAGAGTTTCAGCAACTAAATATTTGGACACTGCTGATCCTGGACTCTGGACACCTGAAGAAGTCTTATACTTAGAGATTTATGGTTCGGTGTTGGTCAAACCGAAAATATTCAATACACCTTTTTAACTATTTTTGTTTAACCACTTGTTGATCGACGCTTACACTTTCCCGCCAAAAATTAATATTCAAACATATAATAAACCTAAAGAGTTTAAACACTTGTTAATCGACGCTTACAATTTCTAACGGTCTTCAGAACACATGTTAAATTCGCGCCAAAACTTTAACAACCATATAGCTACCAGGTCATGAACCCTAACGGTTAATTATAAAGGTACAAACTTAAGCCATATATTAATATTCATGTCAAACATAAGTGTACATTAATAAACCTAAAGAGTTTAACCACTTGTTGATTTTTATACACGCGACGCTTACACTTTCCCGCCAAAAATTAATATTCAAACATATAATATAACTACTTGATGATCCTAAACACATGTTACTATCTAACAGGTCAATGACCCATAACGGTAATCCACCTAGTTAAACAATACCACGCTCATTAATATGCACCCTTTTAAAACACTTGCTTACCTACTTGATTGACAGGTCAACTAATTAACACCTGTTAATCTCATTAATTATTCAGGTCACGCGCGCGTGACACGCGCCCGAGGGGGGGCGGAATCGCGATTCCCCGCTTCATTCCCCCCCCCGTCACGCAGCTGGGGACGCGGTAGCCACGCCCCCTTTTGGCTAGGAATACGGCACATAACTACTGACGTTTTATTACTTAAATCACGCGCTGTTCGAGCTATAACAGCGCTCTGTTCCATGCGCGCGCTTGCTCCGCGTGCGGTCTGCGGATGGAAGGCGAAAGAAAATGGCAGCTCGCTTGGCGGGTAAATTTCGCTCGTTTAAAAATTAATTTCTCGTCATTAAAAAAAGATACAATTTTACGACTGATATTTTGGAGAATATTTGAACATGATATTTCAAATAGACCCAAGTTTTACCCAACCTGGACTTTTCCTTTAATCATTGCGTACGCAGTTTCTCTAAATATCTGGGTTCGCAGTTGCTAGGACTCGAACCCGGGTCTGCTGCGTGTCAGAGATTTACTCGAACAACTGAGCCACCGACGCTTGCTAAGCTACGGTGTTTTTCGAAAACCGCTTTCGCGAATGTCCTTTACGAATTAGTTTCGGAGTAATATTTTCGCGTCTGTTGGCGTGTTGAATCAGTTTCGAGCTATTATATGTGAGTTTTGACGTTTTCAATTAGTTTACGGGTTATGTGTCTGTTTTTTTTGACGTTTTAAATTAGTTTCGCATTTATGTGTCTGGGTTTTTTGACGTTTAAAATTAGTTTCGAGCTATTAAATCGGAGTTTTTGGCTTTTTTTTTAAAGTTTCGGGGCTATGCTTCAAGGTTTTTGAACGTTTTTAATTATTTTCGGGGTTATGTGTTTGGGGTTTTTTGACGTTTTTAATTAGTTTCGAAGTTATGTGTTTGGGTTTCTTGGTGTTTATTATTAGTTTTGGGGTTATGTGTCTTTATTTGTGTTTTTAATTAGTTTCGGGTTTGTGTGTCTGGGTTTTTTGGCGTTTTTAATTAGTTTCGGAGTTTTTAGGTGTATACAATAGTTCTTGCAATAAATGTTCGGTGTTATGTATAGGTTTGGTGTATACATAGTTTGCTTGGTCGGTATTTTAAAAAAGTTATTCGGTATTTCATTGCTATTTCAGGAAAGTTAAGTAAATTACGCGTTATATTATTGCATGTTCCCGTCTATTTTCAGGGAGTTTCACGTCACGTCGTTCTTATTAAATAACGCTAAGCTGCGGCAACTAACACGTTAAATATTATTCAAAATTAAATTCAGAAAATGATATTGGAAAATAGTTTAAGTAGAAGGGTCGTATACGAGGAGCAGGGCGGGGGAAGGCTTATTTCACTAAACATATCTTGATCGCACTCATGTAAAAGGGCAGTTTTTTTGCGGATTTCTGCTCAACTTTTTAGGAGAAAAATTATGCAAATAAAGTTTACAGACTAAATCGGGCTAAAGTTTTCTTCAAAGTTGCGCAAATGAGCCATTCAAAACGGCGCATCTCCCACTGCAGATGTGCACGAATTTCGAATACCTAATGAAACTTTGGGCAAACTTTGGTCGATTTAGTGGACAAATTTCGATGGAAGCGAGCAAATTTGGCACGGCGTATAATTAAATGCGTAAATTTCAAACGGGGTGTGCAGATTGGTCAAGTTTAAAATGAATTTCTGGGAAGTTGGTAGGTTGCGTTCAAACTTGCAATACCAAATTTTAATTTTTGCACACTTGACAGAAATTGTGCAAATTACCATTGTGCGATTTTTCTAACATTGTAAGCGGATTATTATTATTATTATATTGTTCGCCACGAACAGAGGTGGGCATATTCCCTTCACAGAATTCGGGGGACCAAATTAAAGTTGACCGATATTAGACCGAAATTGCAAAAAATCCCCAGTAGCCCATTTTTTTCCAAGCTCAAAATGTTGGTTCGGGTTAGAGGCTCACGGTTGTTTTCGTGACGTAAATAAAATTCAATCCTCTTTTCCGGTAGACGGCCCAACTCCACTTACACTCGCTTAGTTTCATACTTGTTATCTCTAACTAAGATCATTTAGACGCGGACTCCGATACGAAACATTGCCGCCACCTTGACTAACCAACTATTGAAAACGTTGAAGTCGCTTTAAGTCAGGGTCTCGCTTTCTGACTTTTTCGAGTTGGTGCATTTTAGAATTAGACTTTTCAGAGTCGATAACCAAACCATTTTTAAGAATTTTAGTCGGCCAACTAGCATTTTAATGTCAAACTTTTGGAGTTGGCGATCTATTGCTTTCTAAAATTTGTTTTGTCTGTGATATAATTGTGATCTCTATTATTTATCTTCAAACGATGGTTTGTTAAAAATGATAATTTATAAAATTTCACGCTTCGATGTAGTTTTCTTGAGCATTCCTGGTTAAACAAAAATTTGGTTAAACCTTTACCCCTTTCGAAATCAAGAGGCCAAGCACACTGCGGCAGTTTTTAAATCGCTCTATTCTAAATACGTAGAATAATAATATATTAAATAAAATAAATATAAAGTTAAAACTAATTTTTGGAGCGTAACGAGCGAAACTCCTCTATCAAGGCACTCTTATGGCGTGATTTTTCCCTAATAACTCAACAACTACAACTCCGGATGATATGGAAGTTTAGATATAGTAGGCTACCAGGAGGTGGTTTATGTTAAAACAGATCCAAAATTGAGTTTGTCGTTTTTAAATATTCAATAGAACCATTCGTCGCATGAAAGCAAAAACCACGTAACTTTATACTAATTATTGTTACAGTTACGTGGTTTTTGCTTTCAGGTGACGCATTTCCTTTCCTTCGAAAATAGCGCGCACTGTTATCGCGTGTTTTGAATCTAAAGCGCGCACTAGCTCAACGCGCGAAATCACCAGCGCGTGATTTAACATTTTATTTATTGTAAATTGTTAAGCCTAACAACCTCTTTCCTGACTTTTCTTGATTGAATAAAAAGGATAATTGGTAATTTTTTCAATCAATTCGCAAATTCGTAAACCTAATTTTCCGCTGTCTATAAAAATGGAAAATCGAGTTATTGCTCGACATCAAATAGTGCAGTTTCACAATGAAGGTTATTCAAATAGACATATTGGTCGACTATTAAATATATCTCCAACCATCGTGGCTTTGTGGGTGAATCGACACCAAAATGGCGAATTCAATCATGGCGTCGATAACCCGAGAGATGGAAGACCATCAGAGTTTTCACCAAATGATCGGCGACGCCTGGCAAGGACTTCCAGAGACAACCCATTTCTGACTGCTAGACAGTTGAAGCTGGATCTTGATCTCGATGTTTCAGTACGAACGGTTCACCGTTCCCTAGTGAAAGATAGTTTGCATGGTAGAATACCTGTTAAAAAAGAGAAACTATCTGTTGCAAACATTGAAGGTCGTTTCAATTTTAAAAACGATCATTTAGAATGGCAACTAGAAGATTGGGAAAAAGTAGATTTCATGGACGGAAAGGTTTTTGTTAGATATTAAATAAATACTAATTTATAGATTATTTTATTTTCAACGCTTCTTTATTCCCAGATTTGGGTTAGGCGACCAATTGGTGAGCGCTTTGATCGGCCTTATATTAAAAAAGTTCAAAGAAGCGGAAGATTTTCAGTGAACGTGCACGGTTGGATGTCGGCTGCGAATTCGGGGGACCTCATTAGCGTTGAAGGGTGGTTGACTGGGCAACGTTATTCGGACCTTGTAGAGTATACCATCATGCCCAGCGTGGTAAATCGTTTTCTTGACGGGAATTTTAAATTCATGCACGATAGGTCGCCCATTCACATGTCGCGCGTATCTATGGCGACTGTGAATCGTCTGATGGACGTTCATGGATTTCCAGTAATTTTTGGAGAATTAATTAGGAACTCTTAGCGCGTGACGTTAAGATTGCATTTTTCTACCAGAATATTGATTGGCCCTCAAAAGGCGCATATATGAATCCAATAGAAAACGTTTGGACAGAAATTGTCAAAATCGTTGATCATTCTAACGTCCGCAATCAAGATCAGCTTTGGGAAACTGTTTCGAATGCTTGGGACCAACTAAAGACAAATGCGAGCCTTTGGCGAAAATTGCACGAATCAATGACGACCAGAATTCAAAGAGTGCATGAAAATCAAGGCTACTGGTCTAAATATTAAAGGCACCTAATTATTTAAATATTTACTAAATATATCGATATATCATGAATATTCATTATTATTTAACTGTTAGTCCTATAGCATAAACTTGTTTTTGTGGGTTGTTATAAATTAAATGTGTTTTGTTATTATCAAGTTTTTCTAATATTTATAGCTTTTTAAATAAATGCTGTTTTACAACATTAATAATCGTCTTAAATTGTAATAAAATACAGCGTAACCCTATTAAAATATCAAAAAACGGTGATTGACCTTAGCTCTCACTGTGGAAACTGGCCAGAAAAGGTGACTGTCCGGTTCTAGAGAAGCTATTGGATGAAACGAAAAGGGGCGTTTTGGAAAACGACTCGAGAGGGAAAAACGGGGGGGGGGGGTGTTTCGCTTGAATTGGGGGAAAAAGTTGGGCTTCGGAAAACGAGTCGAGAGGGAGCTCTGACCGTTCTGCTTGCTACTGACACAAGAGCAGATGCTTTTCTCTTAATTGGCATCGCTAGCCGATTGTTAGTCTTAGCAGGAGTCTTTAAGAGTGATTGACTGGGTGTTGAGTTGTGTAATTGTGTTCAGTAATTCAGTTTTCGTTTCGAGCTTTTTGGGGATGCAATGATTCCTACCAATTGCTATGTTAGTAAATGAAATACTCTGGTCTTTAGAAATGGAGAAAAATAAGGGAAAACCAAATAATCCTTTGATTCTCCTACCCCAATTCGCCACTACATCCGTAAGGGAGAACCCCAAATTACCGTCTAACCCCCCAGCCCTTAGGGTCTTTAAGTAGAAAAGATATTTTTTAATCCCCCGACCCTACGCACTAGATAGGGGATTCCAAAATCTGCCTGGCGCCGATGTAGGTGGAGAATGACACGGACATATTGCGACACCTTTTGTAACTTATTGGAAATAAACGGGTCCAAGAAAAAGTTTCGTTATTCGAATTTGAAGAGAGAAGCCGAGTTTTTCTTTCAACTAAACTGTAGTATTATGAAACGAGAGAAGCCGAGTTTAACATTGGAGAAAGCAGTTGCGGACATCGGACCCAACCAGTTTCACTTAAAATGAAGTATGTTGCCGTGTCGCAAGTTAAAACATTGGATGGTATTATATTTGATCCGGGTTTTAATATTGCGCGCCCTTTACAAATTAACAATAAGAGTGGATTATCTGCTAAAAAACAAAACTTGAAAGGCTCAAAATCCTTTGGAGTACTACCACATAAGCCAAGTAATAACTGTGTAAAGATATATTATTTCAATTTTGTTTTTTCTTTACCAAATAAACAGTAATCTTTGGTAAACTAAATGATTTATCACGCTTTCTTTTCTCTACCTGAGTTTTATTAAACTAAGCCCAAATAACCACTGCATTATTTACGTAATTATAAAAATTGGACACTTACCCTACACGCTTAAAAACGCAAAAATATTCGCCAGAAACCTATCCAAAATTGCGAAAAAACTATATAATAACACGAACGCGATTGATTATACGCAAACAAAACGGCGACGTATTATCCCAAAATTAATTAAAAGCGCTGATATAATTGCTCAAAATAGATTTAACACGTCAAAAACTAAATAAGAAAAGACTAAAACTCCGATTTAATAGCTCGAAACTGATTCAACAAGCCAAAAGACCTAGCTAGACACATAACCCCGAAAATAATTAAAAACGTTCAAAAACCTAGACGCATAGCCCCGAAACTAGTAAAAACGTCAAAAACTTCAAACACATAACCTCGAAACTAATAAAAACCGTCCAAAAAACCAGACACACAACCCCAAAAATAAATTAAAACACAAATAATCCCAGACACATAACCCCAAAACTAATAATAAACATCAAGAAACCCAAACACATAACCTCGAAACTAATTTAAAACGTCAAAAAACCCAGACACATAAATGCGAAACTAATTTAAAATGTCAAAAAACCCAGACACATAACCCGTAAACTAATTGAAAACGTCAAAAACTCACATATAATAGCTTGAAACTGATTCAACACGCCAACAGACGCTAAAATATTACTCCGAAACACATAAAATCGCCGGAAAACGCCGACATATTAATCCGAAACTAATTGAAAACTCCAATAAAGTTAGACATATTACACAAAATCTTATTAAAAATGTCAAAAAACATCGCCATATTAACCCAAAATTAACTGAACGTCGATATACTAGTTCAAAACATATCTAAAACTCGAAAAGACCCCGACATATTACCCCGAAATTTATGAAAAATGCTAAAACAACACCGAAATATTACCGCGAAACTAATTAACAATGCTTAAAAACGCCCCCTGATTTCCCCGAAACTAAATATAAACCTAAAAAACGGCGATAAAATATCTCGTAACTATTTCTTAAATACTGACAAAACTATAAAATATGAATTCAATATCCTAAAATATCGAAAATCTACGAAGATATTTAAAAAAATCACCATCACTAACTGTAAAAAGTCGTGTAACCGAGTTGTCGGCCGATTCCTCGCTGCCAACTAAAACTGACCTAAAATTTTAAATTAGTTTTGATTAAGCTTTAAATTTGGAAAACGAAACCGGTTCTGGAATGGAAATAATTCGGTGTGTCGGATGACGTTTGTCACGTGCACGAAATTGGAGAATTTCAATTGGTTGAAAAAGCGATGTTTAATTTTTTAAGCCTTGGTTAAATAATTCCTAACATTTTAAAAATTTAAAATAGCCAAAGGTTTCTCCGTTCTTTAACCTTTCCAAAAAGTTATTAATTGTCTTTCTACTATAAACGGTGATATAAATATATGAAAAACAAAGTGTCCAGAAATTTTGGCCGGGACTGCACTTCTTGGTGCAGAAGTACCTGACACATCGGGCTAAAAATAGCGTTTGTAATTCTTTACCGGGGGGTTCACCTAACTCACTTTCTTCTACTAAAGTGATACTCATTTCATATAGTGAATGAGTTAATTCATTATTTAAAAAAAATATATATCTCCGCTATTTAGAGTTATTTGTTAAAAATGTTATCCCAGTTCTATCCCGCCCGGTTTAAAATTTAATTATAATTAGAATAATTGAGACGAAACGACCAATTTTAATTTATTTAGAATTTCATAAGTTAAGTAGTTACAACAGTGATTTAGACGTACTATAACAATACACAATTGAATTAAACCCTTTTTACAGTACAAGTTTGTCAGTTGAATATAATACAAAGCAAATTTTAATGAAAGAAATAGCTAAAGAGGGTATTATAACGACCGTTCGCTTTTTGGTTTATAATTTTAACGGAATCGGGACGATTTTAATTAACGATAGTTTATCGAAATTTTGTTAAAAGAATATTTCCTAAGGCCGCGCGATTAATTTACGAGAATAATTTCCCGTCGCCGTTATATCGCAAATTTAGTTGTTTCGGGATTGCCAGAAATTTAATGTTGTGGGCGAGTGATTAGAAATAAAATGGCAACCAGAATTATGCAAAATTATAAATGTTTATTTTTATTCAGAACAGTCTATGGAACGTTCTAGATTTAACTTTTATCAATAACCCAACAATATATATCCCTCCTACGTAATTGTGCAGAACTGGTACTCAAGTGTCCAAGACTAGATTTGTCTTAGTTCATCGTGATTGAATAATAAACTAAAACACACTTACACTTAAGTAAATATCATAAATTATACTGAGTAATTTTAACTAAATTCAAACTACCTTACTATAAACTCTTGTCTTAATTAACAGCTGAGAGCTGTTCGCTACTAATATCTTCCAATCTACTTAATTAGCCTCACAGGTTGAGTTGATAATTTCAAGGGTATAATTAGGTTATTCCAATTCAAAAAAACAAAACAATCAATTTTATCTTACAGCTGACTTGAGTTAGTTCACAATTACTTTAACACTTTCATTCTTAAACACGCACTGTTCATACACTTAAGTCCGTTCGCTCACGTTCCAAACGCGAAACACAATTTAACTCTTTTCTTGACCGAAGACCGAACATACTAATTAAAACCGCAAAGTTACCTCATAACTTTTGACCGACAGCAGGACCCCGTCCTGTAGTAGTTCGTCTGACCGCCAAGAACTAAGAAAGACTAATCTTCCAGATTGACGGCAACGGCTTTATAAACGTTTATTTCATGTTTGTTAGACCCGTCAAGATTTGACTAAAGTTCGAAAAATTGAAGAGATTATATTTTTTACCTGGTTTGATTGATATTTCTCAAAACGGTGGCGCTAAATTATTACTTTTATATAGTTTCCGCGGGAGTTTTGAATAATTATCCTTTTTTAAAGCGTTATTAAAAGGTAAAAAACCCGCCTTATCATAATGGTTTCTTTACTTTTCAGATGCCTAAAGGAAGTCAATGGCTTGGCGGTAAACTATCTGCATTGTAACGATGCGACCCGAGTTCAATTCCTGAACACGATCTAATAAAGTAAAATACTCAGATATTTAATTAAATATAATATTAATATAATTTATAAATATAATATTAATGTAATTTATAAATATAATATTAATATAATTTATAAATATAATATTAATATAATTTATAAATATAATATTAATATAATTTATAAATATAATATTAATATAATTTATAAATATAATATTAATATAATTTATAAATATAATATTAATATAATTTATAAATATTTAATTAAATATAAGATTAATATAATTTATAAATATTTAATTAAATATAAGATTAATATAATTTATAAATATTTAATTAAATATAAGATTAATATAATTTATAAATATTTAATTAAATATAAGATTAATATAATTTATAAATATTTAATTAAATATAAGATTAATATAATTTATAAATATTTAATTAAATATAAGATTAATATAATTTATAAATATTTAAAATGATGTAGAATAAATTATAGTATCTAATGTTATAACTTTGTAAATGACATTCGCCAAAGCTGTTTTTTAGAAAAACACCGTAACTTAACAAGCGTTGGTGGCTGAGTGGTTAGAGTAAATCTCTTGCACAAGGCAGACCCGGATTCGATTCCCGGCCGGCGCAATTAAATCGCAAATTGATACTAAGACGAATACCGTGTACAATTGGTGGAAACCCTGCCATTGGACGTTGAGAGGTAGCACTACACTCAGCACTCGGTCCGTCCCAAAGTCATTAAGAAGAAGTTGGAGAGAAAACGCCCATACAAACACAACAGACTCAACATCCACAACCATCATAACACAAACTCAACACTCACAACCGTCATAACACAAACTCAACACCCACAACAGTCACAACACGAACTCAACATTAACGACCTACAAAATAACAATAACGAAATGTCCGGTGAGCGTTGACGAAAAAAGACCAACGAAACCAAACCCAACCGGTGGTTTTGCCAACCCTTCGAGAAACTGCGAACGCAGAAATTTCGAAAAATTGCGAACGCAATGATTAACCTTTGCACGAATAATGCGAACGCGTTCGCCGGACAGACACACAGACACGGTGATTGTATAACCCCTCCTAGGGGACTTTGTCCCCTCGGAGAGGTAAAAATATGTGTGCACGATTTTACCCCTCCTAGGGGACTTTGTCCCCTCGGAGAGGTAAAAATATGTGTGCACGATTTTACCAGCCTGTTAACTAGATAGCAGCATCAATCATTCTATGATTCTTAAAAGATATCAAGGCCAACTTAGACATACCATGGTGCAGTGTGCGCATCAACGGTTTTTTTTCGGGAATTTCCAATACATTGAAATCAAACTACAGTCACGTGCGTGGTTGGCTAGAGTTATCGTGGTTATTCCATTATTTGCCTTTGTTGTTTGAGCTTTAAATTCTATTCCCTCACTAAAAGTAAGTTTTATATTTCAAAGTTTCTATTAGGTTTCTATAATAAATATTTCCATGATTTTTTAGGGTAAAAATTAAATGGCAAAAAATAAGAAAATTCGGAAAGGCTTAAAAGCTAAAACCCCTGTTTAAATTTTTCTAGGGGGGAGTAACATAAGTGGTGTCACTCCTAAGTTTAAAACGTCAGAATTTGGTTCTTAACTTAGATTAAGAAAAATGGTTACCATTGAGTTGAGAATATTAATCTAGAGATCCAATCAAATCTGCTCCCCGCGAAACAAGTTTTTGAAAAATACGAATGTGCCGTCTGCTCTAAAATGACGAGCAAACGTTATCATATGACCCGTGGCGCCATCCATTATTTTGAAGAAAAAAAATCTTTTTGCTTGAAAACGCGTCTTATTTGAACGAACCCTTGAGAGATAGACGGCGCCACGGGCAGAATGATAACGTGTTCTTGTCATTTTGGACGCCGATGGGAGCAGACGACAGTATTCTTATTTTTAAAAACTTGTTTCGCGAAATACTGAAATCCGACGTTTTGATTGGACCTCTAGATTAATATTCCCAACTCAATGATGGTTACGGATCTAAAAACTGAAAATAATGAACTGCGGGAATTAAACTCCCACTACCAAAAACCATTTCTTAAAAGCAATCAAGTTAGCAGTAAAGATATTAGCAAATGTATTCTTAAACATTTCAAATTAACTTAGTAATTGGGAAACCTTATGTACTTTTAATATTTACAGAAACAATCCTGCCAATAAAAGTAACCACTGAATCGGAATCTCTAGCATCTGCGGAAAAGAATATTTCTGTTGATAATCAAAATTTGTCATTCTTAGAAAAATCAAAAGGACAGGTTGTTAACTTGTTATATAGTATAATATTAGTTTACAATTTTAATTAATCGCTTATTTGGTTGCCAATCTGTTTGGGAAATGAAGTTCTTATCGATGAAGAAAAATGGGAAAATTGTTTAATGTCATCGGATGCCAAAAAATTAACAAAGAATTTAGCTACTGTTATTTGGGGGAGCAAAGTTCTCGCTATGCGTTATGTTACTGGAAATCCTTCTAACCGAAGTAACGAAGAACCACGCCGTGCTCTGACTCCAAAAAAACTAAACTCTATCACAGGTAATTTACTAATTTCATAGTTAAAATCATATGAAAATGTTTAGAATGATTAATTGTAACTATTTGTCTATTTTATATTCCGTGCGTTATTTTGTGAAAAGTAAAGGTTTGGGAGAAGGTTTTCAAGTTTCAGCTGCAAATGACGTAAACAGGAGGATCTCTGAAAAGATTTCTCATCTTCGACGACCTTTGAAAAAGACAATTGTATAAATGTTTTTATTTTTCAATGATTTTATTCATTAAATGTATTTTAATTGTGCAACAACTTCAATTTAATATAGAATTGGTTGTCTAGCGACTTGCACGATAATATGAATAAAAAATAACTGACATCGAAATAAAACAGTGTACAAGGTAGATTATTTAAAAAAATTAAAATTAACCCGACTAGTTTCGGACAGCGTTATTGGTCCGTCATCAGGGAGATTAACTATTAACGGTAATAGTTATTGTAAGGAGCTGATGGTTAGCTCGCGTGGCAAAATGGGCTTGTCACCATCTTGCTATGCATTGTAACTCGGCCACCGGTAAAAAAAGGCATTAAAAAGTCGCTTCCTGTCTTGGCCCTGTGGTTGTGTCTAGGGTATTAGCCTAGCTAATTATTATTATTACATAGAAGTTAAGATATTTCAGCTTACTATAAGTAGTACGTATTGTATTGTAACCATTGGGAATCATTGAGGTAGAAACTATTAAATAACCGAGTATAAAACCTTAAGGGAGCAGTAGATGAAACCATTAGGAACCATTAGGTTAAAGCAGAAGATAGACCATTAGGTGAAACCAGTAGATAAACCATTAGGTGAAACCATAAGGAACCAATGAATGAAACCATAAGGATTCAGTATATTAAACCACAAAGAACCATTCGGTGAATCCATAAGGAACCAGTAGATTTATCTATAAGGGACCATTAAATAAACCCATTACATTCCAGTGAATAAAACCATTCCATCTGAAAAAACTTATCGGCCAAATGGAGCGTACCAGATGGATTTGTCAAAAAAAAAAAACAAGTGGAACCATAAGTCCATTTCCAACTGGTACAGTGGGGAAGAAAACCGCCGTTTTTTTCATAAAGGTATACCGAAAGGGTAAGCCGAAAATTTAAAAATTGACATTTTAAAATGAGGAAAGTCTTTTAATTTTGTTCTAATAAAAGATATAGCTTACCTAGTTATAATATTTCCAATGTTAAGCAATAATCTAGGCCTACTTTCTTGTTCACAGCTTACGCTTTGAGGTTCTGGACTTTCAAACTATATATTATTATGTGTTGGACTTGATCACTCCATGGTAACGATTAGCCTAACGCTTTAGTGTATTCGTTGGCCCGTACTGTTTGAAAAAAGCTTTACCGCAAAGCAATATCTCGCTATGTTCATGCGCGGGACCTTTTTAACAAGTTGATAAAAACACGAAAAAACACGTAAGAATCACTTATTTCGAGGAATATATAAATATTTAAATTATCATTATTTATGGTTATTCATTTAAAACAAACGTTTATATTTAAGCAATTTACTCTTTGTTTTATAAACAATTGTTCAAATTGAAAATCGTTTAACGCAAATTATTAAAGAAATTATTTTAAGTAATGTAATTGTCTTGTAACTACACAATGACCTAGCAATTATAACACCATAAAACATTTATTCTGTTGCTATAAGGCGTGATAGAAACGGGCCAACTTTCCAAAAAGCGTCTCTTAACTTACTTTAATAACTGCCATAGAGAATTCTTTATTGTCTTCAGAAGACCTTTTCCAACTGAAAATGTTGCGGTAGTCTAGAATTTTAAATTTGCAAAGTTGTAATAAACAAAAAGAAGATTATATTTGTAATCCTAATAACACAAGCATTCCAGGATAATTTCAGATTCTAGTTTACAGATTCATGACGAAAAGGATCTACTTTCCTAAAGCTGAGTGACTGACATCTGCCACACTAGTGCTTCTAACAGTTACTTTATCTGATCCGAGGAAATTAATACAATTAAACATTACAGATTCTCTGCTTTTACGTCAAAATATTATTAGATCAGTTGCTTCGGTTGAAAATGCAAAACCAGATATTATACCAGAAGCTGAGTGTAAGCAGATTTTAGATTCATAGCAGTTACCGAATTAACGCGGCTACATGAACGTCACTTTATGAATATTGACTAATAGTCAAGTAGCCTTATACTTCAGACCTTGCGTCAAATCCGGTAGTTCTGATTTTTTGCTGACTTGTTTCTGATGTTGGCCCAATGAATAATCCAAGTTTGAGACCTCGAGCGTTGAACGCAACCTTTTCATAAATCGAAAAAACCGCCAAAATTTCGACTTTTTTTCTTCAGTTTTTGGTGATGTTAAGCCTAAAGGACTAGTTTGTTGATAAAACCTTCGCAGTACATTTTTAAAGTAGGTTACATTTTCTACAATATGAGACTAGAATTGTCTCTGTAGACCCAATAGTTGCCGAGATAGAGCCTTTCAAAATGTTTAATTGCCCTGACAGTTTGATACTATCTATTTGAGTCTAATGTATAGGGGTTTGTAAAAAAAAACAATGAAGGATTTTTGTCCATGGGTTCAGCATTTCTCATTTGGGAGCTGAAGAGCTGTGAGAACTGTGTCGTAATTGGACGGGGGAGGGTTGATGAATGGCAGACATATAATTTTGGATGTTTCAAAGTGTTTTTCTGCTGTTGCTTCCTCCATGAACTCATTCCATTCCGGGATGTTCACTTTTTTTAACCTTCCCATAAGATATCTGAAGGGAGTGGCTCTATTTCTTCAGGTAGCGGATGAATAATATCTATGTTGACAATTTTAATTGCTGACAGACCTTTATTGGACGACACTTGTTAAAAGTTTACTAGCTGCATAGGAGGATTTTGCTGTACAAGTTCAGAAGCAGTGCACTTCTCAGGATATCTAGTGTGCTCACATTGAAATCGGCGTCATCAAAAGCAAATTGCACAAACAATATTGAAGGCTCTTTCAACATGAGTTTGTCTGGTCGCATGATGGCTGAGGTTTCCAAAAGCCTAGTCTCCTTGTAAATAGCTGAGAATCCAAGCGTTGACAATAACTCAACTAGATGTTTTGACCCGAGCTTGTGATACAAGTATACTCCAAACCCATGCAGCAATGAAGAGATGAATATTATTGAATGTGCAAGAGCAACGCACTTCTTTCTATAGTGATACAAGCAGCCTCGTTTGTTTTTAAAATTACTGTTTCCAGCAATAATCAGGGATAACAGATTTTACATCCTGGAATAAGTCGTCGGATGGTGTAAATTGTTTTGTGTCGTACACTTGCGACCGTATGTCCTCTCGTATGACTTCAGCAGCTACCTTCACCACGCGTAGTCTTTCTGCTTGAGGATCTGAGCTTCTACTATCATACCATGTACTGGTGAGAATTTTGTAGCTTGTGTTTTTGAAACAAACAGTCGTGTGTTTCGAGGATGTCTCAACGATCAAATTGTCCTCTCCATACTTTCCAAATAAGCGATTTTTGACTGTTCGCGGTTGAGGTCGTTCTCCTTCTATCTGGTCCATGAGTTCATCTAGAGAGAACTGACACTCCTCAGCGTTCTCTTCCAGAAATGAATAAATCATTTCCATGGCCTCATCAACTGTGGGATGCTGACGATTTCTTCTGGACATTCCTGTTGGTGGTGCCTGGTCGAGTTTGTTTGGCAAAACCGATGATATCTCTCATAAAGGGCTACCAAATCTGTGTTCTCAGATATACTCTCATTCACCACCACGTTTCTCAGCTGCTTTCAAGATTGTTGAATTGAAAGACATATTTTCCACAGTAATGACCTTGTTCGGGTCGTGTTGTAATCTAATTTTTTTGATCTTTGCTTTAATTTTGTTAATCTAATATTATCTTAAAGATGTATTAACCCGTGCCAAAATCGTTTTTAATACCTATATATATATATATATATATATATATATATATATATATATATATATATATATATATATATATATATATATATATATATATATATATATAGAATTGGAATCAGCCTTGAGGGTATAGATCAAATTCGTTCAAGCCTCTGCCTTCCCCAAAGACATTGGAGCCTTGGAGAATCGAACCCCTATTCACAGAGACAGCAAGATCCTGAGCCTTAATCCGGAAATCGATGAGATGGGTGTCATACGAGTCGGAGGAAGACTTCGTCAAGCTGAATTCAGTTCTGCTATTAAACATCCGATCTTGCTACCACGACATCATCGCTTCACCGATATGATAATTCAAGAGGCTCACGTGCAACGTCTGCATGCCGGAGCTCAACTAGTCCATGGAATCCTGTCCTTGAAATACTGGATTATTCAGGCAAGCGATGCGATTCGACATCAGATCCGGAAATGCGTTGTTTGTACGAGACAACGAGCAAAGACCATACCCCTAAATAACGGGCGATCTTCCGAAAGCGAGGTTACAGTCTTCTCGTGCCTTCGCCAGGACTGGGGTGGACTATTCCGGACCATTTCTTCTACGACCAATTTCTCCAAGAAGCAAGACCACCTACAAGGCGTACATTGCCCTCTTCGTCTGCTTCGTCTCGAAAGGACTTCACTTGGAGATCGTGTCTTCCTTGTCTACCGAAGCCTTCATTGCAGCCCTACTTAGGTTCACTGCCCGACGTGGGCGACCGAGCGATATCTACAGCGACTGCGGGACGAATTTCGTCGGAGCAGCGAAGGAGTTAAAAGAGTTAACAAAGTTAATTCAATCTAACATCCACAATGAAGCTGTAGTGAATCACCTCTCCGCCGAACGCATCACGTGGCATTTCAATCCTGCTGGCGCTCCCCACTTCGGCAGATTGTAGGAGGCAGGAGTGAAGTCGGTAAAATATCATCTCCGTCGGGTCATTGGTCAAACTCTCTTGACTTACGAAGAGTTATCCACTGTCACTACACAGATCGAGGGATGTCTCAATGCCAGACCCTTGATGCCACTGTCATCCGATCCAACTGATCTAGGAGTCCTGACTCCTAGTCATTTCCTCGTTGGAGAGTCAATGCAGTCTGTTCCCGACCTGGATCTCTCGCATTTGGGAATGTCTAAGCTTGGCAGATGGCAGCTGCTGCAGAAATTACAACAAGATGTTAAAACCCGTTGGCTGAGAGAATACATTACCAGACTGCAACAGCGGCCAAAATGGATGACACCACAGCGCGACATCAAGGTTGGAGACATGGTTCTGGTCAAGTCGGATGTCACGCCCTCCTCAAGTTGGCCACTGGCCCGAGTCATCCAGATTCACCCGGGTCTGGACGAGCATACTCGAGTCGTTACTTTACGCACAAGCACAGGAGAACTGAAGCGTCCAATCGTAAAACTCTGCCTGTTACCATTTGATGGTGAAGAAGAGTTGAACCCTCAGCAATCAACAGATCATGGTTGATATACTTATATCAACGGCGGGAGAATGTTCGGGTCGTGTTGTAATCTAATTTTTTGATCTTTGCTTTAATTTTGTTAATCTAATCTTATCTTAAAAATGTATAAACATGTGCCAAATTCGTTTTTTAATACCTATATACAATGTATATAGTCGAGATTATAAGAAATAAAGTGTATTCATCAGTTCGCTCTCTATATCTTGGCGTATTCATTCAACACGATGACCGTTTAGCTTCAGTCTCCCTCTCGGGAATAGTTGCTGGTCCCTTTAAACTGGACACGAACAGACCTTGTTCCTTTTTTCTGGATTATTCTTTCTTTCAGCCACAAGGAACTCTTCAGTTATTTGGTCTCCACATATTAAACAGTGTTATCTGAAATTGAACTGCTCAGAGACTGATCTCGTGGCCCTTGATGGCGTAACATTTTATTATCCACGGCGAACAGCTACTTTGATCAACTTCGGATTGGTGTATTTCTTCTGACAAGCACTATGCACATATATCTCAATCACATCCTTCAATAAACGCTAATTTTCGCGGTTTTTAAGATAAATACTCGACGCAATTAGGGTTTATACACCTCTTTAATTCACTAACCGCACTTTACCTTCACTTAAAGTCTCCTTACATATAAAACAGAAACCCACGCTGGGACTGGGCTCCGACATTCTGTAGATTTTGAATTCAAACGGCACTCACGTCATGGCCTAGCCGGCCAGACAAAAACTGAAATAAAAACAAAATTGGTCGGGGGTAATTTGATCTACATCGCTCGGAGTCTCAAATTGTAGCAATTTTAATTTACTTTGAAAACGTACTGCGTAGGTTTTATCAACAAACTAGTCCTTCAGGCTTAAAATCGCCAAAAACTGAAAAAAAGTCTAAAATTTCGCGGTTTTTTCGATTTATGACAAGGTTGCGTTCGGCGCTCGAGGTCTCAAAGTTGGATTATTTATTGTGCCAACATCATAAACAAGTCAGCAAAAAATCAGAACTACCGGATTTGACGCAAGGTACCTCCCCTTTCAGGCGACAAGGTTACTGGACTATAAGGCCGAAGGTGGTGCCTTGGGTATTAGCAAATCTGATTATTATTATTATTATTATTTCATTGAATATATGAAATATATTATACCATAAAAGAATATAAAAATGAACTTCTGCAAAGACGGACATCAACGTTACTTTTTTTTCAATCTTATCTTCAATCATCACGCGTAATATATTTTTATATGATCTCTTTATATTGTGGTATACCGTTTAAATGTCCGTATTGTATTTAACTAGAGAGAGGTATGTGTAGAATGTAAAGTTACATCGAATAACTGGTTATATGAAACATCACCTGGTACGTGTCGCTGATTTATTCAATATCCCTTCCCAACCAAGAGGAGTAAAAAAGAGACCAAGAAGGGGGGGGGGTGAAAACTAAGCTTTTTTGGGGAATAATATGCGGTACTTCGGCCGATAGGCGAAAAACTGAATTAACACTAACCGACAATTTTACTCCCCACTCTCTAGACCATTGGTGGTTCTCGTGTTTTTGCTCTACCAAACAATGCTCTCGTTTCCACAGGTTCAAGATATTATTGAAGGTCAAATTAAGTACAAACTAAAGGACATCGCACTTCTTTTGTGAGAATCAGCTTTCTATGATTTAATATAAAATTTAAATGTCCTGTTTAGCCTGGTCAACGGAACAAAATACTTTATTACTAATTTTTTTAGCTCCTATAGTTTGTCAAGTAGCAGTGGTCAAAGATTGACTAAATTTATTATAGATTATAACGTGTATTAAGTTTTGTGCCTCGCGGGTTCAGGTTGACTGTCATATTATTAATTTTGCCATATTTAAAATCCAATCTTACTTAATTTTTCATTCATTGTAACTTTAATATCATTGAATTATTTGAAAATATTTTCCCTAAGAAACGGTTTAATCCCGAAACAGTAATAAGTAGGAACTAATAAATAAATTGGACGTGTTTGATAAAGGAAACCGTTTTGGAGATTCTTTCACGCGTTGAAACCCACGGTTACGCAACAAATAAAAATCATATAATAACTTAGCTAATTATTGATTTTAGCACGACAAAAAATTTGGAACCTTTCAGGTTTGACTAGCACCGGCTAATGTTCTGGACGATTCATACCGAGATGCGCCCAGCGAATTTTTTATTCAAACCCAACAGTTTGAAGCTGTTTTGTTTCAATCAGTAATATTATCGAGATTTACGCAAGCCATAAAACCTCCAATTAACAAATCTTACATCAAATACACCAGCAACAACCACTTGAAGGTCCGTTAAAAGACCCAATATTGTACTTGTAAAGCACGCGCTAGAACTCTTTGTGTTTGAGCACACCTAGAAAGTATGGTATCTTGGGTTTGCTTATCACCAAGATCCCGTGCATTATCGAACTTTAACCCTTTTAAGACCGGTCCTTTCTTCTACCAATAGGGACGACCATGTAACAATAACAGTAAAGATTTTTAATTTCTGAACGTTCGATACGAATCCCCTAATATCACAATTCATTATTTCTGACTTATTTTCCTTTTTAAACCATTTCTTATGGAATATATTTACAAATAATTCCACTTTCGTTAATTCATTAAAATGAAAAAAAAAATAGTTAACGTTGGTTGAATATAATTTACGGCAAAGTTAATAATATGACATTTTAAGTTGAAGGTAACCATGAACTGCATTGCAAAGGATAGTAAACTTAGCGAATAAGTAGATTAGTCCATTAATAAAATAGCTTAACCCTAAATCAATTTGCAGAAATTTAAAAACTTACAAATAGCTCGTAGCGATAGATCTTAATTTTTCGTTTGATCGAAGACCTATCGGTACTAACTATTTGTAAGTTTTTTAATTTCTTCAAATTAATTTAGTGCTTATCCCTTTTCCTAATGGACTAATCTACTTATTCGCTTATATTATCATCCTAGTAATGACAGTCAACCTGATCCTTCGACTACATTGCGAACCAATAAACCGACAATGTTTTTTAAGAAAAATACTATACTAAATTTTGTTCAACTTTGGCCACTGATACTGAACCAACTGAGGAAAATTGATAATAGAGTATTTTGGTCTTTTGATCAGGCATTACAACATGATTTTTCAAAGAAATCCGTAGAAATCCATTTCCCACAGAAGGAGAGAGATGTAGAAATTAAATTTCTTAAAAATCCTTACTTATTTAACAGGTTTTTGCCACTTTTGTTTCAAGAATGTTAATATTTATATTATAATCTCATGTAATTTGTTCTTTTTTGTACAATAGAGGGCGTTTCAGAATTTGGAAAGTTAGAGAGGATTGTTACCATAATTTCCAATCGCTAAGAACGCACTAGAAAGCTAGTTTTTTAATTAAAAATGAAGAATGGTTCAATATTGCGTAATTAAATATTTTAGGAGTAATTATTAAAAAAAACATCTTTTAACAGGTCAGAGGTTACTGTTAGCATGGAGCAATCAACCATGGAGGGGAAAAAAGAGGCGCGCTTAGCTCTTCAACCGAAAGGTTTCCCACCCACAATCAGGAGAATTGGGGGACAGAAGCATAGGGTCATCCGTGTAAAATATTTGTCACGTGCACTTTATGGAACTGTACTTTTCGTTATCTTTCGTGATAAACTATAACTATAACCAGTATATTTTTAAAACGACTACGATCATGACCAGACGGAGACTTAACTGGCCATTTCGAGCACTAAATATTAATTATGTATCATAACTACCATAAAATTAAAAAGACAATAAAAGAGCTGTCAACAGGCTCAACAAAGTAAAATGTCACGAAAAATGTAAGAAAAATTGTTAAGCTAATCTTAACTTTATTGATTCAGGTATTGGTTTTAACAAGAAATTTCTATTGAAACATTTACCCGAAATACTTCCTAAAACCTCAATTTTGTATAAGGTTACATACATTGGGAAACGAAAAGAAGTTATTGTAAGTACATAGGAGAAATATTGTAGGACTACCAGAGACGTTCTTTCAAGTTGCTCATTTTGCTTAAATATAAGTTTATTTGTATTTATATTTTAGTGTTTAGATGCTAACTAGGGTTGTAGACTAAGAAATTTTATAAATCGTTTTTGATAGGACGCTTTAGAAGAAGTAAAAGTAAACAAGAAAAAACATCACTGAAAAAGCAGTCGATTATTTGTCGGTTTTTGCTGATGAAAAAACAGAACTTTTCGACCATAAGAATTTCACGATAAAGATACGTGTAATTAACCCTTTTTAAGCTTTAACCCGCAGCGGGAAAAATTTAGTAACAAGAGTTTTTTGTCAACGCCTGTTTAATGAATTTCAGTCTAACTGTTTGGGCGAAAATCTTAAAACAGCTAAGGCAGCTTCTTCTAAAATTAAAAAACTAAGGATCTATTAAGCCCAGAAGAAAGAAAAGTGAAGGAGCTCAACATTCATCAAATTTCCGGTTACACAATTTACCAAATGATAGGCCTTATGGGTGTCCAACATTTTCGAGAAACTGTTAAATTAGTAAGGAAAAGGCCAATCAAGAATTTCGTAAATGGACCGTTAAGCTAGATAGAGGGGGGGATCCCTTTTTCTTGCAAATGAAGCTTTTAAATTTTTTGAGAAGAAACTATAGATGTACCCTTAAATGCCAACGAAACAAAAAATAGTGTCATTATTGACGCTTTAGAGGAAGTCAATTTCATAAATGAAATTTGGCACCATTTGTGGGGAAATGAAAATGAAAATGAAAATTCCAAATGTGCGAAGCTTAAATGTTACCAGATACTGATTAATTGTAATTTAAATGGATTAGCGATGAATTTAAAACAATAATTTCAAATGCCTAAAAATGACAGCCTAGCAAGTAGCGGTGTGAGAAACGATCATAAAGTTTTAACACAGACGAAAAGTAGTAAAGAAAAACAAAGACAGCCTAAAAAGGTTTTTAATTTGGGGGTTTTTAATTTTATCTCTAACTGATTTTCTCCTCCAAGCTCTCTTTTCTTTTGTACAGTTTCCATTTTGAACTTTCGGTATTAAAAATTTCATTAGTTTAAGTCTTTTAGTTGATTGGCCATACTGACTAACGTTTGGGTTTTCTCCGGAACCACAACACCTTCTTTGTCTGCGAAAGTAGTTTTCTATTAAATCTTGGTTTAGTTTTGCGGTTAAGATAAATGGAGCTCCTTTTTCAAGTAAAAACTTGACAATATCGACACTCACTGGAGTACACTTTAATATATTTTGATGATTGTTTTTATGAGCAATTTTATTTACATAGTGCAGTTACTTACCAGTGATTCTTAGTCCCACGAGAGAGTCCCTGCTCAGTTAATTTTCGTTCGGTCTAAATCATCTTTGACAACCAATTGCTTGACCTCTTCTTACCACTCCTCTAGGTAATCAAGGAAATCTTGTACAAGCCACTGATTTTTTTAAATCGCCAATCGTCTACACTACAAAAAGGTGCAAAGGCAGGTTTTCTCTTGGTTTGAAATAAAAAGGTGTTTGACACATTCAATATGTCAAAAATTTGATCAAAGTATTTTAAAAATTACCGGCTCTGATGCTTCCTCTCCGATTAATTCCTCAACGGCCTTAGCGGTGGTACTACTCAGAATTTGAGTGGCAAGTTTAACTTTAATGCAACTGTAAGCATTAGGTGAAATATGATTGTACGTTAATTTTGGTGCTAAATGTAATAATGAAGATCAATCTATTTTATAAGTTTCTGAGAGAAGGCTGCAACCTTGTACTTACAGTTTAAACCGTTAAAGAAAGTGGGAATGACCTCTAATGAATCAACAACATCTGTAAATGGTTATTTGCATCAGTGCCTACGTTATTCACAAAGCAGACCTGATCACTAGATAAAATAAGCTTCGTGCGTGCGGCGTAGATGGTGTTACTGTCGTTTTAGCCATGAATCTAATCGGTGGTCTGTCAGACATTCGATTAAGCGTTCTAGTTTCTTATCCAATTTCTATATGCTCACAACTAAGGTTACTAAACTCAGTTTGCGGCAGTTTGACAGTTCTGTTCGACTTAATAAACCGGACCCGGTCTTTATCTGCACTCGAGAGTTTAAAAATCAAGAGTACAATGAACTAAATCAAATTATTTGATTAATTTCATTGCACTGTTAAAGGTAAAAGCCCTCGCGCTGAAATATTAGCCCGTGGAATAGAACGATATAGCGCATTACATTCAAATATGGCCATTTTCTTATTGGAATTCAAATCACGTCAAATCGAAATAAAAACATTATCTTGCAAGTTACAACTCCAGCACGATAGCGTCATCTCTTATATTTTCATCGAAACACAAAACTACCTACTTCCGCCTTAATATCTCTAAATTGGGTGGTTTTGACTCATGTTTCATTAAGAAAATAATATTAAAAATTTAAATAACTACAAGTTCTTTGAATATGGCCTAGAAGAGGAAATGCAATAATTTTTCCAAGAATTCAATAATTTTCTATAAGGGGTGCAATATTTAGTTGTTGACCTGGCAAATACCTTGACAACAACCACATTTCTGTCCAGTGTTGGCGGATTGTGAAAAATGTTTGGGTCCATTTTGGCCCCGTGGTTGTTATTTTTCGAAAACGTTGACCTTGTGGGAATTTTCATGTCTGCGGGTATTTATCCAATGTTTTTTTTTACTTTCAATTTTGGGATTTTCTAAATAATGTAAAGGAGACGCCTCCTAATACTACAATCAATCAATGCATAGGCAAAATGTTTAAAATTTCTAATTCTAATGAAATTTTATTTATTTCACAATTTTTTTAAAATTATGGCATGTTTTCCGTTGAGTTTTCGTTGGGGTCGTGGCTTAATTGGGGTACACGTGGGAAATTTACTATCCAGAAATGGGAATTTCGACTTTCGAACATTGGCAACTCTGTTACTGTCGTTATTTTCCGAGTTCCAACCGCCAACACAAGATGACTACTCGATGTTCTATCTTCTCATTCTTAGGTTTTTTAATGAGAGTGGCTATTGACACACACACAAAGTGTGTGCCAATAAGCTCAAGTCTATCGGCACACAAGGGGTGGAGCTACGAAAGTCATTGTAGTGGGGCCGAAACCACGATCACTTTACTTGTCTTTGGCTAGCGAGGTAAGTCGTCACGTTATCGTGTCTCGTGATTTTAATATTTTAAATGATTTGAGGTTAATTATCCATTTAAGTAGTCGTTCCTAATACGTTTGTTAGCAAATATAATTTTAAAGAATATTATGGTCAAATTGATCCATCTATTAATATAGTTTTGTTTAAATTTTAAAATTACTGTTTTATGGCTAAGGCTTAGGGTAACTCTCGGTAGTCTGACTAGTCTCAAGTTTTTTTTTTTGGTTCCAATCCAAAGTTTAATTTTCCTGTTTCTTGACTTTCGTCAACGAGGTCTCGTAAGCAATTTAGCATTTACATTACTTTGTACCCTCATTTCGCTTTTTCTGCCTCATAGGGTAGGGTTTGTTTACTGATTTTATTTGATTAAGTTTATAAAACTATTATTTATCTTTTCAGATTTTTCTCCGACCTTGGTTTGAATTTCATAGTCTTTGTATTGCGTTCTTGGTGTTGTGTATAGAAGTTGATAAACTTTGAGGGTAGGTTTTTTTCAGTGGTCAAAGGTAGGTTTTTTTTCAGTGGTCAAAGGTAGGTTTTTTTTCAGCGGTCAAAGGTAAGTTTTTTTCAGCATCAAAGGTAGAAGTTTAGTTATGATTTATTTTTCTCGCCCTAGAAATTTTTCTCCAAAGGGGCTTGTTCCTGGTCGGACCGCCTTGCTGGTTACAAAAGGAACATCCCCGGCATCAGTTCTATGGGATCCTGAGTTCATGGCGGCAAATGAAGCTTCTTCCCTTTTTCTGTCATTGTCGGAGGCATTCCAGGAGGATTTTTCGCAGAATTTGCCCCTTTTCTCGTCGTGTTGGCTATAGGGGTACCTTTCCTTATGGCTATGGTAAGGTACAACATGAAGCTGATGATTGTTGGCCTGAGTCATTGCTTTTTCTGAAGGTTCTGGTTGAGAAGCGCCTTGGAGTGTCATTTAATGATGCTGTGGTCAACCTTTACAGGAATGGAGGTGACTCGGTTGGGTGGCATTCCGATGATGAGCGGGGACTACATAGTACAATTGAATCTCTCTCTTTTGGGGTAAGTAGGACTTTTAAGCTCCGTTCTGTTAATAAATGTGTTCCAAGTGTAAGTGTATTGTTAAATGCTGGTTCTCTTCTTGTAATGGAGGGAACATGCGAAAAAGCTTGGCAGCACTGTGTGCCTATAGATAATGTTGAGCTTTCTCAACTCAATGTAACTTTTAGGTACATAGAACCTGCCATCCTTGGTCCAATTGTATGTAATCCAGTACTGGCCATTGCCGAGTCTGTGGTTGCTGCACCCGATGTCGTCCAGCCGATGGTTTCTGCACCCGATGGTTCCTGCACCCGATGTCGTCCAGACGATGGTTTCTGCACCCGATGGTTCCTGCACCCGATGTCGTCCAGCCGATGGTTTTTGCACCCGATGGTTCCTGCACCCGATGTCGTCCAGACGATGGTTTCTGCACCCGATGGTTCCTGCACCCGATGTCGTCCAGACGATGGTTTCTGCACCCGATGTCGTCCAGACGATGGTTTCTGCACCCGATGTCGTCCAGACGAACATGATTTCCTATGGGAATCGATAGTACACTGGAAGGCAGGAAAAAATATAACTTTTTGTTCACTTTTTGAAAAAAAGACAATTATTTTCAAGGTTTTTCATGCCCAAGATTCAAAATTAGGGAGGCTAGCGGCATTATTCTTATTGTCAACAATAATTTATTAACACATTAAAAATGCAATACTTTACAAGTTTTACTCGGCAGTAAATAAGAGTATACCAATGGCTTTCCTTCATTGTCTCATTTCTGACATAAGTCTGCTTTCAGTGGCTGGGAAGTTCCTGAGCTAGAAACCCTGTTACAAAATTCCAAAATAAAATGGCGGACCGCTATGTCGCCTTAAACTAGTGTTAAAACTTTTCGGTTTTTAAAAACGTATTATTTATAAATCAATTTAGTTGAGAGGTATGTATTTAATTGAAAATTATTATTACTTAACAATTGTATTAACGTTAATTATTTAAAATTTTAACTAATGTTTAGATTTTTAGGGTAAGTTTTAATATTAATTTGAAATTCCCACAACAATGTAGTAGGATATACATTATTTCAGCTTAGCGGCCTTGTAATTTGTTGAAAAGTAGAAACTCTATCTAGCTTCCCAGCAAATACAAATCGTCCCTGGGACGTCCCAGCATGGTCCATAGAGCCCAGCTTGGTTCCGTCCAAAATTCGTCCTACGGGACGAATAACGGACGTCCCATTTTAGTCCTCGAAGAACCAATTTCGCGACATCAGATATTCAGCCCAATCGACGTCGCATGGATCTCCACTATTCGTCCGAAAAGTTTCGTCCATCAATGCTATCTAGAGGTGCGTTTATCAGCAATTAATTTTAATTTTTTCACCTGTATTTGAATTTGAGCTGATAATGATTAATAAATATTAATTTTATTAAGAATATTATTATTTAGATTAACGAGTTAATTTAAAGTGAATTAATGAAATTACGTGTTAAATCAAAACAACTTAATTATTTAATTAATTTTATCTGTTCTTAATTTTTATATTTTTTATATTATTATTTTCTTAATTTTTATTTCCATTATTTTCATTTGATGAATTATTTCCACAATCACAGCCAATTACTGCGAAAAAGCTGATCTAAGTTGGCCGATATAAGTCCTTTTAAAATATCTGGTAGCCCAGTTTGTAGTTTCTTTTGTACGACGCCATTACTCGATAGTTTGGAATCGGTCACCATAAAGTCCATAATGCGTTCTACACAAACGTTAAAGATTTTAACATAGTAATCTCTAGTATTGCTGATAATATATCATAAGAGTAAGTATTTTATTAAAAAACTGTTTGATTTTTTTAATGATTTTAACTCGATTTTTTTAATGTGTCTTTTACAGAGGTAGGAAGAAAATATGTTTGATCAAAGTCTATTCATTTTGGACCTGTACATGTTTCAATTTAACTTTTTAAGTTTATTATTCATTACTCTCACTGAACGGTTCGCCTAAAGCTTTATTTCATTTTGTTATATTCTATATATTGGATTTGGAATTCCAAAAGTAAGATTTGCATTGAATTCTCCGAACGTTAGGGAAGGTTCGCTGTTTTTAAAGTTCTTTTTGGACCTGTACATGTTTCAATTCAATTTAACTTTTTAAGTTTATTATTCATTACTCTCACTGAGTGGTTCGCCTAAAGCTTTATTTTATACTGTGATAATTTATATAGTTAAATTGTAATTCCAAAAGTAAGATTTGCGTTGAATTCTCCGAAAGTTAAGGAAGGTTCGCTGTTTTTAAAGTTCATTTTGGACTTGTACATGTTTCAATTTAACTTTTTAAGTTTATTATTCATTACTCTCACTGAACGGTTCGCCTTAAGCTTTATTTCATACTGTTATATTTTATATATTGAATTTGGAATTCCAAAAGTAAGATTTGCATTGAATTCTCCGAATGTTAGGGAAGGTTCGCTGTTTTTAAAGTTCATTTTGGACCTGTACATGTTTCAATTTATTTTTTTAAGTTTATTATTCATTACTCTCAATGAACGGTTCGCCTAAAGCTTTATTTTATACTGTGATAATTTATATAGTTAAATTGTAATTCCAAAAGTAAGATCTGGATAGATATTAAAATTAAGCTTTGAGAAACAGTAATTTCTAGAGTACATTTTTCATTCGATAGTCTTAATTTTTTTAAGGAATAGTATTAAATGGCTTAGTTTTATTTTGCTTCTGATTTAAAAATTAATTTTATTGTTTTTTTACATTTGTATAAGGAAGGTTATTTAATTTTTTAATAGTTTAGTTCGAAATTTATTTTGTTATATAAAAATTAAATAACTATATAAGTTTTGTAATTTATATGTTAACTGCTAATACTTGCAGAGTTCGTGTTATTACAATCAAATTGTACACTTGTTGCTGGATTTTTCCATTATCTTGTATTTTAATGTTTTGAATAAAATTTTAATATCAAGTTTGGCTTTTTAAATTATTTGTTCAGAATACGATATCCAATGAACGTCCTAGTTTCATCCCTACTGAGCCATGATTGAACCAAATTAAAGGCCTAAAGACATCTCTAGGTTTTATAGAAAGACATCCAGGGGACGACCGCCGTAATCGCCGTTGAAAAACTCTTGATTTGATGTTGCCGCGCTGGTCGAAGACATTCGGTAAGTTTAGTCGTCTCTTTTTAAATCGTCGGAATCTAACCACGTTTGTTGCGTATAAGTTTCGTCCCTTGACGTAGTTACGCCGCACAGTGGGGCAAACTGAGCCCAAACCTGGGAAAAAGTCAAAAAAATAAATAGCGCGTATGAATTTTATTTTAATTTATAATATTGGTTTATAAACCACCGCACAATTTAACGGTGTATGGGGCGCCAAATCGGAAAAAACTAAACAAAATAGTTGTACATATATTTCAGTTTTCTAGATATATTTCAAGCGTTCTAGACACATTTTACGAAGCTCACTCTAGGTATTTTACGCGACGTTCTCTCTGGATATTTTACGAATATCTCTAGGTATTTTACGCGACGTTTTCTATGTATTGTAACCAGGCGACGGTTATATATAGGTACCTCGATTTTAACATTAAACTCGATGCTTCACGCTATGGGAAAGTTAAGGGAAATGTCGGCATAATTTTGGGTGCTGGGGTACCTTAATTTCTGATGTACGCATTAGTAACTTTTAGACACTTGTACAGGTAAAACGGCTTGGTTTATGATGAAACGTTTTTTAAAGGATTTGCGTTTATAGTTTAAATTAATTTACTAGCCATATTATTTCTATTAAATTTGAAAAGAAAGGTTATAAATAATTTATATTAAACTTATTATTTACCATGGTGAATATTAGTAGAAATTATGTTTAATTCAGAGAAAACGGCATGGTATTAGAAGATAAAACTTATTTTATACAAGACGTTTCGAGCCGAGGCTCTTCTTCAGTCGTTCGTTAGTTTTAATTTGATTTAAAATTTTACCACGCGCCATATTCAAGTTCTAATATCACGCGAGCAGAAGGTCAGCGTGTTAAAAAATAAACAAAAGTTTTACTGATTTTAACAATTTACGTGTGTAATAGAATCAATGTAACCGATAAATCCAAAGTATATGTAAGTCAGTGTGAATTATTAAAATATAAATATAAAATAAAATAAAATTTTAAATCACAATATTACCCCAATTAGTTACTTCTTGACATCCTTTATCTAAATTTAAATTACCTAGTTTACGAATATACAATCCTTCATAGAATTTTCTTTTGTACCAATTGGTTTCCCGTTTTAAAATTTTGTAATCATCCCATTTAATAGAGTGGTTTAACGAAGACCAAATATGTTTTGAAATTCCGTTATTCATATCGCCCTTAGCCACGCAGGATTTATGTTCACGTATCCTGTCTAAAATGGAACGTTTTGTTTCACCAATATACGTTTTTCCACATGAGCAAGGGATTTCATAAATAACGCCTCGAATGGCGGAATCTTCTATTTTAGGTTTTAAATGAGAAATTTGATTTTTTAGTATATTAGTGGTTTTTGATACTAAGTTTATTTTATAATTTTTCAAAATACGTTTAAGTTTCTCTGTGGTTTTAGGTATATAGGGTAAAACTAAAACCTCCTCTTTAGGTTTACTTTTCATATCAGAAGGCATGCTGATTAAGTTTCTGTCAAATATGGTTTCTATAAGTGTTTTTGGATAATCTCATTCAATTAACTGATTTTTAATTTTTAATTTATCCGCAATTGGGTTATCAGATATGGATTCAATATGGTGTTTTAAACCTTTTACGACTGATGTTTTTACATGGTTGGGGTGGTTTGAATTAAAGTTTAAAAAGGTTTTTGAATGAGTAGGCTTTTGGAATAATGAAAAGGTTAGTTTACCATTAACATTTTTAATAAATAGGTCTAAAAAAACCAATTGGTACAAAAGAAAATTCTATGAAGGATTGTATATTCGTAAACTAGGTAATTTAAATTTAGATAAAGGATGTCAAGAAGTAACTAATTGGGGTAATATTGTGATTTAAAATTTTATTTTATTTTATATTTATATTTTAATAATTCACACTGACTTACATATACTTTGGATTTATCGGTTACATTGATTCTATTACACACGTAAATTGTTAAAATCAGTAAAACTTTTGTTTATTTTTTAACACGCTGACCTTCTGCTCGCGTGATATTAGAACTTGAATATGGCGCGTGGTAAAATTTTAAATCAAATTAAAACTAACGAACGACTGAAGAAGAGCCTCGGCTCGAAACGTCTTGTATAAAATAAGTTTTATCTTCTAATACCATGCCGTTTTCTCTGAATTAAACATAATTTCTACTTATAAATAATTGTTTAAATTTTTTATGATTTTCAATGTAAATAGGTTACAGCAGGTGGCGATAGCGTCTAGGATCAGAATATTTTACGTTGTTGCGCCAGCCTCTTTTACACTGATTTTGGTCCTTGAAAAATTAAATAAAATGGCGTCCATGCGATGCGTTAGCTCGAGTTTCTTAAGCTTTGGTCTTCTAGAAAAGAAATGTGTCATATAAAAGAGAGTGATTGGCGTGTTGAAATGTGGTGTAGTGGTTATAGGCGTTGATATTCTTAAATAACTTCTTTCTAATAAGGAGGGTTCGAATCTAGTTAGAATGAATATTTTTCGGATGGGTTCCATTTCGAAAACGTTTGTGTTATAAATGAACCTTAATTTACTAAATTACTCAAATGGGTTCCATTTCGAAAACGTTTGTGTTATAAATGAACCTTAATTTACTAAAATACTCAAATTTAAAATAAATATTTAATAATATCGAGATGGAATACTCATAGGTAGGTCGTAGGGTAAAGTACGATTGTACTTCTCATAGAGATCAAAATATAAGTAGAGGGGAACTCGAGACTGATTGTTTGAAACTCCTGTTTTGACCCCGGAGCCTTTGTCTGTGGATTTTGAAACAACAGAAACGATACGCGTCTCTAGAGTTGAAAATAAGCGCGAGATGACGCCACGGTAAATATTCTGTTTGTTATATACCGCTGGGGGCGTGGAAATTGTAATCACAGCTTCGAGTTCGGTGTTTGTTTGTCTATTTATATGTTTATGGTACTATTCCTTGTATTTTTTCTATGAATGGAACGTGTGGATCTTCCTCGGATTGGAAATTGGCGAGCGAAAGGAACGTAAAACGACTATCGGATTGATCCGAGCGAGTAATGGAAAACGCTATCAATCAGTTTCCTATCTATAAGTCCCATACTAAAAGGTGGGTGAAAATATCGACCCGTAGATACGCTTGGGTGTCGGGACGTCATTCGGCAAAGGTGTGGTAGCGAACGACATTTTGTGCGTCAAGTAGGCGGCCTGCAAAAGCGTACAGGTGCTTTTGACGTTACGATGGCCGTCGATGAAAGTGTGATCGCATTTGAGATCAGTTTAATTTTCCGCAGACACGGCGTGACGTTTGTCCTTACAAAGCGCCCATCTCAGTTTGGGCCTCCGCCAATGAGTTTGCGCGACCCTTGGACTCTCAGCGCAGGGCGGCGCCACCGTGCAGCGCGCTCCGGCCCCGTTGACCATCGTCGCAGTTAGTAAGCAACATGGATATTTGTAGGAACTTCCGCGACTACGATGCCTGGAGAGACGTTTTAGATGCGTTAAACTCTACGTCGCCGACCAGTGCCGTCTGCGGCACTGCCTGTTGGTTCGACAAGAGTTTTAACACTAGTCCCGATCCGTCTCTGGACTGCGAGGAGCCGCTCGACGAAGACGAAGGAGAGGAAACGCAGTCGTCGCACTCGACGCCTTTGGAGCCCGGTGAAACAGACTTTCACGGCGAGAAATACATTTTAGTGGTCACTCGGAAGAAGAGGATGAGCAGAGGTGTTGTCAGCTGCGAGCGCACGAGGCCGCCAGAATTGCGTGCCGCGCAAGGGCGGTGGCGCTCTACGAGTGTCTTAGAAAAATGGAGTTCCACGCTTGTTTCAGCTTGTCATTTACCACCTAATTAAGTGTATCGAATAAATTTAAAAAATAAAAAGTCACAGCAAAGGTAGTGCGTTTATTGGTAGCACCAAGCCTGTACACCAAATGTGGGGCCTTTTAGTTGCAAATTACAGATTTGTATAGTGAACAAACAAACCAACTGACACATTCATCTTCATATATACATTATTATTATTATTATTATTTATATAGTTTAACTACAAAAGATGGTCTTTCAAAAATAAATGTTTCGTCCCCCTTCCATCCAGCCGATTTAATTTACTGTTCCACGGTTGCCAGATTTTATCGGAGAGTTGTAGATCCAACTCTCTTTGAAACAGTCAACTTCAATCCAAGATTTCGCTTTAGACTAGAAAATGCATCATGTGTTTCCATTAACCCACGTAGCTTTTTTATTCATTTTAGAACAACGAAATCCGGACTTCCGGCTTAAGCCTTACGTTTACAGCGTTGAAATATTTCCTTATTTTAGGAGAGAGTTTGCTGGTCCAGGTGTGGAATGTTAATACATCTTGGCGAGGGCTGAATGTGGAAGCCTCTTCTACTTGTCTTGGAACCAAAGAAGGCTGCTTTCATTACCTCTAAAGATTTGGTTGTAAGGCCTAAACACCTTGTTTAGTGAGGTTTAAATTGAAGTTTTTTTTGTCCAGTGTCGTTTGCTTAAACTGTTTTAAATTTTGGCTTAAAATTAACTAAATTTCTATTTTAATAGTGTCTGAACCAGGTTAAAGGCTCCAAGGGGTCATATTCCCTTCAACCATTTTTAAATAGAAAATTTTAATAAATTAACTCCTTTAACTGCAGCAATGTGTCCTTTATTGACGTAATTATAGTATGGTGGTTTTCTATTTCCATTTTTTACCTCTCCGAGGGGAGAAAGTTAACTGATTGATTTGCGGATGGGGTTGGTTTGATTGGTCTTTTTTCGTCAACGCTCACCGGATATTTCGTTATTGTTATGTTGTAGGTCGTGAATAATGAGTTCGTGTTATGATTGTTGTGGATGTTGAATTCGTGTTATGACGGTTGTGAGTGTTGAGTTTGTGTTATGATGGTTGTGGATGTTGAGTCTGTTGTGTTTGTATGGGCGTTTTCCCTCCAACTTCTTCTTAATGACTTCGGGACGGACCGAGTGCTGAGAGTTATGCAACCTCTCAACGTCCAATGGCAGGGTTTCCACCGGTTGTACACGGTATTCGTCTCAGTATCAATTTGCGATTTTTTGGTGCCGGCCGGGAATCGAACCCGGGTGTGCCTCGTGCCAGAGATGTACTCTAACCACTCAGCCACCAACGCTTGTTAATTTACGGTGTTTTTCTAAAAAACAGCTTTGGCGAATGTCCTTTACAAAGTTATAACGTTAGGTGCTATAATTTATTCTACATCATTTTAAATATTTATAAATTATATTAATCTTATATTTAATTAAATATTTATAAATTATATTAATCTTATATTTAATTAAATATTTATAAATTATATTAATCTTATATTTAATTAAATATTTATAAATTATATTAATCTTATATTTAATTAAATATTTATAAATTATATTAATCTTATATTTAATTAAATATTTATAAATTATATTAATCTTATATTTAATTAAATATTTATAAATTATATTAATCTTATATTTAATTAAATATTTATAAATTATATTAATCTTATATTTAATTAAATATTTATAAATTATATTAATCTTATATTTAATTAAATATTTTAGTAATTTAATGTAAAATTTGATCTTGATCAGGAATTGAACTCGGGCCGCATTGTTACAATGCGGATAGTTCACCGCCGAGCCATTGACTTCCTTAGGGAAAATATTAAAGTAAAGGAACAATTATGATAAGGCAGGTTTTTAACTAAACGGATTAATACAATATCTGTATATATTGTTTATTGAACTTTGGTACGGTTTTTTGTTTTGTTTTAAATTTTTGTTTAATTCTTAACAAAATATCGTTAAAACACAGAAAGTAGTTAATTGTTACCTTTTAATAACGCTTAAAAAAGGATAATTATTCAAAACTCCCGCCGAAACTATATCAAAGTAATAATATAGCGCAACCACGTGGAGAACTATCAATCAAACCGGGTAAAAAAATATAATATCTTCAATTTTTCGAACTTTAGTCAAATCTTGACGGGTCTAAAAAACACCAAAATAAAAGTATATAAAGCCGTTGCCGTCAATATAGAAGATTTAGTCTTTCTTAGTTCTTGGCTGTCAGACGAACTACTACAGGACGGGGTGCTGGTGTCGGTCAAAACTTATGAGGTAACTTTGCGGCTTTAATTAGTATGTTCGGTCTTCAGTCAAGAAAAGAGTTAAATTGTGTTTCGCGTTTGGAACGTGAGTGAATGGACTTAAGTGTATGAACAGTGCGTGTTTAAGACTGAAAGTGTTAAAGTAATTGTGAACTAACTCAAGTCAGCTGTAAGATAAAATTAATTGTTTTTATTTTTTGAATTGGAATAACCTAATTATACCCTTGAAATTATCAACCTGTGAGGCTATTTAAGTAGATTGGAAGTAATTAGTAGCGAACAGCTCTCATCTGTTAATTAAGACAAGAGTTTATAGTAAGGTTGTTTGCTCACTATGAACTAAGACAAATCTAGTCTTAGACACTTAAGTACCAGTTATGTACAATTACGTAGGAGGAGTATATATTGTTGGGTTATTGATGAAAGTTAAATCTAGAACGTTCCATAGACTGTTCTGAATAAAAATAAACATTTATAATTTTGCATAATTATTACGACGTACACCACTTTATGAGCATATCGTGGGCCGAAAAGTGAGAAATCTAGAGGGACGAGTCCCGAGCGCTAAATTCCAGGGAGAATAAAGGACGAAAATAATTCCCTGCGTCGCAATTTCGAATTTATTTGTTCGGATCCTAGGACCCCATGGGTTATCCCAATGTAAGATAAAGAAATAGAGGTTCAAATTCGTATAAAAAATAGTAATAAAGATTTAATATCACACTGATAGTCTTATCACAGTTATATTATCACAAAATTACGAAGGATTTTACCTCGTTGAGTTATATAACAGGTTTCGACAAAATTATTTAGGAACTGAATGATCCTTTTAGGGTTGTATAGACTCAGTTTATGGGTTGGCAGGCAAAAGATAATTTAAGTAGGACGGCACATGGAGGTACTGGATGGTCGCTCCAAGGCCTAACGGTTATCAATTAGACTTAAGCGAACAGGATGGCCGCTATAAGATTAAAACTGGTGTAGTTAACTATGGAGGGCTAAACTACAACCAGAACGGAAAATTCTAATAATTATGAGATAAGTTTTAAGGACGGATTTATAGAATTAATGACTAAAAATATACCAACTCATTAAACTAGAGTCATGCCAACAGGTCTTCAAAAGAGAAATAACTTCTCCACGGACTGCCGGTTTTAGGGGAACAGTTCATAGATGGGCCGGAATTAGGGTATATCGGTAACTAAATATCAGAAAATAATACAAAATGATGAATTAATAAAGTACTTAAGTTCGTTTGGTTCTGGTTTACTTGACTACTCTTGACTCACAAGAATTACGACGGTTCCTATCACACAAAAAGACTTAAACCGCACGCTGACGGCACGCTCGCATAACTCGCACAAAACTCTGACGACAATTCTTCGGACACGAGGGGCAATTACTTTAGCCGACTCAAAAATACTTCGATATTCATACTTTTTACCATTAAGACAATTACAACTATAAAGACAATTACTAACTTCAATTTAACTCTTCATTTCTACCTTACACCAGGAGTCTCCTGCTCCTCTCTTCTCTGAATGATCCTCAATCCCGGATTACCGAGGATTATATATGATATCAAAAAAAACTAAATAAACTAAAGCTTACGTGTTTGTTTATTGGATTACAACAAAAACTATATAGAGAAAAAAATAGCGAGAGAGAAAAAACAATAATCCGAAAATTATACTAAAAAAGGGTCACTAGATGGCGACATTGTCTCAACAAAATATAATTTTTGATTTCCATCGTATAGATGTTTTTTTTTTCAGAGAATCACGCCCCAAAAAGTGAACGGGTCGTGATATCACCCCCCGCCCAAGACTTGTTCGTCCCCGAACAACAACAAAAAAACAAAACTAGAGGGGCGTGATATTTACATATTGCTAAGGAATTAAATTGGATTATCTACCTTGTAGTTAAGGTCAGTTTTGGGTTTTCGGAAATAGTCCACCGTAACTTAACAGATAGTACCGTCCGTTGAATGCGGGAAGGGTCCCATTGGGTCAAATCCTATCTCCCCAGGTCCTCTGGCAGTGGCTGATGTCATCTTTCTGGAGTTTTCTTCTTTTTGTTTTTATGCGTTGACGAATTCCGCGCCTTTGGACGTAGGATACGAAGATTTATGCCTGCCCTTACTAAAATGGCATGGCTTGCTATTCTGATTTGTTTTAGTAACGCCCATATGCCCGGCGAAACGACTATCGTGGTAAATCTGTAATAAAGAGGTATGAGAGTCACTTGGAACTAATAAACGGAGCGCATGCTCTGGATTTGCTGGATTTTAAATATGATGTTGTCCTTCTTGACAAATTCTGGATGATTGTTCAAGTCCGTTAGGAATAATGGAGCGATGATGGGGTCTTGTTGCTGTAAGGCGGACCACTGTTGCTTGCTCAGGAGAGTGATGCATGGGTGTTCGGGCAACGGCCGGATGCTGGATAGTAGGCTGTTCGTGTTGTATATCGTAATCAGAAAAAGTTAATAAAAAGGCATCGATATCAGCGGATTTACTCGTAGGCGAGACTTCCGGTGACAATTGGTTAAACGCCTCTGTGGGTTTCTTATCTTCGAAAGGATTGGTATTAGTATTGACTAAGTCCCAGAGCGCCTGAATCGGAGTTTCTTGACGAGGCGGCTTCACTGGAGCTTCGAAATAATTTCGTGAGAGAGGGTCGGCTAATTGGTTAAGAATACCTGGGCGGTAAATAATGTCCATGTCGTGTTCTTGTTGTTTGAGCGCCCATCGCGCTAAACGTCCATTGGGGTCTTTTGAGACTGAAGAGCCATTTTAGCGCCTGCTGGTCAGTTAACACTACGAACTTGGTTCCCTGGACGTACGCACGGAACTTCTTCACTGCCCAAACGACGGCTAGACATTCTGGAGTACATTTTCTCTAAGTCATTGAGGGCACGGCAGGCATAATATATATCTCTCCTTTCCTCTCCTTGCTCTTGCAGAAGGACCGCACCTAGTCCTACGCCACTGGCATGGGTATGGATATAGTATTTTCCGTCGTTCGTCGGATTTGCTAATATTGGAGGATTGGTTAAAAAGTTTCTCAAGGTATCAAAAGCTACCTGTTGCGGTTCTTTCCAAATGAACGGTTCCCCTTTTTTCTTTAATTGGCTGAGAGGAGAAGCGATATTAGCAAAGCTGGGTATAAACTTCCGGAACCAACCAGCCATACCGAGAAAGCTCTGGATGGCCTTCACGTTAACTGGTTGTGGGTATTCCTCCAGGGCCTTCACCTTGTCTGGGTCGGGCTTCACTCCACCGTTGCCGACAATGTGTCCAAGGATTTTTACTTCTTTTTGCGCGAAGCGACACTTGTCTATACGGGCGGTTAGATTTTCGGCTTTCAATGTGGCAAAAAGATAATGGAGATCGTTGAGATGCTTGTCCCATAGGGTGGCGCCGGAGGAGAGATCGTCCATGTAAAGTCCGAGGCCGAAATTTATCCGGGTGGGGAAAGGGAATATGGAGTCCATCATGCGCTAGAATGCGGCGGGGGCTCCGGTAAGACCGAACGGCATCACTAGAGATTCGAAAAGTCCCAAATAAGTAATGAAGGCCGTTTTTTCGATACTTGCCTTGTCCATCGGAATTTGCCAGAATCCCGCCCTTAGATCGATGGTGGTGATATATTCGGGGTTCCCCAGGCTGGATACGACTAGATCTTCGTCGGCCATTGGGTGACTGTCTCTCACTGTAACCGCATTTAAGGCTTTGTAATTCACTCAAAATCGTGTATAACCTGTTTTCTTGGGTACCATTATCGCCGGTGCGGCCCACGGGCTCTTGGATGGTCGAATTATTCCGTCTCGGAGCATGGCTTCAACGTGCTCCTCGATAACTTTATTTTCTGCCGGAGAGGTTCTGTTTAACCTGCAAGCGATAGGTTAAGCAGACCCCGATTCTATCTTGTGTTTAAATGATCGCGTTAGTCCTGGTTTATCGCTGAACACCCTTGGGAACATGTTGACAAGCGCCGTTAATTGTTAATGTTGCTTCGTGGTTATGGGTGGATTTTCTGGAAGACTAATTGTTTTGATTAGTGCCTTGCTCTCGTCGTTTTCGATATCTACGAAAGGAAAAGTCCAAGTATATCCGCAGTAATTAACGGAAATTAATTGTCTATTATAGTCTAGGTTGGCTCTCATTTTATACAACCAGTCAGAACCGAGGATAATAGTACTGGCCAGTTCTTCGAGTAAATAGAAATTAAACCTGATCTCCGGGCCCGTTCTGGACTGAAGACTTATGACTTGTTCTACCGAGCCATGCTTCCGCACGCCGATTCCTTCTGCCGCCAGTTGTACTAGCTTGGTCTCTAGTTCCTGGACTGGAAAATGAGGTTGACTGGTCAGGAAGGATTCTTTGTCCATGTATGAAGATTCTGAATCTACCATGGCTATTCCAAAATACTCGTAAATATAACAAACCAAAAGTTTTTTCCTGAGACGGAATCGTATTGAGGTCGGTTCGGTCTGTCTCTTTGCCGTCCTCTTCGAATTCTGCTTTGATTTCTGGAAGGCTGGATGAAATCGGTTCTTCCTGGATTTTTTCTGTTTGTTCTACCTCTCTCTCTTCGGGAAGGTTGGAGCCCTCGGTAATGACCTGAATCCCCAGAGTGGTAGATAAGGAATTGGGTAAATGTTCGTTATTCATAGACTTAGCTATTTCTCCGGATTCTAGTGTGTAGGTTTCACGGTCCTTGAACACGGATAAAAATTCGAGAGCGAAAATTGTAGCCATGGACGCAGAGGGATCCTGGATGTTCTTCCTCTGTGGCTTGGTGTTCTGTAAACAATCTCGGATCTGATGACCTGGTTACCCGCATCGGTAACACTGGTTGGGAGTTTTAGTTGGAGGAAGTTGAAATTTCACATTACGCACTGCGTTGTCCAGCCCTCTTCCTTGTAGGATTTTGATGGCTGAAGAGACCTTAGGGATGATTGCTAAGAGTTCTCGGATAGTGGAGATGGGGTGTAAAGCCAGCATCGCACTGATTTCAGGTAGCAAACCAGCTTTGATTTGTCTTAACATCATGTCCTCCTTTGGTCGTTCTGTAACGTCAAGTTTATTAAACAAATGAATCATGTTTTTCACATACGCTTCCGGGGTTTCATCTTCTTTTTTATGACTTTCCTGAAGGCGTCTCCACACTTCGTCTGTATAAGATCCGTCCAGAAATCGTTGGTCGAACAGAGTTTCGAAGTCTGCCCACGAATGGATAAGATGAACATTTTGTCGGAACCAATACTTAGCTTGGCTCTCGAGAATCAAAGGAATTAGTTGTAGTAATTCGCCTTCGGACATATGGGACGCGAGCTGGTATTCGTGCATCGAATCCTTGAAGTCTTTTGGGTTAGCGTCGTCTTCGCCCTGAAGCGAACGGGCGGAATTTTAATGGATCTGCTTCTTGGTGCTGGTGGTTGCCGTGGATAGGGCACTGGAACGGGAACGTACTGTGCCAGGACCTGGACGAAAAAGTCTGTTGAGGTACTTGACTGCTGACTGTATTCGGAGGTAGCTGGACACCATACGAGAAGCTGGGTACTGATGTTGCAACATAACTGTATTGAGTTAATGGTGGAGATTGCTGTGAGAAATTGGGAACATGAAATATTTGACCTCTTGGGTTGTACGAGTTCGTGGCATAATATGGATAAGTAAGACCATAATTTTGACCAGGTTGAGTACTCTTGGGTAGGGTCGGAGTGACGAACAAATTGGTTGGGGTCGGTGGATGAGGAAACGTCACCGTACTGAATGCTGGATTGTTCATGGGTAATTGAATGACTGGTTGATTTGAGGGAATTGGTCGAGTGTAGATATTAGTAGTCCCTCCACTTGAATTGGGACCAGGTATTTTAGGCAATGTAGTTCCCCAATTAACATTTGGAGAGGGGCCTACCGTGGTAGAACTTCCTACATGGGTTGCAATTGGTCTGTGACTTGTGTTGGCTGAGTCCGAACGTAAATTGTAGCCTCATATGCCAGGTTCTAGGGCTGGCCAAATTAAAATGTGCAAAATTACTTATAAGTTCTGCTGGTAATTGCCCAGGATTACCCCTTTGATGAAATGGGTCTATGTTATTCGCTAAGTACTCTGTTTGACTTGCTAATGGGGCGGGAAAAGAGTCATAGCGCTCTTCAAAGGATTGAGAGATAGCCGCTCCCCGGGGTAACCTCCAAGCCATAATGACCTTTTTTATTTGTTACTTAACCAGGAACTTTTCTATTTCACATCTCACAGGAGTAAACCAGAGGTTATTAACACTTGTCGAATAAAAACTCGTAGGATGGGAGAGCTTGCAAGGGTTTAACGTAGTAGAGGCGGACTGAAACACCTCCGTAAGGACAGGTCACTGTGGGCTAACTAACTCACTTAATTAATACACTATTCTAGTCACTTGAAGGGACGACAGCAGGAGTATAAAATCAACAAATATTTATTTACAATTATAAAACGTTACATGGCTGAACTCAAGAAAAAGATACATATTCATAACCGGACTACGATTTATATACACAAATTATAATGTTTTTTGCGATACCGATTTTTATCTTTTACAATTTTTACTTATAAATTCGATTTTAATATTTTTAGAAAATATATATTTTTAGATTCCTTTCAATTGTACGCGCGGCTTATTTACTTTTAGATAAAAAAATATCAACAACACTAGGCTCCTGCTGACTGTGCCAGATATTACGACGTGCACCACTTTACGAGCAGATCGTGGGCCGAAAAGTGAGAAATCTAGAGGGACGAGTCCCGAGCGCTAAATTCCAGGGAGAATTAAGGACGAAAGTAATTCCCTGCGTCGCAATTTCGAATTTATTTGTTCGGATCCTAGGACCCCATGGGTTATCCCAATGTAAGATAATGAAAGAGAGGTTCAAATTCGTATCAAAAAATAGTAATACAGATTTAGTATCACACTGATAGTCTTATCACAGTTATATTATCACAAAATTACGAAGGATATTACCTCGTTGAGTTATATAACAGGTTTCGACAAAATTATTTAGGAACTGAATGATCCTTTTAGTTTTGTATAGACTCAGTTTATGAGTTGGCAGGCAAAAGATAATTTAAGTAGGACGGCACATGGAGGTACGGGATGGTCGCTCCAAGGCCTAACGGTTAACGATTAGACTTAAGGGCACTGGATGTAGAAAATTATAACGTACCACTTAATTGGATAATGTTTATGTAAATGTATTGTATAATATTCTTAGTATTTGTACGCGCAGTAAATTAAATTAATGTATATGTATTGTATATAAAACAAGTTGGCAAGCCAAAATATACCTCTCCTCGGAAGAATTGTCCCTAGTGGTATTAATTTCTCGAGATAACCCTTAAAGATATATCTCCGCAATTTAGAGTTATTTGTTAAAAATATTAACCCATTTCTATCCCGCCCGGTATAAAATTTTAATTATAATTAAAATAATTGAGACGAAACGACCAATTTTAATTTATTCAGAATATCATAAGTTAAGTAGTTACAACAGTAAGTTAGACGTACTATAACAATGCACAATTGAATTAAACCCTTTTACAGAACAAGTTTATCAGTTAAATATATCTACAGAGGCTTTTTGGAATTACTCGCTTACGAAATACTTGCCGCATCTTTAACGCTCATTTTATTTCAACACTCGCCCTTGATGAAGATACCGTAGATATCTGGTAGTGGACGACTCGTTCACTTCCTGTTGACGTTGTGACGCATACCACATGAAAAAGACCAATGCCGTCCAATTTCCAATATCATATAATGACTCGCACACCCAAGAAATCGTAGATATCCAAATATCCACACCAAATGTATTTACAAGAAGCAAAAACCTTACCATAAACAAAGCACAGAGAGCCACTTGACTAACCGCCTTTGAATTAACAGAACTATATATAGGTCGTTAAGAAAGTTAACCACCCACAGGGTCTACCCTTTAACCCTCTAATCTCGGCTGACTGCGCTAAAACAAGATTTAACCTTTAAAAAATACCAGATTAGGCCTTCATAAATTCATTAATAAAAAAAGACTTTATTACCTATTATGCTTACGATACCTGTCTTAATTTCAGTGAATCTAAGCAGCTATCGGTGGTTCTGTGGTAGAGCGCTCGACTGCCAAGCCGAATGGTCTGGGTTCGAAACCTGGGTGGCGCATTTGTTTTTAATCAATAGAGAAACGCTAAATTAGAATTTCTTCGATGCAATAATTTCAATTTCAATTCTATTTCAATTAAACCAAAATTTCGTACTCTATTAAATACGCTTCCGATAAAGCTGAAGGTCTAATTTTCAATAAGGCGTAACAAGTGTCGGTGGTTCTGTGGTAGAACGTCCGCCTGTCAATCAGGAGGTCTCGGGTTCAAATCCCGCCCGATGCGATCGCAAATTGATACTAAGACGAATACCGTGTACAACTGGTGGAAACCCTGCCATTGAACGTTGAGACGTAGCATTTCACTCAGCACTCGGTCCGTCCCAAAGTCATTAAGAAGAAGTTGGAGAGAAAACGCCCATATAAACAGAACAGACTCAACATGCACATCCATCAGAACACAAACACAACAAATTCAACACTCACAACCTACGCATAAACATTACAAAAACCGTAATACACCAAACCGTCACGACGGTGAGCGAAAAAACACCATCCAAACCAAACCGCAAATGCATCCGTTAACGCTCACCGTCGCACGGTGGTTTTGCCAACCCTTTGAGAAACTGCGTACGCAGTGATTACACTTTGCACCGAAAATGCGAACGTGTTCGCAGTCCTGACAGACAGACACACCCACAGACCCACCCACAGACAGACACGGTCGTTGTATAACCCCTCCTAGGGGACTTTGTCCCCTCGGAGAGGTAAAAAGACTTCCTATTATTACGCGAGCAAGCGCGCTCCTCGTGATATGTAAAAAGCGAGTCTCGATGTACGTTTTGAATTGAAAAGTTGTTTAAAAAGGAGGAGTCTTATCGAAATTAAAAATAACAGTTCATAACGGAAATTTGGCAGATTTATTTTCACCAAAACGGCTTGTCTGAGTAAATTGGGATCCATGGATGGTTTTATACTAAAATTTCGACGTATTATCATATAGCTAATATACTGTTTCAGTCCGGAATATTAGCTCGACGTTCGCTCTCCCCAACGAACCCAGCATAGAAAAAGAAAACAGTCCACCAAAGGAATCGGAATTCCATACTTCGGCATTCCGCCCTCAACCAATTTTCTTTATGGTGCCGAAACCCGGGAATTGAAGATAGCTAACCATTCTGTCGCGAAATAACGTTCGAAAATCATCATGCCTGCCGATACAAACGCCGTTGAAGGGACGAACCAGACCACCGATACCACCGGAAACGCCTCGGATCCGAACACCACGGTTATCACCATAAACGCCGCGGATCCAACCACCAGTGGAGGCGGGTATAACAACGTTCCTAACCAAGCCAACATACCGAGTTACGTACCTACCAATTAGATAAAAATCAGAGACTCGCTAAAATGATAATTGTTAGAAGCCATTTTCAAGTGTTTCATGGTGGAATTAACGACACCATTACCCAACTTAGAGAGAGGTATTGGATACCTAGCGCCAGGCAGATATCGCGAACTGTAGTAAAGGATTGCACTATATGCAAAAGGCTCAGCGTGAAACCTGGATATGTTCCTACCGCACCCCTCCCACACGATAGGATTGATGAAAGCCCTCCATTCTCGATTATAGGTGTAGATTTCGCTGGCCCTTTGCAGGTTAAAAATAAAAAAATAAATTACAAAGGCGTACAGTTGTCTCGCCACCTGCGCCGTGACCCGCGCGATTCATTTGGAGTTGGTACCCGCGCTAAGCACCGACGAGTTTCTCATGGCTTTCAGACGTATAATTGCTAGAAGAGGGGTCCCCACCTCTGTTTATACGGATAACGCTAAAACATTTAAAAAGGCTAATACCGATCTCAAGATTATTTTTCAGAACCTAAAGGCAGAGTCACTCAAAGAATTTTTCGGAATACGGGGTATTCAATGGAAATTTATCGTAGAACGAGAAGGGTGGCACGGAGGATGGTGGGAGCGCCTAGTGAGGTCAACGAAAACCTCTTGTAAAAAATGCTCGGCCACGCCTCCTTGTCTTACACTGAACTCGAAACCGCGTTAACAAAAACTGAGGGAATAATCAACTCTAGGCCTATAACATACACCTACAATGATCAGAACGAGCCTACACCTCTGACCCCCTCAGAGTTTATGCTTGGTCGTAGAGTTACTTCTCTGCCCCCTCTAACATTTAAACGTGAGAATGTACCTTCTACGAGGAAAGAATTGATTAAAAGAAATCAGTATCGCGAAACGTTAATGCAAAATTTCTGGGTGAGATGGCGGAACGAATACTTAAAAGAATTACGGTCCGACCACCACTCAAAACAAACAAATTACAAGGGTGAATTTCAAAACGGTGACGTGGTCGTAATCCACGAAGACAAGCTTCCACGCCACATGTGGAAGCTTGGTGTAATTGTAGAGGTAGTTAAGGGAAGAGACGATCTCGTCAGATTTTGCGTAAGAACGACGAATGGAAACACCATTCAACGCACTGTTCAACATCTTTGTAATTCGGAAGTGACACGTCATGAACCTTAGGTGATACTGCAGGTATCACCTGGGGGAGTGTAGAAAATTATAACGTGCCACTTAATTGGATAATGTTTATGTAAATGTATTGTATAATATTCTTAGTATTTGTATGCGCAGTAAATGAAATTAATGTATATGTATTGTATATAAAAAAAGACTTTCTATTATTACGCTCCTCGTGATATGTAAAAAGCGAGTCTCGATGTACGTTTTGAATTGAAAAGTTGTTTAAAAAGGAGGAGTCTTATCGAAATTAAAAATAACAGTTTATAACGGAAATTTGGCAGATTTATTTTCACCACAACGGCTTGTCTGAGTAAATCGGGATCCATGGATGGTTTTATACTAAAATTTCGACGTGTTATCACATAGCTAATATACTGTTTCAGTCCGGAATATTAGCTCGACGTTCGCTCTCCCCAACGAACCCAGCATAGGAAAAGAAAACAGTCCACCAAAGGAATCTGAATTCCATACTTCGGCATTCCGCCCTCAACCAATTTTCTTTACTGGATGGCCGCTATAAGATTAAAACTGGTGTACTTAACTATGGAGGGCAAAACTACAACCAGAACGGAAGATTCTAATAATTATGAGATAAGTTTTAAGGACGGATTTATAGAATTAATGACTAAAAATATACCAACTATAACGACGCTTCCGTTTTCGTGGCCGAAATCGGGTACAATTACGAACGAGGGGATTTTAAGTTTAAGGCTTTAATAGAGCATCCCACGCCAATAAATGCAAAGAGAGTTTTTAGGCTTTCTTTGGCGTCGTGTACATCACATTTATTTGAGGCTCGAATTGCCCGAGTTATCGTTTTGGTACCAAGTGTAAGTGAATTGAGGAATACAGCCAATGTAACGATAATGGAGTTTTATTATAACTCAGAGTTCAACTTAACCTAATACAATACACTGATCAATAAACAATACGGTTGTGCTAGCTTACTATTCCAGAGGGGCCAAGGGTTAAACTAACGTTATGGGAGGACTGGGTCTGGAAGACACAGCTTGGCGAATATAATAAATTAAGGGATCTGGTACTGGGAGACAGAGATTTAGGACCGGAAGACTACTTACTAAATTATGGATAGAAATGCTGGTTTCTCTTGGATAATATGGTTGGGGGAAACTACCATGCGGTTTTTTTTTATTCAAGCAAGAAAGGGCTGATTGAGTCTGAGAAGACCGCGAGCCCGGCGAAACACCATCTGATTAATCAGGGTGAGATATGTGTAACGGCCACGCCAACGGGGGAATACGTGGGGACGGGGGGGGCACCCGTGGCGGAAGTATTCCGACCACCCGTTGGGGAATTGGTAGTCGTCCTCACACGACCATCCACAAACTCTGCCTCCCGGACGCCTGGGATTACAGGAGTGAGCCCCTACTCCCGGCCTACCATGCGGTTAGAGGTTTCAAATATCTGATTCTACGGGGTCAAGATTAAGAGTTCAAAGGCGTCGCAAAAATAGTCATATAATGAGGGCCTGATATAAGCAGCTATTATCCAATATACACTTCAAATCACTAATACAAAAAAATGCAAAAAAAGTAACAGAAAGTTTTGATACAATTACCGCCCACTTCTGGCTGGCCTTCTTGTCCTTCCGCGCACAATTACTTTCGAGAACACAATCTTTGTATTCCCAATACCGCACTATACAGTTTTTTCTCGAGGGACCCGACTCCGCACACACTTCTCGCGTTTCTCCAACTTCGACTTGAGCCCACTGCCCTCGTCCTCCGTTTACTCTGACTTCTTTGACTCTGTCGTCCAAAACTCTCCCTCCCCTTACTGCCCAGGGAACTCTCTTTATATCCCTTGCTTATCTAATCTTTATCTTATCTTTAACCTTCATCGGGATGCCTCCCGTAGCGTGATTAGTAAAGCAAATATTTACAACGCGCCTCCTAGTTAGTAGAGGGCGCTACCATCTGGTTCCCCTCGGCCCGCTTGGCGAAAAGGACAAATAACACTAACGTCTGCTTTACTATAAGCAGCTCGTATCCCCTACAATACCCCTTATTTCACCCCAAAAAATGTCAGGTTCCTAACACAACTCATTAAACCAGAATCATGCCAACAGGTCTTCAAAAGAGAAATAACTTAAACAATAAGATTCTACGGGGTCAAAAAATTTAAATCTCCACGGACTGCCGGTTTTAGGGTAACAGTTCATAGATGGGCCGGAATTAGGGTATATCGGTAATTAAGTATCAGAAAAATATAAACTCAAAAATAATAGAAAATGTTGAATTTGTGGGGAACTAAAAAATATATATTTATCTTTCGTATTTATTTAAAAAAAAAGGAAAATTATAAAAAAAAATTTTACATGTATATAAGTTCAGATACTTTTATAGAAATAAAATGAGTGTTCAGACTGAAGTCTATCCTGTCCATACCTACCTTCCTACTTTCACCATAGCTGCTTTACCCTAGCGTGGAGGAAGTGATCCACAAATTAATAAAGTAAAAAAAGTACTTAAGTTCGTTTGGTTCTGGTTTACTTGACTCACAAGAACTACGACGGTTCATATCACACAAAAAAACTTAAACCGCACGCTGACGGCAATTCTTCGGACACGAGGGGCAATTACTATAGCCGACTGAAAAATACTTCGATATTCATACTTTTTACCATTAAGACAATTACAACTATAAAGACAATTACTAACTTCAATTTAACTCTTCATTTCTACCTTACACCAGGAGTCTCCTGCTCCTCTCTTCTCTGAATGATCCTCAATCCCGGATTACCGAGGATTATATATGATATCAAAAAAACTAAATTAACTAAAGCCAACGTGTTTGTTTATCGAATTACAACAAAAAACTATATAGAGAAAAAACAATAATCCGAAAATTATACTAAAAAAGGGTCACTAGAGGGCGACATTGTCTCTACAAAATATAATTTTTGATTTCCATCGTATAGATGGTTTTTTGTTCAGAGAATCACGCCCCGAAAAGTGAACGGGTCGTGATATAATTATGGTTGCCATTTTATTTTCTAATCACTCGCCCACAACATTAAAGTTCTGGCAATCCCGAATCAACTAAATTTTCGATGTAACGGCGACGGGAAATTATTCTCGTAAATTTATAGCGCGGCCTTAGGGAATATTATTTTAACAAAATTTCGATAAACTATCGTTTAATTAAAATCGGCCCGATTCCGTTAAAATTATAAACCAAAAAGCGAACGGTCGTTAGAATACCCTCTGTAGATATTTCTTTCATTAAAATTTGCTTTGTATTATATTCAACTGACAAACTTGTACTGTAAAAAATGTTTAATTCAATTGCGCATTGTTATAGTACGTCTAACTCACTGTTGTAACTACTTAACTTATGATATTCTGAATAAATTAAAATTGGTCGTTTCGTCTCAATTATTTTAATTATAATTAAAATTTTAAACCGGGCGGGATAGAACTGGGATAAAATTTTTAACAAATAACTCTAAATTGCGGAGTTATATCTTTAAGGGTTATCTCGAGAAATTAATACCACTAGGGACAATTCTTCCGAGGAGAGGTATATTTTGGATTGCCAACTTATTCTGTAGTTATGCTTTGAATTTTCAGTTGAATCATGTCGTCTCTGTAAAGTATGAAATTAAGAAATTAAATAGTTGATTGATTTATTAATGTAAATGGTTTTCTTACTAATATTTCATGAAATTGTATTACGCATTTTATGGCTTTCTCAAAGGGTTGTGGAGCGAAGAGCAGTGAGTGTTGTGGCTGATCTGACCACTGAATTTGTGTTACAGACGTCTTGATTTTTTTATCATAGTCACGCATAATGTTTGTTCTGCGGTAACTTCGCACGCTCTTTATTGAATCTGAGAGTTGATTTTTTGCTGTATTCAGCAATGTTTGGACATCACACTAAATTTAATAAAACTGTTAGCTAGTTTTTTGAAGATGTTAATAAATTTTGTGAAAAACCGGTACTGATGATTTATGTGCTTCTATTATTGTTTCCACACATTTCGTAAGTTCTCCTTCTATATTGAATAAAAAAAATTCATTATGAAGGGTGTGTGGACGTAGTTTCCCACTTTTTTATGCATGGATTTATAACTGGCACAAAGTTCCCAGTTTGAACTTTAGCCTAATTATTCCAATAAATTAGTAATTTATAAGTGTTTAGTTTATTTTGTAGATTATTGGTTAATTACCAAATTTGTTTCTACTTCATGTAAATAACGAATTTGTGATGGTGTTATTTCACTATTATCCATTTGGAATAATCTCCGTCTTTAACATCGTCACTTTCACCTGCGTCATTTCCAGCTACTACATCTTGGGTTTTGTTTATTATTTTTTTATTTGTATCAGAGTTGCTTAACTGACTGCCGCTGTTTTTAGTTTGACCATCTGATAAACATATTTTTTAGAACCTTACAAAATTTACAAGTGGGTAAAAGTGTGCCGGTTTTACATTGAAATCCTGCCTATCGTATTAAACCTAACTCTGACAAAAACCAAACTTAAAGCTTACTAAACTAAATCCTACCTAATGTAACCCTTTCTAATCCTTAATATAAACCCTTACCTAATTTGAATTTACCCAACTATATATATTGATGATGAAATTAAATTTGGGAATTGATTTCTAATACATGAATGATGTAACTCGACGGTTCCGTTTTAACGGAGCCTGTTTACGTAAAATAGTTTTCTGGTCTGCCATTGTTTTCGTTGTCGGAGGTGTCCTCGTCGATTTGGTTTACTATTACTAAAACGAGATGACGCTTGGTTTTGTTGTACGAGGGCGTGGTCATTTTCGATGCGCGGTAATTTTATGCTCGACGGGAAAGCAGACGATTTTTGGAATTTTCGGGTATAATTGCAACACATTGTGCGGAGAAGAGTGTGAGTGTTTTTAGAATGAAGTGTTCTATGCGCGGAAAGGTTTTTGCAATAGCGGCGATTGATAGTTTGTTCATTGGATACATTTATTTGAAGGGGGAGATATTTTTTTCTTGTTTTTATATTTATTTACCAATAACTCTTATACAATTTCATATCAATTTATAAATAAATAATGTGGAACCCCACATTAGCAAAAGCTTGTAGGTAGGGATCAACATTTCTTTGTATACATAATTCACGACTTCACGCACAAATTGTTCGAATTAAGAACAAAAATGAAACGAAAAAAGAAAATACAAACAAATATCTACATCAAGTAATTTTTTATAATGATATCATTAGCTGTTACCCAAGTTATAACTTTATTTTTTAATCGAAAATTATTACGTTCGTTTTTGATTTCAGGTGGCAAACAATTGAACAATTTTGGGCCTATAAATGATGTATGTCTTTGTGTTTTGGTTATATAAACTCTCGGTACAACCATTGTAACAGAACTAGCTGCTCTGGTATCATAAATAACTTTATATAAATTTTCGTTCGATTTTATTTTAAACATGGCCACTAAGGCTAACAGTTGACTTATTTTTAATACTCCAAAAGTTTTATAAGCATTAGTACTAGAATAATACCAGTTTTTATTTATACAAGTTTTTATGATTATGTTTTGGATTTTAATTAAAGGGTTAAGTACACTGACACCAGCACTACCCCATAAAACTATAACATACGTCAAAATATAATCTAGCAGTGCAAAATAAACTCTCGGTATTAGTTTACGATTCATCAGTTGTCTCAGCTTACAAATCTTATATATTAAATGTCAAACTTTTGTATAACTGTTTTATGTGTACATCCCATTTAAAAACCTGGTCAATATAAACACCCAAGTATTTCTATGATAATACCCGTTCAATTTTTTTACAGCCACATTAAGTTAATTTTATACAGTCAAAACTTTTATGCAGAAATAATTCCATATTATCAGGTAGACCCGTACCAAACACTATGTTTTTCGTTTTCTCAACGTTGAGACTCAAGATATTGTAATCTAACCATTTCTTAACTGAAATTAAGCCTTTAAGCGACTTATTAAAAACATCTTTCCACGTATATCCAAAGTATACTAAGACCGTGTCATCAGCGAACGCATTCAGGAAATCAGACTACTTGACCTCACAAAGGTCATTAATGTATATCAAAAAGAGTATGGTGCCTTGTGGAATCCCACAAGGTTAATAAATGTGGATTTAATTGTTAATTGCGCTGTAAATAATTGATTATAGAAGTTTCTTTCGAACTAAGGTATAACCATAAAATAGTTTATAAAAACAATTATAATTTTATGAGCTGAACACTTTCCTCGTATAATTCCGCGGTGCGCCTTCTATACGACATTTCGAGAGTAATATCTACACTTCCCATCGGTGTGCTGAAAGATTCGACAACCCAGTTTTTTCTGCCTAAACGCCTGGACGTCAATCACCTCATCGAAGAAGCCTTTTTTAGCGATGACCTTTGATCTCGTCGTTGATAACTAAAGCTCAACAAACTATAAATACGAAGAAAATCGCGTCGCCGGCCCCAGAGCACCACGACTATATGCACGATTACTGATTGTCTTTTATTACAGGTAATTAAAAATTGTCTATTATCACTATTATTTTAACCTTACATTGGTCGTTGGTGCTCTTGGCCTCGTAAAAAACTCTATAAACTATGAATGCGAAGGAACTTTCGCTTCGAGACGTTCTAACTGAACTTAAAAAGGAAATTTCCTCCGCAAAATCTGACCTAGCATCGCAAATCTCTTCCGTACAAGAATCACTTAAAGATACCAACCTGAAATTAGATTCCCTAACTTCGCAAGTTAACAATCATGACTTACGTATCAAAAACCTAGAATCACTTCAAGGTGATGTTGAGGGTCTAAAATTCCAAGCAAATGATCTTGTTGACCACGTTAAATCTAAATTTAACGCCAAAGATAGAACAATATTAGAAATGAGCTCAAGAATTGATTATTTAGAAAGTGAAGGCCGTCGGAACAACCTAGTGATATCGGGTATACATACATGAAAGACAAGGAGAGGATAGGAATCAGCTAGCCAGTGAAGTTAATAATATTCTTTCCGAGCTTTTGGGTTGGACCGGCACTCTAACACCTTTCCAAGTGTATAGACGTGGCTCCCCTTCCGAACTTAACGATCGAAGAATTGTACTAAAACTCGAAAATGTAACGGCTAGATACGAAATTCTTAAAAACGCGTATAAATTAAAGGGGAGCAAAATCTTAATATCCCCCGACTTTACACCACGTCAAGATAAAGATCTTTTATTAAGCAGGAAAAAAATAATGGCGCAAAATTTTGCTCTAATTTTGTAGTTCAAATGGGAACAGATAACTATATTTACGATGAAACTAGTGACAAGGTCGTTAAAAAAACTACCAAGGGCTAACCCAACATCTTTGTTATATTTTTTTTTGTTTTTTTATATATACTCGTATTTATGAAAATAGTCTATTGTAACATACGTAGCGCTAACGCAAACCTTGACAACCTATTTGCGGAACTATTTTCCTTAAATATTAATCCTGACATAGTAGCTTTATCGGAAACGTGGTTTAGAAACGGACTGACTTACTATATCCCGAACTATACCTTTTATGGATCGGGAAACCGTATTGGCGGAGGTGTTGGATTCTACTGCAAAAATTCATTAAAGATCTGCCCAATGTATAATCTGACTGTTTTTAATCAAGACATAGAAGCTTTCGCTGTTAATCTTGCTGAGACCGGGCAATATCTCGCGATTGTTTATCAACCGCATAAAGGAAACTTTGACTGTTTTTTAGATCACTGTAACAGTTTGGTGAAGTCGTTGGGCTCTCCAAAATCACTTAAAACGATAGGAGGTGACTTTAATATTAACTTTCATAAAAAGTCCCCTTGCGGGGACGCTCTGATCGACCTATTCTCTAGCTTTAACCTAGAATCCACTATCACCGACTATACCAGGGTAGTAGGAAACACGTCGTCTTGTATTGACAACATTTTTTTCAACCATAATGTAGAATGTACTGTACTAAATAATATAAAAGTTTCTGATCATTATCCCATTCTCTGTAATAGCGCGTCAACTATCCAAACGTCACCGCCCACTTTGGCTAGGAACTTAAGTGTAAAAAATTTACAAAAATTGGTCTCACACCTTTCTAAATTATCCTGGTCCGACTTATATAAACATGAAAATGTTAATACAGCCTACGACTGTTTTCAAAAAATTATTACGATTTCCTATAACAAGTCGTTTGAATTAAGAAATATCTCTCCGGTGTCCGAAACCTGGCTCACTCCCGAACTAAAAAAGTTAATTAAGTATAAAAACAAATTATTAAAAACCTCCAAAAAAAATCCCTCGGTTGAAAATATTCAGACTTTCCGGTCTTATAGGAACTATTGTAACAACATGTTAAGAAATGCCCGCAACGCGTATTATATGAACTTACTTCGCAATACCAGTAACCCTAAAGCGAAATGGAGAACCGTCAACAATCTTCTTGGTCGCAACTCATCCAAAATCAAAGACATTCCAATAGACTCGAGTAAACTAAACGAATATTTCACCTCGGACGCGAGTATTATTCAACCAAGCGAAGATCTATCCTCTATCGAGAGTGTCCCGAACTCGATGGCTCTTTTCCCTGTAGATGAGACTGAACTTCAATTCATTATTCAAGAACTCCCCTCGTCTGCCCCTGGATATGATGACATTCATCCGAAAGCGATTAAATACGCCGCAAAATACTTACTTGTACCTCTGATGTTTTTAATTAACCTTTCTTTCACAACCGGTGTATATCCCGAAAAATTAAAAACTACAATAATTATCCCCATTTACAAAAAAGAAGACCCTAGTGATCCCAAGAACTACCGACCGATTTCCCTGATATCTTTCATTGCAAAAATTTTCGATAAAACGTTCCAGAAAAGACTTTTAAATTTCTCAGATAAATTTAACTTACTTTCAAACGCCCAGTTCGGATTTAGAAAATCCAAAAATACTATGAACCCGCTAACTACTGTTTATAATAAAATCCTGACGGCACTCGATAAAAGCGAGATTGCTATCGGGGTGTTTCTCGACTTACGAAAAGCTTTCGATACCGTCTCGCACAAAAGACTAATCAAAAAACTCTATCGATTGGGTATTAGAGGCGCTGCCAGTAGTTGGCTATTAAGTTATTTATCAAATAGACCCTGTATGACTAGGGCTAATAATAAAGTCTCCCCCACGAGCATACTCAGGGCGGGCGTTCCGCAAGGTTCCATTATCTCCCCCCTGCTTTTTAACTTATACCTTAATGATTTCATATATAGTATCCCTAGTGGCCTACTATACCTTTTTGCGGATGACGCGTTTCTTATAGCCGCCAATCGAAACTACGATTTACTAACCAACGAAATTAACGCGCACCTATCCAAACTCTATGACTGGCTAACTAAAAACGGGCTTACCTTAAACATTAGCAAAACAGAATTTATGATATTTGCGAACCGTGGAAAAAAAGTAGACTCCTCGAAACAGCATATTAAAATCAACAATCTAGTCCTAAACCGTACCGACTCCTACAAATATCTCGGTGTATGGTTCGATAGCCACCTTAATTTCAACGAACAGGTCGACCGAGTCTGTAAATCCCTAACTAGAGTTTGTGGAATGTTATTCTATAATCGCACTGCCATCCCCCGCCACATTCTCATCGAAATTTATCACGCACTGTTTAATACTGTACTGTCCTATGGAATCGGCCTCTGGGGAAATACTACTAAACAAAATATAGATCGAATCCATTGTCTCCAAAAGAGAGCAATACGTTCCATTTATAACTTAAATTTTCGGGAGCATACTCACGATTATTTTATGAAGAGCAAAATATTAAAAGTTGACCAATTAGTTAATTTCCAAAGCTTAATTTTAATCTTCAAAGAAATTAATACTAGTAATCTCCCAGATAAGAATTTCGTGATTAATACTGGCATGTCCAAAACGCGAACTCATAATTATTTAATTGTACCTTGTTGTAAAACGTCCAAAAAAATTACATCTATTTTCTACAATGGTGTTAAACTATTTAATTCACTCAGCCTGGATACCCAACACGCAGAAACTATACAAATATTTAAATCGCGCCTCAGAAATTTTATTCTTAATCTAATTTAAACTGTTAAAAGCTAATTCTATTCTCTTTTTTTTGTATAATTTATTTTTACTGTGTCTTTTTACTGTTCTTTTTTTCTTTTGTTTTGTTGTTGTAATGATTTGAAGTTGTTGTGTAAACCTAATATCTACGTGGGGGCACAAGTCGCAAGCTGACTTAGCCCCTATAATACCGCCTCATTGTATATATATTGAAAAATAAACAAACAAATTGAATTGAATTGAATTACATTTCAGAACACCATTAACACGCACGTACGAAATTCTATTATTCAAATATGACTTGAACCAGTCGAGTGCGATTCCACGGACACGAATGTTTTCTAATTTATTAAATAACAATTTATGACTAATGGTGTCAAACGCCTTCGCCAAATCTAGAAAAATAGCGAGCGTTTTCGTATTTAAGTCAACTTTTTCATGTACAAACTTAGTAAAATTTATTAATGCGGCATTGGTACTTTTAGCGGTTTGAACGCCATACTGATTTCCTGATAACAATTAATTTGTAATCAAGTAATCGCAAATTCTTCTCTTCATACATTTTTCAAACAATTTGGAAATGTGACACAGTATCGAAATGGGTCTATAGTTATTAGTTGAATATTTATCCCCGGTTTTAAAAATTGGAACTATCAAGGCTATTTTTTAACATTTCGGGAGTAGTAGAAATTTGCCAATTCAAGAACAAAGAGTCTTCAAGGCTACGAGGCTAAGATACAGGTAAAGTCTGCGAGGTTGTGAAGCTGCGGGAGGTTAATAGCCAGGTAAAGGCTGCGTGAGGGTGGGAGGATGGTAAAGTATAAGTAGCGGGATATATCCGAGAGAAAAATCATTCGAGCTCAAAAACACTTCATTAAGGAGAAAAGTGCCTAAACGTAACGAAGAAAATAAGTACTATAATGTAAGTATTTTTTTTCTTAGGATTATTTTAAATGCTATGTTCCTAACATAGAAATTTTCTTAGCATGTCTTCCCAAGTTTTGTTTGCTCTTTCGTCGGAGAAATTCGTCGAAGTTACACCTTCGCTCGATGTACGGCTAGGCCTTCGTGATAGTGCTACGGGCATTACTCTACACGAATCCAACTTTCACGAACTTTACCGAAAGAAGGAAGAAATTCTCAGCTTCTTCGAGAACGCAAACCCTCCTGGCACTTCTTGGTTCTTCACCGGCTCTGAGACGCAACGTATTGAGCTGTGTACGTTTCACGACCGCAAACTATTAGACATTAGAGAAGTGCGCCCTGGTTACGGAGAATTATATGGCAAGTTATTACCGACCCGAAAAGGTTTATCCGTCGGATACTCCCTAGCCAATGTGTTAATGAACAACTATACCGACTTTACAACGTATTTAAATGAAGCAAGGCGAGTGCATACCATGTTAAAAGACGAAATTATTGGACAGTTAACCGACGGTATTCGTAAATGTTGCTACGGGTGTGAAATTTCACATCCGTCACAGACGCAACACAACTGTCTTGAGGACTGGGAAATGCGTGTTACCATGAACTTCGATACTGTGATAAAAAATTTAGATTATGTTAAAATTTATCAAATTTTCACTTTAAAAACATTTTTAAGTGACAAGTTTTGTAAATGTTTGGTAGCACGTATTGTTTGTAACGCCAAACAACATTTGTTTATAAATGCCCCGTGATTTGCATAAAATGTGTCATTCTAAAAATGGAATTCAGCTTGCAACATCCTTTCAATGGTCTTGTAGCGGGTGCAACTCAGTCAGGAAAATCATTCTTCATTGCTAGTCTTATCAAATACAAAGATACGTGTATTTCACCACCACCCGAGAGAATAATTTGGTGTTATACATAATACCAACCGAAACTGTTTAATTCAGTGTTAAATCATACACCATCAGTCGAGTTTTACGAAGGGTTACTGGATGTGAAAATTTTAGACCCCGACGTCAAGAATTTTGTTATTCTAGATGATTTACTATGCGAGATATCTAACAACAAGGATATTACTAATTTGTTTATACGAGGGTATCATCATAAAAATACGTCAGTCTTCGTACTCATGCAAAATTTATATTATCCGGGGAAGGAAATAAGAACATTAAATTTAAATGCGCATTATTTGATTATTTTCAAAACACCACGTGACAAATCTGCGATATTTCATTTGGCTCGACAGTTTTCCCCCACGAACAGTAAATTCGTCATAGACGCATTCAATCAAGCTATTGCTAGATTTGAAACCAACAACGTCAGACGATCACCGACTACGAACCGGACTTATACCAGGAGAGGAAGCTGCAGTTTTTGTACCGAAATTAAGAGAGTTCACAATCACAAAGTTTTTTTAAAGTATCTCGCAAAGTGTAATACATGTCAAAGGGCCGCAGCTATCAAATATGCAAATAATGACGCAATCAAGGCTATAGAAGAATGTTGTATAAATGTTCTACGTGGGAACGTGAAACTGTCAGACACCCAAAAGAAACGATTGAAGAGACACCGTCAAACTTTGCGGAAAATATCTAAACCTAATTCCCTTGCAAAACGATAAAATATTCTGATACAAAAAGGAGGTTTTCTTCCTTTACTGTTAGCACCTCTTCTATCTATTGTCAACAGTGCTGCGGGCGCAGCTAAAAATAGAGCTATCAAAAAATGGTTAGAAAGATGATTCTAGTTCCCGAGGAAGTTTATCGACGGCTGAATTCTCAACCGAAACTCGACGAAAACTTGGATGCTAAAACTGTTTTGAATAGCCAGAAACTCAATGATTCCCAAAAAATGGACTTGTATAACCACGTTCTGCAACAAAATATTAACAAAAGAACTAAAAAGAAGAAAATCGTTGAAAAACCGAAAAAGAAAGATTGGTACCCTGAAATTGCCATTGCGATTCCAGATTATCATCTCAGACCCGTCATTGCGTTGTACAAGTGGACTGATAATAATACCAAGATTGAATGTACTTCTAACGGTGAACTTATATATAAAGGACAACCAGTCGCTGATTCTAATATAATGGACATTTTACACGAATCTGTTAAAGGACATAGAACCAAACCCAAATACAATACTGTCGGGATAGATAAGTTTTACTACCCAAAACACTCGTTAAAAATAATATTCCTTTTACCACCGCTATTGATAATGAGGACAAAACAAATGAACCAGTTATACATGCCGTGAAACCTAATGATTCGGAGGATGATTTTTACTAACCCCAAACTCCTGAATCTATACATGGAAACGGGTTATTGAATTGGATAAAATTGAAATAAATAATAAAAACTTATATTGCGTGCCATTTTCTTTCACTTACGATTTCGATTTCAACATGGAAGGATGTAACGATCCCACTCCCACTGGGCTGCTAACCTCTTTATCAGTTTCTTATTTAAAATCACCTAAAGTTGTTACGGCGTTTTTATTGCTATTTATTATTATCGTTTTTGAATTATTTGATTTCGCGTACTGGTACCAAGAACGTAAACTGAACTATACGATGAATGGATAAGCTTGAAGAAATATACTTTAGTGTAAAGGACCCCGGAAGTTATGGCGGAATACACGGTCTTTATCAAGCTGCCAGAGCAAAGGGGTTTTAAGTTTCCATAAATGACGTTCAGGAATTTCTAAAACGACAGGATACGTATACTTTACACAAACCGATAAAACATAAATTCAGAAGAAACAAGACAATCGTATATGGAACAGACTAACAATGGCAACTCGACCTGGCAGACCTGCAAGATATTAAACGACATAATAACGGTTTCAGATACCTATTATGTTGCATAGACGTATTCAGCAAATACGCTTTCGCTGTAGCTACCAAGGATAAGAAAGGAACGACAATACTTGAGGCTTTTAAATCGATCTTGGAATATAGTCGAAAACCAAAGATTGTTCAATCAGACCACGGGAACGAATTCATATGCAAAGAAGTACCTACAGCGAGAATTAAAACGTCGTGGTATCAAGTTTTTCGCTACTCATTCGGAGGTGAAAAGGAGCATCATAGAACGGTTTAATCGCACCTTGAAAAGTCGTATGTATCGTTATTTCACGCAAAACAATACACATAAATACATTGACGTTTTACCAGATTTACTGGATGCTTATAACACAACTATCATAATTTTATTAAATGCAAACCAGTTGAAGTGACGAGTGAAAATTCAAAAAAAGTGTGGAAAGTTAATTTTTCCCCTCCCGTTTCATTCCCCTTTGAAGTCGGAGATCTGCTTCGAATTAGCAATAATAAAAAACTTTCGAAAAGGGGTTTAAAGCGAACTTACTGAAGAATTATTCAAAGTAGCGAAGTGCATACCGAGAGACCCACCAGCATATAAACTCATAAACATTTCGGGTGTGTTCTACAAGGAGGAAATACAGAAAATCAGGAAAGACCTCGAAAACTGTTTATTTAAAATAGATTAAGTTCTAAGGAAGAGATCAAAACCAGACGGAACTAAAGAGCTACTAGTACGTTGGCGTGGTTACGGTCCAGATTTTGACTCTTGGGTGCAAGAAATCGTCACATTATGAGTTTCTATATTACGTTACCGTCCGACTCTTCTCTGCGTTATTTCAAAAACAATACTATAAGCAAGTTCATAACGTATTTACCGGAACCAATTAAGCAAGAGGGTGCTTACGAAGTTGGTCTTGCAGAAATCAGTTATCCTAGGAATTGGAATAATGTTAAAGAAGAGTGTATTGTTAGAATTTGGAAAACTGTATCCCATCCTGATTCTTTAGAAGAATCAAAGTCTAAAAAACCTAAGACACAGAGGAAACACGCCGACACGTGAAATTTCAACGACGTAATGGATTTCGTTAATATAGTAATTCCACCAGGATATTACGGAGTTGAAGATTTACTGGAAATCATGACTACTGATGACGACGGAGAAAATATTAGCTCTCGATTCAAACTCTATTACAACAAACCAAACCGTCGTGTAATTGTTGAACTTTATGAAATGAACCAAATTTATTTCCCCGTGAAATCGCCCTCATATTAGGCTTAACGAGAATACCCGACAAAGATGTTACCGTGGGTACCTCAATGACGGCTCCTTTCAGTTGCGATAGGGACGCAGGTTTACACTCCCTGTTTATTTACTCGGACATTATACAAAGTCGATCGGTTGGCGACTCTGACGTGCCGCTGTTACGAATTATAAGTATTCAAGGAAAAGACGGAGACATGGTAGAAAAAGAGTTTTCACGTCCACATTATACGCCTATAGCGAGCCACAACTTTCAAACCATTGAAATTAATATTATGAACGAAATGGGTCAACCAGTACATTTTTAACGAGGAAAGGTTCACGTCACTCTCCATTTCAGATCTCGAAGAACATGGACTCCACTATAAAACTAAGTTGGAAACCCAAAGCAACAAAAATTATCAGTTCAGTACGAACCAGAAAGAAAAGTAGCCGTTCATTGCTTCACTCCGATATATTCTCGTAATAATGTCGTTGCAACACCCAAGTTCGCAAAATAGCATCAGCTCGATTTATTCCACGTACCGTATACTCAGACTGGTATAATCGGAAGTCAATGGGTTGAATATAATCCAACGTCGAACGTAAATGAAAATCAAGCAATTATCTTCAATATCGCTGGAAACTCAGAAACGTACATGGATTTAAAAACACCTTATTGCAAGTTCAAGTGAAGATTGTGAAACCTGACGGAACTTTACCTAAAGCCGAAACTACTAGCGGAACAACAACAACGCCTGCAGATAAAGTCGCACAAGAAAACCTATTTTTGAGTAGTCTATTTGGAGAAGTTCACGTATCACTGGGTGACAGATCAGTTACATCGTGCGCTCAACAGTACCCCTACAAGAGCATGATTCAAACACTTTTGACATTCGGTGGCCCCGCAAAAGAGAGTTTTTTAACAGCTTCACTGTTTTACAAAGATCAAGCTGGGAAATTCAACGGCTTCTTTGATAACAATGGTTTCAAGAAACGAGCTAAATTCGCGCAAGAAGGCGTTATAGATATGATTGGAGTTGTGCACGCGGACATTTGCCAACAAAACCGATTTCTCCCAAATTTGATTGGCGTTAATTTCAAATTTATTAAAAGCCCCAACGAACCAAATGTAAAGTCGTATTTAACCACGCATCGTTGTTCGTCAGAAAGGTGAAACTAACTCCAGAAATTGTGATATCTCACGCTAAAACCTTGGAGTTGGCAACCATGAAATTTCCAATTACCAGAACCGAGTGTAATTCATTCTCTATATCGGCTGGTAACAAGATATGTGTCAAAGACAATTTATTTAGCGGACAGTTACCTAATAAGGTAGTTATAGGATTCGTAGACCAAGATGCCTTTTTAGGGGACTATAAAATGTCACCTTTCAACTTTTAAATTTTTTTGCTAAATCAAATCGCATTATACGTCGACGGGTCAAGTATACCACATAAGCCTTTAAACCCAAACTTTAAAGATAATTTGTACATGCGAGCCTACACCAACCTGTTTCTCAAACTGGTCAGTGGAATATTGACGAAGGAAATTTCATTGGAAGAGACGAAATCGCTAATGGAAACGCTTTATTCGTGTTTGACCTGACGCCTGACCTAAACGGGAGCTCCACTCAAAGTTTGTTCGATTGGAATTAATAATTGGAGAATCTTTGCCGACCACAGTTAGCGTTATTTATTATTCCGAGTATCAGTCGTTGGTAGAAATGGAAAAAAACAGAGCCGTGTTGTTCGATCAAAGCGCATAATGAATTCTCGTCAAATTGAAAAAATACTCAACATGGATCCATATACCAAATATCTGTTCAGAGGCGTTTTCTCTGCGGATAAACTACCCAAGAATGTGAAAACGTATCCATCACTATACATTGCGAACACGGATACGTCGGAAGGCGAAGGGATACACTGGTGTCTGATATATATATCAAGAAAATTTCATTGTACATTCTTCGAGAGTTTTGGAAACAGTCCGAATTTGTTTAAATTCAACTATTTTATAGAACGAAATAGCTTAACTGTAACGTTCAATTCCGTTCAATTACAAGGTGAATCTAGTAAAAATTGTGGTGGATACTGTATATATTTTGCTATTAACATGTGTCGGGGAATAAAATTAATTCAAATATTAAAAAGATTTTCTAAATATAAAAATGTAAATGATCGTAAGATTGAAGATTTCATGTATAAGAATTACTCAATAAATTTGTTATGAAAAAAATATATTTTATTAACCATTTATTGTATAATGCCCATGGGCGAGTGTGCTTATGGCATCATTTAGAATGTATCGTTTGTCATCGCATGGATTTAAACACAATTTTTTATGTCGTATTGTCGACAGTTCGTGTTTGTTACTGACAATTCTTGTCATTTCCGCAATTGTTACGGCACGGTTAAACAAACAGTCGTGGTATTCGGCGTGGCGTACGCGCTTTTGCACTACACGACGGCACACTCCTTTACACGTCTTTTTTTCTCCTTTTGTTGACAAAATGCTGTACATCTTGGGCCTGAGACCTACGAACTGAAATATTGGGACACTGTCAAGTTCGTCCTTGAATTTACCTAATTGTTTTTTGTTTGTTTCATCGAACAAAAAGTGATCTTTGGAAAAGTCGAATTTATCTTTGGCCTGTTCAAAATCTTTGTACAGATCTGGGGTTTCAATGTGGTAGGTAAGACTGTCTGTAAACCAAAATAAAGTTAGAATACTAGACAAAGAGATGATAGGGGAATAAAAACCAAACTAACCGGTATCGGTGAACAAAAGTTTAGCTTTTTCACCGTATTTATGTTTTATGGTGTCGTAGTGAAATTCATACATAAGCAGCTTCGAAAGGTCTAAAATTGTGAAACCTGTGTATATAGGGCGATTTAGAAGCAACTTCTTTTTCACTGACAAGGAGAGTACCCGAGGTGTTTATTGCCGATTTAGTTCGAAGTCGGCCGTAATGTGGACCTATATGAGATATGAAATTTCCCAAAAGGAGATGTTGCACTACCCATTAGATTTGCCATGGCAACCGCAAATGTTTTTGACCACTTATACCAAAATAAGATTTTTCCCTTATTTTACCCATAATTCGTTACAAATTTACCCTAAAAATGTTTCAATGTACCCAAACTTGATGAAATTTACCTAAATGTTATCCAAATTACACATTTCGTGATTTTAAATTTTTTTCAAAATTTTCGTAGCTAGGACCCTGTGAAACCGAGAAAATCCCATGCTTTTTTAAATGGAGATTTTTTTGTTTTAAGTGATCAAAAACATTTTCGGTTGCTATAGCAAAACGAATGGGTAGTGCAACGTCTCCTTTTGGGAAATTTCATATCTCATATAGGTCTACATTACGCCCGACTTTGATCAAAATCGGCAATAAACACCTCGGGTACTCTCCTTGTGAGTGGATTCCCACCAAGTCATTTTGGAAGATGGTGAACTTTCTTTACAGCCTTTTCAGCTGTGGTTACTAGTTTGAAATCGATACGGTTACGTAAGTTTTTCATAGTTTTTTAATGTTTTAATTACAATTTAATCACTTACCGAAGACTGCGTTGTTCATTAATTTGAAAAAGTCCTTTTCAAAGGCATTAGCAGCTATTTTTCGTTTTTCCGTGTTGAATTCAATATATGGCCTCAACCAAGCTCCTTGATGAAACTTCAAATTTGGTGGATTTTGGTTACGATAGTGAAGTACATATCGTTCCTTATTATTTCAGTTTGGGACTAATTTTGGGAGACTCTTTTATTTTAATGTTGAGTTTTATCAATTGGTCCTTTTGGTACTGGGATAATGCTTCCGGTTTTATAGTGGTGGATTCCGGTGCCAAGGGGTAACAATTATGGGCATCATGAAGCTTACTGGGGTAGTTTAAATCAACCTCAACTATAAAGCCTTCTGGCGCGTTGTCTGGACAGATAAGGATTTCGTCCAGGCTATATGGTTCAGGATCGACCCATTTGAACCCTTTCATTGGTAGAGCATCACACATCACGGTACCGTACAGGTTATTACAGTCTGTAATTTAAATTGAAAAAATGTGAGATATTAAATTTTACCGAGATAGCAAATGTAACTTTCAGGTTTTTGGGGCTTGTACGACTCTATATATTTGTTGTTTGCTTCAGCGAAGCGATGTGAAATCGATAAAACCCCGCCCCTTATCCCCTTCTCAATGAATAAATGCATATTTTCATCTAGAAGAAGATCTGAGTGTACATTGGTCATGTAAAGTGCCGCCTGCCAGGCGAATCCTATAAATATACAAGTTTTAGATTAGAATGAAAAAAAAAGTGAAAAAAAATTATTTATATAGTTCACGTAAGATATGTTTATTCAGCTCTGTAAAATCAACGCAAATTCTCAGTTCGCCCGAGGGTTTTTGTACTACTACCATAGGGGCACACCATGCAGTTGGCTCCTCAAATGGTGAGATTACGCTTCGGCTTATCATGTTTTCTAATTCCTTTTTAACTTTGTCCAATAATGGAATTGCTACGCGGCGTGGCGTTGACAACGCATACGGCGTGACGTCTTGTTTCAGTTGGATTTTATACAGGCTTTTTAATTTTCCCAAACCTTCAAATAAAGTTGGGTATTCATTGCATGGATCGACTTTGGAGTATGGTGTCACTTCTTGTAATCTTGCCCATAATTTTAGATCCTCACTTGCATCTAAGCTAAGTAATGGTCCATCAAGATCACGTACGACGTATATCTTGCGACGAATTATGACATCATTAACTTGTAGGGTAGCTTGAACCATACCAGTACACTTTAGGTAAGTCTTATCGGGACCTCGTACCTGTCTGTCTTGTTCGACTAGTTCTCCTATTTGTGTGTTTTGCATGTACAGATAATGTGGAATTGCAGTGATTTCTGCCCCGTGTCAACTTTAAAATTTAAGGGCGTACCATTTACTTCCACTTTAGCCATGTAGTGATATCTAGAATCTCTATTATGGGTACATATGTCACCGAGAAATGCATCCTCTGTTAATGCTCGAATATTTGACATACTATTTAAACAAACTCTTGCATAATGCCCAACCTTGCCACACTTTAAACATTTGGCATTCCTAGCTGGACATTCTTCCCTGGAGTGACGTTCCTTTAGACCACACTTTTTGCAGGTGATGGCATTTGTCCGCTGGTTATTAAACTGGATAGGTTTCCTAACAACACTTTGAGATTGTGGAAGATGACTCTCTTTTCTCTGCGGCTTGTTATAAGTATTAAAACTTTTAGTAGGCTTCGATTTGGTACTTAATTTATCGACATTAGCTGCTGGTGGCTTTCCTTGCAGATCACTGTTAAGAGCCCGTTGTTGACGATGAACTTCTTCCTGTTGTCGAACGGCAGTGATCGCTTTTTCCAGAGTGAGGGTGGCATCCAGTTGTAAACGTTCCGATAACTGTTTATCACGGATACCAACTACTAGTCTGTCCATGATCATCCTGTCACGGAGTGCACCATAATCACAATGTTCAGAAAGAGCGTATAAATCTGTAATATTTTCTTCAGCCAATTCACCTTCTCTTTGATTTCGAGTATTAAACTTGGCGCATTCGTAAATAACATTACGTACTACAAAATGATTTTCAAATCTGGTTAGTACTGTAGCATATACCTTTTGGTCAGCTTGTGTGAGGTTAAAAGATAAAAATATGTCCTCAGATTTATCACCCATGAGATAAATTAACATATTGACTTGTTCGTTTTCGCTTTTGGAACTCAAACCTGAAGCTAACCGAAATCGTTCGAAACGCCGTTTCCAATGGGGCCATTCGCCCGGACGAGAAAAATCCAAAGGCGGTGGAGGGATGACATGAAAAGTGGCAGACGACATTATGCGGGGAACAAAAACTAAATTTGCTCACTCGGCGAAAAACGGCAAATTTCCGAACCGAAGCCTCGGTCGACCTTTGTTACAGTGCGCGAACGTTGATTTCGATGTTGTAGACGAGACGGAACGCAATGACGGCGTGAAATATTGTCTTTTAGAACTCTGACACCATGTTATGTTTCTATACACTTATTGTAATAAACTAATAAATGACAAAATCGTTCTGATCTAATAAAACATATACTTTATTTAGCGATATACAACAGCCGCAACCTAGTGAGAACTCAATAACGCGCCTACAAGGAGTAATATATTTATAGAGAAAAGCAAGGAGTAATATTTACAAGGACTAAATATTAGCAAATATCACAGATATTAAATGTATAGTTAAAATTATTGTTTTAGTATGACCATTTCCATTTCTTTAAATATATTTTTTAAATGAAACGTTTGATTTAATAAAATGCATTTGTAAATAATCACCAGATAAACTATTTTTTAATTTAAAGTAAGTTACCTCAACTGTAATCTGTGGTTAGAAAGAAATAAAGGTTATTTGGGCTATTTTTAAATTTTACCTATATATTTGGGTTGATACAGTAACCCAGTTCTTTTGGTCAAATATGTATTTGACTTTTGTAGCTGGTCCACTTTTTTCAATTGACCCATATAATTGGGTATTTTAAACTACCAAGATGTTTGGGTGAAATTATTAATTTAACTTAAAAATTTGGGCTATTTTGAATATAACCCATATTTTGGGGTTAATTTTTTACTACCCAAAATTTTGGGTAATTTTACATTGACCCACATTTGGGTAATATTTTTAACCCAATTGGGTTATTTTAAGGTTTGCCCAACTTCTTGGATAGGTGCTATAGTGACCATAGTTTTGGGTAAAATTTGACCCAATTTGGGTATCTTTTGACCCAACCTTTTTTAGAGTGTATATTAATTAGCAAAGGTCAAAATTCCACCTATTGCACTCATCCTATCCATAACTTCAAGAAAACAACCAAATATGTTTCTAAAATTAGCTATATTTCTCTGTTTCGCTAAAAAAAGTTGAAATTTTTACCAAAAACCTGTTAAATATTAACTCGTAAAGGTCAAAATACCACCAATTCCACTCATACTCTCCAAAATACAGAACCTCATTTCTGTCCAGAAACAATATCAGTCTCACCTTTCCCTCAAATATTTAGCTTGCCAAATGCACGAAATGTGAAAAAATCAAATGTTACTCTCCGTTTACAAGAACTTGGTTTGTCAATTCCGAGTTTCAAATGCTTATAGCAAGAAACTCGTCGATTAATTTATTGCCTGTAAACTGAACACATTAATGACAACATAGTAATCGCCTTGATTTAAGAGCAATTCCTGTCACTAATTTCAAGAACTTCCAACCAGTTCACATTTTGTATTCATATAAGCTTATATTTTTAAACAACTAGACCTGAGTAAAACTTTACTGATGTTTGGATGTAAAAAACATGTTCACACAATAATCAAACAAGGCCTAAACACTTTAAAAAAATAACTTTAAGCCATGAACTAATTAACGTTATTACGTTAATTAATTCTTGTTTAATCCTTATTACGTATAGGAAATGCATAAAATTTAGTTTAGTACATACTGCAATGTTTTAAAGTATGTAAGTTCATACTTCTTATAACTAAATTAAGAATTAGAATAATTTAAAATTACCATTTAATTCAATGGTTGTTTTGTGGAATTTAAAACAAAAACTAAACCGTGGAACATTAAAAGTTCCCGAAATTTGCCAAAAAGTTCTAGTTTCGACTATTTGGCAAGTAAACGTTAAAATAATGAACCATTAAAGACTCAACATTCAAACAATCAGAACGTTTAGCAGCCGACATATTGGAGTTTTACCAGTTTTTGGGTACATTTTACCCAAGTTGGGCAATAAGACAAATCCGGCAAATAACCCAAACACATAACCCTTTCAAAATAACACAGAAGTTTTAGAACAACCCAAAATTGGTTAAAATTAACTCAAATTGGGTAAAAATAAATCTTACCCAGAATATTTAACCCAACCTTTTTTAGCGTGCAGTAGAACTTATGTTTCCTACTTTTCAGGTTTTAGTGCATTTTTATTAATTTCTAAAAATGTCATTAGATAATATATGGGACGTTGTTCAATTACAGCCAGGGACAGCTACTGAAGAAATAATTAAAATCCTTCCACCACATCCATGCCTAGCAGTAGCGGGTAAGATTAAAACGACACTCGTGTTTGTGTTTTCTTTCATGAACATGATTTTTTAGGTAAACTTCGAGATGGAAATTTGTTCATGTTGGCTATGGATGGATATATAGTAAATAACCATTTGTCAGGTGATAGCCTTATCGAAGCTGTTGGTGCTGTACTCGGGCTGTACTACATGGCCAATATAGAAAACCCACAGGAGTGCAGGTGTACCTTGGAATTCTTTCAAAAGTATTATCTCTCAGTGACGGATATATATGGGGGCCGCGGGTGCCAGTGGCGTAAATAGCGCCCCCGTAGACCCCGCGGCTAGGGGACCCCAAACGTTTGATTAAAATCGGTGCTATTTAAAAGCGCCCCCGAGTCGTTTTTCGCGGGGGAGCCCCGGAGTTCTTAGTTACGCCACTGGTGGGAGCGCCCCCCTCCCCTTGACGCGTGTGACTTGTTATTACACCCATAGCTCAAGATATCTTTTAGTGTCTTCCCTGGTTTTTTTCTGTATTCGCCACTGTATTTCTCTTCGCATTCATTTCCTGTCACTGGTGTAATTTTGTATTAGGTTTTGTGCAAAAATTAACCCTAAAGAATCCAAGAGAAGATTCAAAGTTATACCGATCCATCAAAAAGTGTTGACTTTAGTTAATAAAATTGCCAAATACGATTGGTCACATGTATGGTAAGAATTTACTTTCTAATTTGATTCTTTTTATTTCCATGTGTATTTTCAATAGTGACGTGCATGATGAAGACGTTTGAATAAACAAGGTCTACAGTTCAAATTAAAATTATCTATGTCAATTAGTTTCAATAAACTATTTAGTTTTGAAAGTATATTTTGTTTTAAATGCACATCTTTTGGCACACAGCGCGTTTTTATACTTAATATTAAAAAAATGAAACTGTTAAAGATAAATTAGTAGGAGATAAAGTAAGGAATAAACAGAAATACACTAATAGTTGGAAAACCAGTAAAGAGTAGGCAGAAGCACACTAATTAATAGTTAGAAAAACAGTAAAGAGTAGTTGGAAATACACTATTTAATAGTTGGCAAAACAGTAAGGAATAGTCAAAACTACAATAAAAAGTTGCCCGAAAAGCAGTAAGGAGCAGTCGGAAATACAGTAATTTATATTGGGGAAAATAGTACTTAATAGTTGGCAAAACAGTAAAGAGTAGTCGGAAATACAGTATTTAATAGTTGGCAAAACAGTAAAGAGTAGTCGGAAATACAGTATTTAATATTTGGCAAAACAGTAAAGAGTAGTTGGAAAGGCAATAAAGAGTAGTCGGAAATACACTATTTAACAGTTGTCAAAACAGTAAAGAAAAGTCAAACCTACAATAAAGAGTTGTCCGAAAAGTAGTAAGGAGTAGTCGGAAATACAGTAATTAATAGTGGGGAATATAGTACTTTATAGTTGGCAAAGCAATAAAGAGTAGTTGGAAAGGCAGTAAAGAGTAGTCGGAAATAAACTATTTAACAGTTGGTAAAACAGTAAGGAATAGTCAAAACTACAATAAAGAGTTGTCCGAAAATCAGTAAGGAGTGGTCGGAAATAGAGTATTTAATAGTGGGGGAAATAGTACTTAATAGTTTGCAGAGCAGTAGAGTAGTCGGAAAGGCAGTAAGGAGTAGTCCAAAATACAGTTATTAATAGTGGGAAAAACAGTAAGGAGTAGTCAGAAAAACAGAAAAAATTGGTTAATGAACAACCAAAAAAGTTGCAAGAAGTAGTAGTTAAAACAATGGCTAAACTGTAAAAACAAACGGCAGTATTCTTGTGCAATTAACAGCGCTATTACTGTTTTTTCAACAATATCGTACTGGCGTCTGCTACTGCCAGTATGTTACTGTTTTTAACAGCATTTTTTCTCTGTGTGAAGACTTCGTTTCACCACATCTACATGTAGCTAATTAAAATCTGCTTCCCACTCAAAGCTTTCCTGGTCTACACGAAACCTACTGCTCTTAAAGATCTTGTTTAAGGTTTTGTCTTAAGGTCTACAGCTCTTCGAATAAAGGTGAAAGTTCTTGTTTACACTTGATCTACAGAATTGTAGGCTTTTTCTTCGGTCTATTCTCTTGGTCTCCTTAAAATAATCATGTTTCCTGATCACTAGGTCTTAATTATACGATCTGTCACTTGTATATAATCTCTACATAAAGAACTATTCATGATTTCTATATTTTGCACTGAAAAATCTGGTCTCCAAACCACTAGTGTCCACCAATCGGTATCATGTTCAGGCCACGACTCTAGTAGAGATGCTGGTCTCCAGTTGTTAAGTTGAAAATTATATCTCGAAGCTTCATTATCTTCGCATGAGATATGGTCTCCAGTTTGTGGGTCTCCAGTCTCTACTGGAAGAATAAGTCTAAGCTTTTCAGATAACCAGATCTCCAATAAAAGTCATTTGGTTATTATTATTATTTACTGGAATTAGCTTCAAATTTATTTTTGAAAACCAAAACTCTACGAACTGCTCTAAAAAAATTCTAAATCAAATGCCTAAGAAAGATAACCTGTGTTTCTTACGATATTTTTTGAGATGGTCTAAAGAAAAAATAAATGATATCGTCGTTAAGATAAACTAAATAAAACAAGAAAAATAACCAATAGAAAAATATATAATAATAACCCAACTAAGTAACAAGTTAATTAAAATACTTAGGAATCAAGTAAAAGTCAATCTAAATTCCCACAGTAATAAACCTTGTATAAGCAGAAATATGCAATAAAAATTAACTAATAATAACCCAATCAAACAACACGATTTTTCAAATACTTAGAAATCCAGAATATATCAATCCATATACTCACGGTAATTAAAATTGAAATAGAAAAACCAAAAACACCTTACCTTTAACAATTCCCGGCTTATAGTGCATATCTCAAAATAAATAAAACCAACGTAACCACATTAATGGAAATGCATCACACATTTCAAGCCGATAAGAAAACACGTAAAATAAATAACAAAGTTTCGAGTAAAGTAAACAAAACGCAAAAAGCGCGTTGTATACCACTTGATATTGTTTTCACAAATGACCCTTAACGGTATAAAAGTACCGATAGACAAACACTTACTAAGTGGCCCACCCACGGGTTCTACCCTTTAACTCTCTTATCTCTGCTGACTGCGCTAAAACAAGATTTGACCTTTATAATTTCATACGTAAAAAATGAAAAACTTTAAAAATATTTTAACTATTAATATACTCTTCCGCTTAAGCTGAGTTTATAATTTTCAGTGAAGCGTAACATGTATTGGTTCTTCTGTGGTAGATCACCCGCCTTTTACGCAGGTGGACTCCGGTTCGAATCGCGCGTGATACTAGCGCAACTTGATTAAAAGACGTACATGTATACCGTGAACATTTGGTGGAAACCCTGCCGTTTGGACGTTAACCGCAACCATTAGCACTTGGTCCGTCCCATGAGTAAAAAATTCATTACGTACAATCGCAATTCGCAACACCCAGGGCTCTTTTGGAAAAACCATTTCCCTAATTCCAAGGATCTGCGAACGCGGTGATTTCAAGAAACTGCGTACGCAGTGATTACACTTTGCACCGAAAATTCGTTCGCGTTCGCAAACCAGACATACCCACAGACGGACCGACATACACTGTGATTGTAATACCCCTCCTAAGGACTAGTCCCCTCCGATAGGTAAAAACCATAGATCTCAGCACTAGTTACAAAATTAATAGCATACCTTTAATCTCGCTTTAAAGCAAGATTATGGGAAATTATACTTTTATGGGGTCATAATGTTATTCTTGTAATATTTTCACGTAACGGTTTTAAAATATATTTCTTGAGCGATTACTTACCTTATAATCAAATAAAAAAATCAGAGCAAACATGTAAGACTCTTCCTGAATCGGTTTTCCAGAAACAATTTTGAATGGTCTAAGATGGAACTGAAGTCAACGTAATCCGCCGCATCGTGTCGGAATTGGTCAAAATTTAGAAAAATATCGCATTCCTTATAAAGAAATAAACTTGAATTTAAATAAACTACAATAACACTAATTACATTTTAAAATAACTCGAGCGAAAACCTCTTTACAATTGGCAAAAGGACTGCAAAACTCAAAAAAAAATAATTGTTCCGGATTTTTATCCAGTGTCACAAGCAGAGATGGAATTTGCCTCCTCTCGCTGGGAGTCAAAGTACTAAACACTGCACCACCCTACTCTTGAGCGAAACTCAAAACATAGATTTTTGATTCTAAATCATGGTTTACGGTTATTTCAAAACCAATGTAGGATCATTTCGTAAAATATTTCCTTTGCAGGTAGATCTTAGTTTTTAAAACGTCTTCCGAATATTATTGAATTTTTGAGTGGTTATGAAGTGTGTCAAAAAGTTCACGACCTTTCGAGTTTATTTCAATCTAAACGTATATTTTGTATACCGGGAAGATAATATTTTAATCATATTATATTTAGGCAACCACGACTGATGGAAATTATTTTTTATCAAAATTAAATAAAGTAATAGCTAAGAGCGATGTTTAATAAATTATGGTCCCTTTACCAAAATTAAACTATTTAACTGGATTAAATCACCTGAATTTTTCATTAATTATAAAATGTACTGATTTAGTCAATCAAACATTAACTTACATTTCTTACAATAAAGCCGATAACACCTGTTGCATTAGTATTGCTGTAGATTTGACCATATTCACCCAAACCATTAGCACGCATTAGATCTCGTAGCTTATATCTGCCAAAAGATAAAACCTAATATGGTTTTTATTTAACCTCGATTTAACAAAAACTTATTATTTCTATCAGTTTAAACTGTGGTTATTAAATTTAAATAACTGGCCATAAAATTGTTGGATGGCAAGTTAATGCTTTTTTAAGGGGAATTTATTACATGTTTAAAGATTCCCCTGCTAAAAGGGCTGACTATACAGAGCTAACAGGAAGTCAACAATTTTCCTATAAGTTTTGTCAAGTTAGATGGATCGAAAATGTTCATTGCGCTGAACGCTCTTTAAATATATATAGCAATATCAAGAAGTATGTGTCTTCTTCTAAACTTCCGTCCAACATATCAGATCCCTTGATGGAAGCTAAGTTAGCATTTTTTAAAACTGTAGCTTCTGATATCGAACCGTTTTTAACCAAGGTAAATATTTAGGAATGAATAAAACCATTAGTGATAAGTTAAAGGGAGAGTTTAAAATGGATTGCTCGAAGTTTTTACGTTCGACAGTTTTGAAAATCTTAGAACGTTCTCCTTTGAAATATGATTTGACTAGAGTTATATCGGCTTTGGATCCGAAGGTAATCATTGATAAACCAACAGTTGCTCAAGACCGCATGAAAGTTTGCCTAAATGTATTACATAAGAACAATGAAAAAGCAAAACAACAATACGCATCGTTTGTGTCGTCCAAGAAGTACATAAGTAAATTAACTGTATTTAATGAAAATGATGATCGCCTAGATGAACTTTATCATTCCATTTTTAATGATGAAAAGGATTTTAAAGATCTATGGGTTTTCACAAAAATGATTTTAATTTTGTCTCATGGAAACGCTAATGTAGAAGGAGGTTTTTCTATAAACAAAAATCTACTAGTAGATAATTTGCATGAAAATTCCCTTGTTGCCTTGCGCCAAGTGTATGATGGTGTTTCAAATGCAGGAGGAATTAAAAATATTACAGTTTATTCTCATATGTTGCGAGCTCTTCAAGGAGCAAGAACCAGATACCAAGAAGCCTTAGACAAAAGGAAGATAGCCTCAAAAGAAGCGGAGAAGGTAACGGAATCCAGAAAGCGTTACAGAAAAGAGTTAAAAGATCTCAAGGCCAAAAAAGCTAAGCAAAGCCCATGTTTTAGAAAATGTAGAATTAGATAGGGAAATTATCAAACTTGAGAAATCTATAAATGAATTATTTTAACTATTATGTTAAGTTCCTATAATCTACTTTTTACTATTTTGTGATAAATATAACAGATTAATTTTAATTTCACTTAAGTGTGATGGAAAAGTTCCACTAAGTCGGTGATGTATAAGTTCCTTAAAACATTAAATTTTGTGATAAAAGTAAAATTCTGGTCATTTTATAATGTTTGAAGGGTAAATTGTAATTCTTAGTTACCATAAATGTAAAAAAATGCGAAGAAATGATACATAATTGGCTGGTTTTTACTTCAAAAATGTCAGGGAAAACCTGGAAAAGTCAGGGAATTTGGTTTTGAAAATTTCGTGGCAACCCTGATAGAGTTGAAACAAATATACACTGACAGGACAACGTCTGCCGGGTTCAGCTAGTACTAATATATATTTTAACACTTACTCAAATATTAAGAAAGTAATAATACACTTCTGAACAATTCTGTCAAATCTTTCATGCTGCACTCGAAAATATCAATGAATTTGTTAAATTACTCTTTAATGGCTTTAATGAGATATTTTATGTTTGAATCATTGTACAATATTAAGTGATATAATTTGGCACACATTTAGATTTCCGAAAGTGCATTAATTAAGTAGAAAAATACTGAACTGAGTTTAATGTAATAACGTACCTCGGCAAAACACAGCCGTGGAATGTCAGTGGCGTTTTCCATAATTTTTACGGTTAAACTATAAGACGAAGATTAAGAAAAGTTAAATGTAAAAAAAAACAACAATGGTTAAAAGTCAAAACCCATATAAAAATTTTCTTTGAAAATAGGTAATTTATTTAATTTAATAAGCGCATGCTCCCTAATTTTCAGTAAGTTTTTCATAAAATTAATAAATTGGTATTTATGAATTTTTCGCGTCGCAGATATGATGAAACAACTCCTACCGAGACCCAATCCTGCTTTATCCATTACTCATGTATCCAGCTGAAAAACTAGCATTTTGCGATTAATGTTTTGCTTCAATGAAAGGTACTTCTCTCCTAAATGCACAATATTATCTTCTGGACTTTCTAGTTAAAAATATTTAAAATATATACTAAATTATAAGACTATTTTTGTTTTCATAAAAATTGCAAAGTTAAATTTGTATGATTTTAATAAGACAAGTGCAGTTACACTTTCAAAGCACCAGCAAAGGGATAAAGTTCAAATATAAGTAAAACAATTACATAAGGTTTGCGTTTGAACCTACAAGCGTGGGCTCTTTCTCGATTTTATAAAACTTTTCCCAGGCCACTATTTCTATGTCGGAGATTACGATCACTAGCTTACAAAGAGCAGCCCGTTAATGATTGTCCGTTTTCCGTTACCAAGGGAAACTGTTATTGGACAAATTTAAGTAGCATATTTTCATACACCCGAATATGCAAATCAATGTTTCCAACAAATTTAAATTGAACTGTCATGAACTGCGATATCGCAAATGACCATTTCCCTATGTATGACGATTTCTTAACGTTCTTTATAAAAAAATGTTTTTAATTCATAAGAGAAAGAAAGAAAATTTTACATTAAATCAATAATTTATTTTAATAACCAAATATATAAAAAAATATTGTTAGTTAAGTGAAACAGTTACTTACAATAGCGGTAATGTTTCCGTCAAAACAAAGCTTTCACTAACACTTTTCTAAATCTCTTTTGTATAAAACCAATTAAATCAAACATTGCAAATACACTGATAGTTTTAAAATTTACATTATTTTTAAAGTATTTAAATGTTTGATATTTTTACAGAGGCGATAAAAAGACGTTTTATTAAAACCCCTCAATTAAAAGTGAATACTTCACACGCACACAAGGGCCATGCCTCTTTAATTAAAAAATGAAGTGCTTCCCGCCAAATATATAATGCTTTGCCTCTAAAAGTCGATTTTGTTTCCACGTTGAGTGATAGATATTTCCGATGTACACTCTGTTATATACGTTATGGTCCGTGGGAAGTTTTGCACAAGATTACATTTTTATCAAAAACAAAAAGTAGTTTAGCTGTGAAACCAATTGCATTGTTATTATTATAGGAATATCTCTCATGTGCAACCGTCTTTGCTCTGGAAAAAGCGCCACCTTCGCGGGACAAGCTAATGTCAGTTTTGACAACTTTTTGAACGCCTTGAATTTTGGATAAATATTTAGAAAAAGTGGCCAACTCCGCCACCTAAGGAAAGCGACCAAGACAAACAGACACTTCGATTCGCATAGGATTCCATTAACTATAAGTGCGCAAATGTTTCGAAGAGCAGTGACCTGCTCATTACCACTTAAAGTAGGCCAAGGAATAGATGCCATTATTTCATTACGAAACACGACTTGATCAGAAAAAGATGTGTCCGACTCTATAAAGTATATATTTGTAAATGGCCTTTTTTTCAGGAAATAAGCCACATAAATGTTTTTCTTACCCGACATTTTTCTTTTGGTCAAATCTAGCAGAACCTTCCAGATAATATAACTCAAGTGTAAAACCCAATTAAAAATAATCCTTAATTATGTATTACTAAGCGTATTTGAAACAAGCTTCTAGTGAAATAAAATAATACGGAATGAGTGTAACGATATTATCACCGATTTAAAATTGTTACATTTGGTATTAAAAATGAAAAGATATTCGATTAATATTTGGTTTTGATAAATACGAAAGACTATAGTGTTCATGGAACATTAACGAGTATGAATCATTAATGAACTGCCCAATTATGAGGATTTAGTCCCAAAATTCAATGAACAGGAGGGATTTAACAAGTTTTTATTATTTAGTGCGCCAGAGATATTTGCCATGAGTTCAGTTTAAAAATTGGTTAAATATGCAAAGAAGGTTAGTTTCCAATTAACAATGGAAGTTTGCTCCTTCATTAATATCAGTGATAATGTACAATCGAAATTATATCTGCAATGCTAAACTAAGCGGCCACCGCTTGTTTTTCGCTTTTGGACCATAAAGATCTGAACCTCTTTAAATAATGGACCGCTGTCAGTGACATTTTTTAAAATTGATTGTTCTCAGAAATTGAAATTAAGCTGTGAATTCAACTGTGAAAAGAAACATGGATGAGGCAAATGGTAATTGGCAGATTTTACTTTTTTAGATTAAGATAATGAGATAATTGAAATGGACAATTTAAATTAAGGGAAATATTTGTCTAGGTTTTGTTTAGAATGTGTTAATTGGGTAGCCGGTAGTTATTTGAAATATTTGAAAACTGGTGTTTTAGAAAAGGGAGGTTGCTGTGTCAGAAATGCACTGTTTACTCTGAGTTATAATAAAAACTCGTATTTATTAACTAAAAATGACTTACCAAAGATCTTATCTGAGATACGGCTCAACGGAGAAATGATAGTTCCCGTTTTGCGGAACCGCATTTATATCATCCATTTTATTAAATAACTATATATACTCAGCCTCGTATATTCAAAGTAGACACATAATTTTAGATTTGCGAAGAGCTACATTGCAAATATTTTTCAATTATCCAACTTCTCAAATTATATATATATACCATCTCGCATATTCAAGCAACTACAGTAATTTTAATTTCACAAAGAACAATTGTACAATTATCCACTTCATGAAAATATGCGGAAAAAAACTCCCTTGAAATTGAAACTGTATCATAATTTAATATTTCCCCAAAAATCTACTGAACAATTAATTTGGAATAAAACAATTGTTTAAGTGCTCTAAGGATATCTTAAATATTCCAGTTACCCCTATATATTGAGTTTTAATTTTTTCTACAATTAGCGTGTATTTTGAGATGCCCTTTGCTATAAAATAACGTTATAGCTTACTAATTATTTAAGATTTCATGAAATTAGTCTCTTTAAACCCATTTCATGACCGCATGGTTTACTGGTTAATGCAACTACAAGTATCGACCGAGATATTCAAAATAAACAGATCATTTCGAGGAATTCAACATTTCTTAGGAATCAACGACGGTCTATATATGTAGTGTAGATTTCCAACTGGTATTTCACTCGATTGTTCTTCCACCTTTAAGATAATTGCCAAGTACTGAAGCCGACAGCACTATTTTTGTCTACGCACAAAAATGTGCGATAAATTTTAAAACGCGCTTTGACGAATATATAGACCCCCCACCCCTGAATACTTTGCTCTTCTTGGTTGTGTGATTTTAATAAAAACGTTATTTAATGATACCACTGGAAAATTAATTAATAATAATTGTAAATTTAATCTGGAAAACGTAAACTCATAGGTCCACTTATAAACCATCTTATAACATTTTGAAGAATACTCATACCAACAGTGTGTCAAAATTTATAGCCCGGTGTACCTAGTAACAGAGACCATACCACCGGAGGCCCATCATCATAGTGCCCTACGCCAGCGTCCCCCTAGCCCGGACAGGTGACAAATCCAGCATGGGTAGCAGAACCCTACTACTGATGGTCTCACCTTTGACGCAAGCCACTCAACCCAGCAGAAGGTGCAGCAATGGGTGGACCAGTCCCCACTTCGCACACAGCAGTGGGATTTAGAATGGATGCTATAGCAACTCCAGCCGACACCCTACCTATGGAGGTAAAAAGCCAAACACTTTGGAGAGAGCTCCTAAAGGGTAACGACGAGCACACAGCAGTCCAAGTAACCCGGCACAGCTGGCACCGGAGATCCCGGTGGGCCCCAAAAGGCCGGGAAACAGGACCGCCGTGCCCGCATACGGAGGCTCGCCGCCCCACAGCAGGCTCCCCAATCCGCCGAGGCGGCCAGTTTGCCTGGACCCTCTCCGTTAGCCTAAACCGAAGTTCAGTATCCAGCCCAAACCTGACCGAAGTCGGAGGTGGAGATAGGACCATTTGATCAGAGCTAACATCTCCCAGTGCGCCACCGCCCTTATGGGTTACAAGAACCGGACCCCGACTCCCCGGTAAATCCACCAGTTATTGCACACTCTAACCCATTTAGGGGCCTACTCATACCAACAGTAATAATGTACATACAACCTGCTTTTTGATGTAAACATAAAAAAATAAACAATCATAATGCTGATGCGTCGGTAATAATTAAGCGCCTTTTACGTACATTTTTTTTAGATCAAACGGTCATAATTTACAGCCTGTTAAGTATGCATTAGTAGTACATTTTTTTCGTATGTTAAGGCTGTAGTTTTATGTATAGCACGTATACTTTTGTACAGCCAAAATACTTATATGCAGAACACACTTATGTAGGATTTTGCAAACAGTTTTTAGGTGCCGCGACTCTGATGAACTTTTGTTCCCGCTGTATGCGCTTGAAACATTAGACTAATCAGACGATAATGTGAATTGAAAAATAAACAGTTTAATTATGCGATTAAATATTGGTTAAAATAATATGGTTACAACTATAAATACTGAATTTAAAATAATAAAGAGTCGAGATACTTCATGACTAAAGTTTTAAAATTTATTTACAATTAAAATAAACACGGCGAGCTTTCGGACCGTGCTCCCTCTTCAAGCCAAAACTTTTACAAACTGACTTATTTATTTTAATTGTAAATAAATTTTAAAACGTTAGTCATGAAGTATCTCGACTCTTTATTATTTTAAATTTTGTAATTATTACGCCATGACTTTAAATAGATTTAAAATCAATGATTATAAATACTGAATATATATATATATCACTGCAAATCTTTATGACACCTGAAGAGCACCTAAAAACATCGGTTGAATACATAAAACGCCTTCATATGTCTTACAGGTGTTCCTTATGTATGACTTAGATGCTATTTACATATTTACAAATGCAATACAGATGTTCAACGTGTACTCTAAATGGTCTAAGCCGTACTCTATACGTCCATAGGACATCTGTAGGGTCGTTTAAGGAGCGTCTGTGTTACATATTAATACCAAATTACATATGTCTTGCCCTCTTGTTGAGATAGCTGACCGCGGTTTTCAAAGAGTAACGGTTAGGTCGTGGTTCACTCATCGAACTTTGCCAGAAATTGCCATGCAGATAAAATTATCATCACAACAAATAAGTAAGTAGAACATCATAATAATTAAGTAATACTCTCGTAAATAATGAAGTCATTAAAGTTGAGTAGATATATGCATTGTATTTTTCGTATAAACAAATGGCCTAGGCTTAACTAAATACGGGAAAAGTTAAAAATAAAAATAGCACACCTAATAGTATTTTCACCCTCAGTTATAAAAAACCTTACCCAATACTGACTAACTATAATTAGAGCAATAATAAGGGTGGTTAAATAATTTTTGATTCAATAGTTTTATTTTTGAGTCAAAAATTTGCATGAATTAAAGGCACTATATCACGACCTATTTAAAAAAAAACTTTCTTGTAGTTCCATTTTTTTAAATAGATGGCGCCAGGGTAGAAACGGTCCTCCTGAAGTTTTGTTCGTATTTGACTTGTAATGTTTGCTATGTGGCGAAGATAGAAGAGTCCATTTTGGTTTTCCGGGTAGAACATCGAAAAAAGGATGTTCAATATGGAACCCGCAAATGGGCTTTTCTATTTCGAACCCCGGCGGGCGGCCAGTCTCTACTTGTGCCGATAGCTGTAGGCAGTATATTTTAATCCTATTTGTCAGGTCGAGAATTAATGGGCGAGATACGGAGGGGGGGGGGGGGGTCGTGGCGAAAATTGAAAGGGGAGGGTCATACCGTGAATTTTGACCGAGTTTTTCAAAGTTTGCTTGATGGAGTAGAACAGTGTAAGGAGCTTATAAATACTGTCCGCCGAACAATGGAGAAAAGCGAAAAAAATAAGCAATATGAAGTGAATTTAGGACTCGAAGGGTTTTAGCGTTGGTCAACGGACAAAAACTAATTATCTCTCACAAATATGTGCATATGTTTATAAAATATTTCTTTGATAAATGGTAAGTCCAAAACTTTTATTTACGAGGCAGATTAGTTCGTTGATTTCTTAAATTTCAATTCAATCCCTACTATAACTATATTAAAGTTTTAATTTGCTCATGATATTCAAGTTTTAATTTGTTCACAATATTTAAGTTTTAATATGTTATCAGAGTTATAAATATTACGGGTGGCCCGTAGGGGAAGAGGAAGATGCGGTTTTCTCGCCCTTACTAATTTATTAATATAATCTTTGATTAATAATAGAAGCTAACTGCAGTCAGAAAGGTGACCATAACCGAAAGCTACAGGGCCGTCGAGTAACTTTTGCCCCGGGCCCTAAATTCCGTATTGATTTTCCGTACAGATGGTAGCAGTATTGGCCCGTGGTTCTGTCAAAATATGTATTTTTCAAAAATAATACAATTTCAATGATTTTGCTTAGGTGGGATAATTACCAATCAAGAATCAAGAATCTTGCTAGCGGCCATTGATTATAACGATCATACAAATAGACCGCAAGCCCGTTCGAAATCTGGCGAACTTCAATACAGAATGTTTTGGAGCAAAAAATCGAAATCATACAATATTGGAAAATTGTATGAAGCAAAAACCTATTCTTATATTGATTCATTGACGGAGATGGTGTTTGACGTCAAAAAGAATTATATGGTTACTAAACACTTAATATTATAACACTTTTTTATATTAAAGTTAGATGCAATGTACTTTTTTCATTTCAGGGTAATATTTCTGATCCAAAACTAATGGATGAGACCGATCGTTATATTTGTAAACATATAAGTTTACAAGAACAAATCCCGTTTAAAAAAGACGTTTTAGCCTAACATAAATCTAGATTTTAATTTGAGGCAGGAAGTTGTAAAGTACAATGATTAAAATATTTTACAGGCGTGATGATTGTTTTAACAATATTATTTACTAGCTGGGTAGCCCGTCCTTCGGCCGGGCGCCAGCTAAAACTAAAATCCCGTGAAGACTGTTTCGGCCGGGCCCCAGCTAGAACTAAAATCCCGTGAAGACTGTTTCGTCCGGGCCCCAGCTAGAACTAAAATCCCGTGAAGACTGTTTCGTCCGGGCCCCAGCTAGAACTAAAATCCCGTGAAGACTGTTTCGGCCGGGCCCCAGCTAGAACTAAAATCCCGTGAAGACTGTTTCGTCCGGGCCCCAGCTAGAACTAAAATCCCGTGAAGACTGTTTCGGCCGGGCCCCAGCTAGAACTAAAATCCCGTGAAGACTGTTTCGGCCGGGCCCCAGCTAGAACTAAAATCCCGTGAAGACTGAGTCATAAACCAAACCCTTCCCCCCTCCCAGCGCAGCCGCTAAATTGACTGAGGCAGAAAAATTTTGGTTGTATAGGTGTGATATGTAGGTTGCAGGATTCACGGTACCGTTCCAGGGGAAACATACATTAATTAATTAACTAAATTGGAAATCGATGAAAATTGCGCGACTCGCTGCGTTTGCGCCATAGGAATAGCTGTGATGAGGAGGTCTATAGAGAAACAGACGCAAGACCGACAGAAGACACTAAGGAATATAGTATATAGCAAAGATTAGGTATTTACATTTGAAATTTACGCTAACACTAAACAACTTAAGCCAGCGTCGTAGCCAGGATTGGATTTCGGAGGGGGGTGTGCCCCCCTCCCGTATGTATGGCAACATGGTTTTTTATGTCTCGAGTAGCGGCTCTGCTACACGAATTCCTACTCCATCTAATAAATTGACCATATCCAAATTCATATTTTCCATTTTATCCATGGTTATAGACTCGCCAACCAATATCAAAACGTGGCAGTGACGTAGTCAGGGGGGCACATGCCCCCTAGAAACGTATGGTCGTACGTACAAATATTTTAATTTTTTTTTCAATGGCGTGCCCCCCCCGAAACAAAATCCAGGCTTCGCCACTGAAACGTGGGACAGATCTGATAATATTTCTACAAAACCCGTCACGCGACTGCTATGGGTTTTACTCAAAAATACCACGTTACCGAAATGACCCTTTCGAAAAACATCGAATGAACCAAAGACTATATACAGTGTGTCTCAATTTGCTCGATCAGGCCATTTTTCTCAAAATGTATTTATGCTAGGGTTCTGAAATTTTCAGGGTTTATTTGTTAGGTATGGAAGGCTTTGGTTACTAAATTTCAGAAAAATCGAACGATTTTGTGCCGTTTTGGAAAATTTATTTTTTCACCGGTAGGTGTCACGCAAAATGTTTCAATAGAAAAGTTGTAGGGCATAGTCGAAAGTGTAAAAATAATTTTGGTTCGGTTGAAAAAGACCTATTTTTCACTGAGTTTGGAGGTCGGGGGAAAAACAAGTTGTACTAGCAGGCAATAGCCTTTAACGTAAACAATCGTGCATAATCACAACACACATGTACATTTATTTTAGGGAACTTATGCTTTCAGCTATGTTAATGAAACTTATTACGTTCAACACCTAATTAGACAAAGACCGCGTCTTCCATTTCGACGTGGTTACGAGTAAGATCATCAAACAAAGATTAGTAGACCAAAAATTAAGCTTATTTTTCTTCTGTTGTTTTTTAACGTGAAATATCAATTGTCCGAGTAGTATTTAAAGCGTTTACATTTCAAAGTTAAAACATTATCTCAGCTTGGCCGATTGTTGTCCAGTATGCCTCTTTACACTCGAGATCAGCGCGCTCATATGCTAGAATTATTTTACGGAGAAGGTCGTCGTAATGCTACTCTAGTAAGTCAGTTATTTAGACGAAGATTTCCCAATTGCAGACCAAGTCATACGACGGTTCTTAGAGTGGTCAGAGATAAGGGAGTGTGTCTACCGATAGGGGCCCCTGCGGGCGGGGGAAACGGGGGTGAAACAGGCCCCTGTGGGAGTAAGCATTCCCCCCATTTTGCGTACATTTTCGACAGGTCAAAAGGTTAGGTCAATAGGTTAGCTGATTTACGATGTTACCCTGGGTCAATAGGTTATCTATGGTGGTGACACGATGTTATGCAAACAGCCGTTAAATGGGCCCGTCATAGTTAATATCTGGCGTGGTAACCCATTTTAGGTCAAAAGGTTAGCTGATTTACGAGGTTAGATGATTTACGATGTTACCCTGGGTCAATAGGTTATCTGCCCCTACGGCGGTGTGGACAACGATGTTATGCAAACAGCCGTTAAATAGGGTGAAACAGGCCCCTGTAGGGGCCCCATTTGCGGCAATATTCGGCGGGGGTCAATAGGTTAGATGATTTACCCTGGGTCAATAGGTTATCTCCCCCTATGGCGGTGTGGACAACGATGTTATGCAAACAGCCGTTAAATAGGGGAAACGGGGGTGAAACAGGCCCCTGTAGGGGCCCCATTTTCCGTACATTTTCGGCAGGTCAAAAGGTTAGCTGATTTACGATGTTAGCTGATTTACGAGGTTATGCCACCTCATAAAACCTGGGTCAATAGGTTAGATGATGTCGCTATGGCGGTGTGGACTGACACGATGTTATGCAAAGAGCCTACCCCTCATAGTGAATGTCTGCCCCCCTGTCTTTCGAGTTGGTTGGTTTTCGCCGACAAACACTTTCGGGCCCCTAAGGGTAGCGTAAAATAGCGGGCGGTCATCGGTAAAAGTGTTTTGGAAAAAAAGAGCAGAGTGTATACAAATTATAAGGTTTTATTTATACATTCAAAGTTACAGTACATTAAGCGGATGAAAACGCTTAAAGATAAAACAATTTATTTTTAATATATTTATGGTTGGTAGATACCATAGTAAACAAATTGTAAAAGTTAAATACACAAAACATATTTTGGTTGGCCACTGTTTCTTTAAAATCGTCAATAATTTTAAATGCTGTTACGTAATTGGACGCATAGCGGACAACGGTATCATACCTTTCATGTTCATCCGATAGAAATAAATTGTTGGGTGCGCATGGTTCTTTATACAATATTTCGTAAATTTTACGATAATTATCGGTTATAACGTAACCCATTAATTCAAAGAGTTTTTGGTTCACTTTAAGGAGTTGAATGTGCGAATTAATGAAATATTTGAGTCTGTCCAATTCTCGAGTTTCCGGCGCTTTGATTACGACCGACGCTTCGGATATCGTACTTTGCAAGGTTAATTCTTTTTGGTCAGACATGGCGGCGGTCACTAGCGCGTCTGATAACGGGAACGGTGATCGAAAGGGCAGCCTTTGGGGATCATTTATTTGTTCCCAGTGCCCGTATAAATCGTCCCAGGCGCGCGAAGACATTTCAAAGACCTGGTGTGTGATTTTATTGCATAGAGCTACAGATATATCGAGCTTAGACGTAAAACCCGTAGTAACGAAAAGCTCGGATGAAAGTGAATACCGAGGGTTAACTTTCCGCTGAGTCGGATCAAATTTAGACATTTTAGTGGGCCCAGGAACGTTATCTACACAGCTTCGTTTAGACATGATGCTCGAGAAACGGTTTGTAGTGTACTGCCGATGGATGACGGGGATGAATCCCTTATATAGCGATAATAATTTGATGACGTAATCAGGATGACGTAATGGGTTGACTCAATGACTCACGCGATTAGTCAAATTTTGCGGTGTTATGTGTATAGCGACGGCCATATTGGTAAACCAAAGAGATAGAAATTCTACAAGTCCCATAAAAAGTAAAATCAACGCGATTAGTAATGCGTTTTTAGGATTGTTCGCGATAAGGCGAGTAACGGGAGAGGCGGGATCGTCCCTATTCGGTAGGGCTGGTGGAATCATCTGACATGATGTTATGCAAACAGCCAGTAGCTATAAACCCGAGTAATGGGCCCCCTACGGCATCTGTCAAACACTTTTCTTCTCCACGTGCGAGTGGTGTTATGAAATAAATCCAAATAGTTCAATGGGTCGAGCCTTTTGTGTATCTATTCATAACTATTTTCACCGACAAATACTTTCCCCTAGTAACATTATTTTCAAACACTTTTACGATGCGCAAAGCTATCCGTCTTACGGAATATCGGCCCTAAGGGGTAAAGGGTAGATAGAGGATGGCCCTTGCCCCCCCGCGCGTAAAATAGACACAGCGGGTGTCCCCTCTCGCTAGCTAAAAGTGTCGTTTTTACATCAGGTGTGGATTCTTCGCGCTAAAATGGTTATAACAAACGATTGTTCCCACCAAAAATGTAAAATCCGTCTCCGCTGTACTCGGATGAGGACGTAGCCATTTAAGTTTTTATCAATTTTTATATTTTTAGCTTGGTGATGTATTCCAAAATTAAATGGTAACCACGTATGCGTAACAATTTCAAGATGCAAGATACTCGAGAATGGTAAAATAGTCTATATTTAAAGTTAAAATGCGAAAACTATATTTGTATAGTCGAAATTTATTTTAACGTATTAAAATAAAAATTCATCTTTCCCATCATACATACACCATCTAATCTGGAATCTATGTTTAACAATTGGAGGAATTCGTGTTTACGATAGGCTCTTTTTTAACGTAACTTAGTACATTGAGTATTTTGAAATATTTTAATATCGGAATTTTTTTTATGTATTAAAAGTAGAGTTAAGATGCTTTTATAGTATTTTCTATGTATTAGCATATCTGAACTTGCGGTTCAATTTTGGGTACATGGACCACTTACACGCTAATGATATTAAAATGAAGTTTAAAAATATTTCCATTTGAACGAGTCCCTCTTTTTATATCCGCAAAGTACTGAACGATTCTTTCTTATGGATTTAAATAGTTCTAACAATAGTACAACTACAACATTTGAGAAAGACACTTTTCCCATTGTGAAAGTGGAATACAAAATAAGAATCACTTCAATTTAAAACGCACTTTAAATTTAAGTATAGACTATTTTACTATTCTCGAGTAACTCTTTTTTTTCTTTAAAAGCTGAAGAAATATTAGAAACGACATCAGTGATCAATTAATTGTTTCCGAGTATGATAGACGATTTTTGATATTAAAGAGTCATTTTTCAAAAGTAAGATTGTTTTCGGTTATTTTTTTTTAAAGCTAGCTTAGAAATCACATTATTTTTATATATAATTATTTAGTTGTAATGTTAATTCTTAATTACTGGTAGCCTTCACTAGAAACTATTATAAGAATTATATATGAATTTATAACCAAGCGTGTATTTACCACTAGTGAATGCAATATCAATTGAAGAAAGACGGAATCACGTCATTATTAAGAACTGGTGACTACTTCTGTATATATTGTGACGGTTCAGTTTTTCATGTTCCAACTGTCGGAGGGCTAGCATGGTACTGTGACGGATACTCAATCTGTTTGAAGTACCGTAAAGCTGTTTATTTCCAATCAAAAAGAATTCTAAGTATAAGAATTCCTCCAGGTGTATTAAAAGCGTTACCACGCATATATTTGTGTTTAAATTGTGATATGTTGGGCACTAAGAGAGCAGCCAATTTGTCATATTGCGAAGTAACTGGTGGATGTTGTGTTTTTCTATTATTTTTCCACCTATATTTGGCGTATTGAAAGCTATTTTAACGTATTGAACGTAGAGTCAGGGGTTTTTATAGTATTTTACTACCTATATTTACATTTTGGAAAGCTATTTAAACGTATTGAGCGTACAGAGTATTTTGCATTATTTATGGTAATAAAAGGTAATTATTGTAGAAAATAAAAGATATTTTAATTAAAACATTTCGGTGATCTATTCCAAAATTAAATGGTAACCCCGTATGCGTAACAATTTCAATATGCAAGATACTCGAGAATGGTAAAATAGTCTATATTTAAAGTTAAAATGCGAAAACTATATTTGTAGTGTTCAATTTAAAAGAAAATTACTTCAGCTTTTAAATAAGATTTTTTTTCTGTATCTTACCTATATCATTTACATATTATTTTTTTATTCTAATTTAACCATAACTTTAAAAACGTTGCACGTCTGATAAGCTGTGTAGAGTACTATTAACAGAGATAAATATTTCTGGGTTCAGTTAATGTGATGATTTGAGTGAAAAATTTGCATATGTTAAAGTTATTGGATTGAAGGAAACTTCAGTGTTTTCAGAGTGATAATTAAGGGAAGTTGCCGTACAATATAGTTGAAAATTATCTTTTTAAGTCTGTGTCCACCCATTGATTATGTTAGGAAGTGAAAAAATTTCATTTAGCAAGCTTTTCTTAAATTTCGGTATCCACCCTGTATCATTTAAAAGCTCAAGCATTGTTTTTATCAAGTTAATTTCAAAAATATCTTAAAACAAGCTTCCCTAAGTCTGACTAGCTCTGTAGGGTAATAATAAAATAGCTAAATATTTTTTGGGTTTAATAATTGTGATGCTTAGTGAAAATTTTCCATATATTACAGTATTAGGTTAGCTAATTATTTTTTTCACCTGCTACCATTCTCAACGGGTGAACATAGAATAACAAAGATAATTGTCCAATATATTTAAAGCCAACTTTCCTTACATTTCACTATGAAAACACTGAAGCTTCTTTCAATGCGATAACTTTATTACATGCATTTTTTTTCTCCAGAATTACAATTATTGAATCGAAAAAAATATGGAACCACCCTAGAATTAACCAACACAGGTATTCAGAAGAGATGGTGTTCAATTTAAAAAAATTACTTTTTTTGGATCCACCCTATATCAGTTATATAAAACCTGAAATAATTTATTTTTTTCAATTCTAATTTAACCATCACTTTAATAACGGTAACTTCCCTTAAATTTCAAACTGAAAACACTTAAGTTTCATGCAATCCAATAACTTTGACTTTTGAAAATTTTTCACTCAGAATCATCACATTAAATGGGAGCCACTCTGTATCGTAAAATTAAAAGCTCAAGCAATTTTTTTTCCAAATTAATTTTTAACTTATCTTAAAACACGCTTCCCTCAGTCTGACTAGCTCTGTAGGTTAATAATAAAATAGCTAAATATTTTTTGGATTCAATAATTTTGATTCTGAGTGAAATATTTGCATATATTACAGTATCAGTTTGACTAATTAATTTTTTTTCATCTGCTACCATACTCAATGGGTGAACATAGAATAATAAAGGTAATTTTCCACTATATTTAAAGCCAACTTCCCTTACATTTCACTATGAAAACACTGAAGCTTCTTTCAATGCGATAACTTTATTACATGCATTTTTTTCCCAGAATTACGATTATTGAATCGAAAAAAATATGTGACCACCTTAGAATTACCCAACACAGGTATTCAGAAGAGATGGTGTTCAATTTAAAAAAATTACTTTTTTTGGATCCACCCTATATCAGTTATATAAAACCTGAAATTATTTATTTTTTTCAATTCTAATTTAACCATCACTTTAATAACGGTTACTTCCCTTAAATTTCAAACTGAAAACACTAAAGTTTCATGCAATCCAATAACTTTGACTTTTGAAAATTTTTCACTCAGAATCATCACATTAAATGGGAGCCACTCTGTATCGTAAAATTAAAAACTCAAGCATTGTTTTTATCAAGTTAATTTTTGTTCAATTTAATAGCGCGAAATAGCTTTGGGAGAGCTGATGTTATCTAGATTAGTTAATCTAGCGGACTGAAACACTAAAATTAACTTTAGCACGTAAAAGTTCCGGGACCTAGCACGTAAGAGCTCGCTTTTAGAAAAATTAACTGGAACGCACTTGATTTCAAATTTAACAATTTAAAGTTTTATTTACTTTGACCGCACATTGGCCACCACGTTATACATTTGGTCGGCGCACATTGCCTGACCGCACGATTTCAACAGTAAAACGTTTCTACCCTTTTTTGGGCTCTAGAGGCGCGAGGAAGCCTTCGATGGGACTCGGTTTAATCTCTCCCGGAATGCTGGGAAATTTCCAAAGAGCGTGCAACGAAAAAGGACCAGCATTCTCGGTGGAAAAAACCCAAACGTTTCACGGGCGAGCCCCGAAATGGCTCCTTACTGCCTCCACCACTAATGCTGATTGACAGCGAAAAGATACAATTATACCAAATATATTCTAAAAAGGTGTTTCACAATAATCATACACTTTGGAAATTTACATCATCAATACAAGCAAAGAAAAATACATATATATACAAAATTAAAATAAACGTGAAAGTCTTAAGTCAATTAACTATACAGTTATAATTTTAGTGTTTCAGTCCGCTAGATTAACTAATCTAGATAACATCAGCTCTCCCAAAGCTATTTCGCGCTATTAAATTGAACATTTTTTGGTGCCGAAACCCGGGATAACTCGCGATAGATTATAGGCTGGACAGTTAGTGTGATATTGAAAAATGGCACAACTTTTGGAAAAACAACGGAAGTCCATACGGGGTGGTGTCACTCGAATCTGCAACCTCATTAAAGACGAGCTTCAAAAGTCAGCGGTAATTTCTGAGCAAAGTATGAGTGATTATGTCGAGCAATTGAACGCGAAAGAGAAAAAATTGGATGAACTGGATAACAAAATCCTGGTCAGTAAAACGACCGAAGATGAACAGGACGAGGAGCTGGAGAAAATGGAAGAATACAGCGACACGTTGGTAGTTTGGCGTGGCCGAGCGCAAAGGTGGCTAAACGAGAAGAATATTCCGCCAAGCATTCCTCTACTACAAGGAGCCAACAGCAGACAACCGGGATCCCAACATTCCGGAGCCATTGATCAGGATACCATCATTACACCCCCAGCAGCAGTTGTCCGACTTCCGAAACTGGAGATCAAAAGGTTCGACGGTCATTTAGACAGATGGCAAGCATTTTGGACTCAGTTTGAAGGAGCGATCCACAACAATTATCCAATATTGATAAGTTCAATTACCTAAAATCTTATTTAAAGGGAACGGCCGAAAGAGCCATAGAAGGGTTAACATTAACGGCTGAGAATTACGAGTTAGCTGTAGGCATTTTGAAAAGTCGTTTTGGTCGTGAAGACCTACAGGTTAGCGCAAGATTAAATAATTTTTTGAAATTAACTCCGGTTACTAAGTCTTCGGACGTAGCCGGATTAAGAGAGCTGCATGACACGTGCCAAATTGAAGTTAGAGGTTTGACTTCTCTAGGTCATATGACGGATAATTATGGGGAATTATTAGCCCATATTGTGGGAGGCCTGCTGCCATTGGATTTAATAGAACAATATACTCGAGGTAACGACGGAAGTCAACCTTTTAGAATAGTGGGGTTACTGACCTTTTTAAATAGCGAAATCCAATGCCGCGAACGAGCCTTAGCCGTTCATAGAGCAGGCCCCTCACAACCAAAAGGCAATAGTATTCAAGAAAAACCTATTGTTAAAAGTGTCCAGAATGTTAGTAAAGGTTTACCTCATAAACCATTTTCGGCAGCCGCTCTTCATACGGGCGTGCAAAGCAATCAGAATAATTTAAGAAATTGTGTTTTTTGTAACAGTTCCGAACACCCGTTCTATAATTGTACAGGTGTTCCACTCCCAGATAAAAGAGCCATTGCTAGTCAGAAACGGTTATGCTTTATCTGTCTCAGAACAGGGCACGCCGCCTTCCAATGTAGGGGTAGAATTCAAAACTGTAGAACTTGTAGGCGCAAACACCACCAAGTAGTATGCGATCAAGGTCTAGAAAAATTAGGAAACGAAACTAAGTCAGGGCAGTGCGATACTGCACCAGTGCAGAATAATCCGATTAAAGTGCAATATGGTGCTCAAAATTCCGTAACCCTAGCCACAGGTTCAGCTAACTCCGGCGTAATCCTTTTGCAAACAGCGCGAGCCGACATAAGTGATAGCTCTGGGAACAACGTCAGGGTAAGATGCATCTTAGACGGAGCTAGTCACCGTAGTTTTGTTAAAGAGGATTTGTCCCGTAAGTTACAGTTGGAGGTTGTCGGTAGCGAAATTATGAAACTTTTTCCCTTTGAAAGTGAGGTTCCAATCAGATCCACCCGAAAAAAGGTCCAGGTCTCACTGAAAAATGTAAACACGGGGGACCAGGTAGATATTATAGCTCTAGAAACTCCTTCTATCAACGGGGCAGTTTTCGCAGTGCCAGGAGAAAGGGTAAAATCGGAAATGAGAGACAGGAATTTAGAACTGTCAGATTTAGTAGGCCACACAAGTGAGGAGGTGAGCCTTCCTATCGATGTTTTAATCGGGGCAGATTATTTCTGGCGAGTAGCGAAGGGACAATTTGAGAGACTGTCTCCAGATCTAATGGCCATAAACACAGTTTTGGGTTGGACAGTGCAAGGGAGGTCGGTAGGAGAAGGGTCATCTGCAGGGGTCAATTCAGTAGCTGTTAACCACGTAGCGTATCAATCCGAGGAAAAATTAGTGTCAGATCAATTGAGCGCTTTTTGGAACTTAGAATCGTTAGGCATACAGGATGGCGGTGAAACTGAAACTAATCAGTTCGAAGCCACTTTGAGCGATTTCGAGAAAAATGTGAATTTGAAAGAAGGGCGCTACGAGGTGGCGTTACCTTGGAAACCCAACCGTGAGCAAATGGGAGATAATTTAGAGGTGGCCAAGAGGCGAACAATTAATTTGTTGCGAAAATTAGAATCAAAACCCCTAGAGATGTTGAAATATGACGAGATCATACGAGAGCAAATTAGATCAGGGATAGTGGAAAAGGTTGATGATCAAGAAAATAGTGTTAAGCCCAACCAGTGTTATTACTTCCCTCACAGAGGCGTCATTCGAGAAGGTAGTGAAACTACAGCCCTTAGAATCGTTTATGACGGGTCCGCTTCCGCGAAAGGTTTTCTTTCCCTTAATAATTGTTTAGAGGTGGGACCTAATTTCTTGCCTTTAGTTTTTAAAATGTTGGCGCGCTTTCGAAAACACCGAGTAGCGTACACCGGCGACGTGGAAAAGGCCTTCCACCAAATTAGCGTAGTAGAGAGAGATAGGGATGCCTTACGATTTTTTTGGATTAAAAGTTTAGCGGGAACAGATAGAAATGAATTAGTGGTTTATAGGTTTAGGCGGGTTCCGTTCGGTTGTACGGCCAGCCCATTCCTGTTAGCCGCCACTATAAAATATCACGCCAAACAATACTTAGACAGATCCCCTAAAGCTAGTGCGGTGTTGGATAGCGACCTCTATGTCGACGACTTAATTTCGGGGGATAAGGAGGTGAAAGAAGTTGACCAAATAATAAGTGAGGCGTTAAAAATCTTAAGGGAAGCTGGAATGAAACTGAGGAAGTTCCATAGCAACTCTAGGGAAATCAGGGCGAAGTGGGGGGAGGAAATTAGGGTAGAAAATAGCGTAATAACCCAAAGCGGCCCCACCAAAAACACAAAAGTTTTGGGCATGTCGTGGAATGAAGCGCGAGATACTTTTAGTTTCAACGTCAACGACATCTTACAAATGTCGGAGAGAATGGAAAATACCAAACGCTGGGTCTTAAAGGTTGTGGCCAAAGTGTTCGACCCCCTGGGTTTATTGTCCCCTTTCACCATCCCGGGTTTCGGCACCAAAAAATGTTCAATTTAATAGCGCGAAATAGCTTTGGGAGAGCTGATGTTATCTAGATTAGTTAATCTAGCGGACTGAAACACTAAAATTAACTTTAGCACGTAAAAGTTCCGGGACCTAGCACGTAAGAGCTCGCTTATAGAAAAATTAACTGGAACGCACTTGATTTCAAATTTAACAATTTAAAGTTTTATTTACTTTGACCGCACATTGGCCACCACGTTATACATTTGGTCGGCGCACATTGCCTGACCGCACGATTTCAACAGTAAAACGTTTCTACCCTTTTTTGGGCTCTAGAGGCGCGAGGAAGCCTTCGATGGGACTCGGTTTAATCCCTCCCGGAATGCTGGGAAATTTCCAAAGAGCGTGCAACGAAAAAGGACCAGCATTCTCGGTGGAAAAAACCCAAACGTTTCACGGGCGAGCCCCGAAATGGCTCCTTACTGCCTCCACCACTAATGCTGATTGACAGCGAAAAGATACAATTATACCAAATATATTCTAAAAAGGTGTTTCACAATAATCATACACTTTGGAAATTTACATCATCAATACAAGCAAAGAAAAATACATATATATACAAAATTAAAATAAACGTGAAAGTCTTAAGTCAATTAACTATACAGTTACACAATTAAAAGATTTCGATTTTTAACAATTTTAAACATATCTTAAAACACGCTTCCCTAAGTCTGACTAGCTCTGTAGGTTAATAATAAAATAGCTAAATATTTTTTGGGAGTCAATAATTTTGATTCTGAGTGAAATATTTGCATATATTACAGTATTAGTTTGGCTAATTATTTTTTTTTTCATCTGCTACCATACTCAATGGGTGAACATAGAATAACAAGGGTAATTTTCCATTATATTTAAAACCAACTTTCCTTACATTTCACTATGAAAACACTGAAGCTTCTTTCAATGCGATAACTTATTGACATGCAATTTTTTTTGCCCAGAATTACAATAATTGAATCGAAAAATTATCCAACTCGGCTTATTACGCGGATAATACAGAAATATAAATTACTTGATCAAAACGTTTTACGAATAATTTTGAGAGCTTTATCTATTGAATAAAAGTTAGCCATCCCCAACCTCAAAGGTGGTATCGCGCTTAGATAGAAGACCCGATATGTTCGTGAATTCCGACAACGACCATAATTTCAAACTATGTTTTTTATATTTTTTATTTCTTTCTTTTAATATGTTTAATTATATATATTTAAAATTGAAGCTGAAACAAATTTTAAAATTACTTTGGTTTCCCATAAGACATGCTACCCTCCCCACCTCGCCGTCTTGCGCGCGTGCGCTGATTTCCCCTGGGGGGACGCGGTCTGGGGCGCGGATTTCTCGGGGGGCGCGGTCTGGGGGCGCGTCGCGGTTAATTTAAAAATCAAATGAAAACATAGATTTAAGTGTTTTGCGCGGTTAATTTGAATTTGAAACATGGATTTGAGTGTTTTGACGTCATAGAATATTCGTTGTTAAAGTAACGTAGAATGTAAATATGCTTGCCACTTGACCCTATATCACGAGTATTTCTTAAAACGACTATACATCTAAACTCTACTTTTAACGCGGCAAAATACAATTCCGATATTCAAATATTTAAAAATACTTAATGAAAAGAGACTTTAACCGTTTTTAAAATTCACAATATATTTATTTAAAAAATCGAACGTTTCGGAGAAACTGTTCCTCCTTCTTCAGGGATTTTTAAGAGTCTGACAGTACGATGGTAAAACTTTAGGACGAAAAAATATGTATGCATACATATAGTGGAGGCTACTGTTCTTTAGCCGCGCGCGTTTTTTCTCAAAGGCTAGTGTTACGTCATCATAAACGGAGTATAAATTCCCGTCACGCGACTATACCCCGTTTTATTCATAACTAAACCCTCAGTATCGTGTCGGTGGCATGGCGAGAATGGCCGTTGTCGAATTTGACTTTCTACTAGGAAAATCCGCCTCGCGCTCCGGCGGAGAGCCCCCCGACATTGTCGTGAAGGAACTAGCTATATCAACAGTATCGACCCCTCCCGCCGTTCAAGCTTGGACTTTCGAACAACCCTATCCAGTACAACAACTTCCGAACGCCATTAAAAGACAAAACGGCTGGGTGTCTAGGAACCTTCACGGTATTTGCTGGACCGCGGGGTATCTCCCCTATTATAAACTACCCGCCTGCCTTATATCAGCTGTATCGAGTGCTGATATGATTTTTACAAAAGGAGACGTAAAGTGTAAATTTTAAGCCGATTATATTGAGACCGCCATATACGATTTGGAAACTTTTGACTGTCCCCGAGCTGCGACTTTTGATACGCCCCCGCCAGTGAAATGTCTATTCAGACATCAAACTCTAAACACCCGACAACCGTGTTCTTTGGAACGAAGTCTACTTTTCGCCGACTGGATTACCCAGAACCGCGCTGAAATAGACAACCAAATACGATGTCCATTTTAATTTTTTTTTGTATCACACTAATATTTTTTTTTACTCGTAAAAGAAAAATAATTTTTGTAATATATCATCTCATAAAAAATTTTTGTAAAAATAAATATTTTTTATTATCTTATAAATCCGACTCGTTATTTCTCATTGCTCGCGTCATTTTTTAGATTACGTAATTAATAGTTCATTGTGTCCATTCATTCGCCCACGTTGGAAAAATATTATAAACGTATTTTAGAATTTTAAAAATATTAAGTGTCAATTTACCCAAATGTAAAATTTACTTTATACGGTCACCTTTAAAAATAACAATGTATTCAATATAAAAACGTTTATTCACATTTTCTTTACAGCGGTTTTAATATTATGAATTTGATTAGTTTTACAATATTCTTGAAAATAAATCAGAGCAGCCATTTCCTTTTCAGTCGGCATTTTTAATTCGGCTGGCAGGTTAGATGTAGTTGACTCGGTTGATTCCATTGTGGCACCGCGCTTTTTACATTCCCCAATAAGTTCGTTAAGATAATCGATAATTTTATCATCTGACATTTCCTCGGCCTCCGTGTAATGGAGAGATTCACTCGCTACACAATCACACGCCAGATCCGAATCTTCTTTCATTGTATTACACGATAAATGAGTCATTAAATGTTGTTTGAAACCTCTCACGGACCGGTATATTTCCGCGCATATCCAGCATTTCTTGGGTACCCTAAGCGGAGACATCTTCCTCTTTCCCATAGCGGCTGGCTTATGAAAACCACAACGCATCTACGCAATCTTTCCGTTGCATGGTGTAGATTACGTCATCTTTAGTGAGTCATTTTTAAATTACGTCATTTTTATAGATTACGTCATCTTTAGTGAGTCATTTTTAAATTACGTCATTTTTATAGATTACGTCATCTTTAGTGAGTCATTTTTAAATTACGTCATTTTTATAGATTACGTCATTTTGGGGGGTTTAAACCCAGAAATATTATTCCGTAGCTCAAAGAGAATCGGGATGGCATAAATATATTGTGAATTTTAAAAACGGTTAAAGTCTCTTTTCATTAAGTATTTTTAAATATTTGAATATCGGAATTGTATTTTGCCGCGTTAAAAGTAGAGTTTAGATGTATAGTCGTTTTAAGAAATACTCGTGATATAGGGTCAAGTGGCAAGCATATTTAAGTACTACAATGATATGAAAATAAATTTTAAAAATATTTCCATTCTACGTTACTTCAACAACGAATATTCTATGACGTCAAAACACTCAAATCCATGTTTCAAATTCAAATTAACCGCGCAAAACACTTAAATCTATGTTTTCATTTGATTTTTAAATTAACCGCGACGCGCCCCCAGGCCGCGCCCCCCCCCCCCCGAGAAATCCGCGCCCCAGACCGCGTCCCCCCAGGGGAAATCAGCGCAGGCGCGCAAGACGGCGAGGTGGGGAGGGTAGCATGTCTTATGGGAAACCAAAGTCATTTTAAAATTTGTTTCAGCTTCAATTTTAAATATATATAATTAAACATAATAAAAGAAAGAAATAAAAAATATAAAAAAAACATAGTTTGAAATTATGGTCGTTGTCGGAATTCGCGAACATATCGGGTCTTCTATCTAAGCGCGATACCACCTTTGAGGTTGGGGATGGTTAACTTTTATTCAATAGATAAAGCTCTCAAAATTATTCGTAAAACGTTTTGATCAAGTAATTTATATTTCTGTATTATCCGCGTAATAAGCCGAGTTGGATAATTTTTCGATTCAATTATTGTAATTCTGGGCAAAAAAAATTGCATGTCATTAAGTTATCGCATTGAAAGAAGCTTCAGTGTTTTCATAGTGAAATGTAAGGAAAGTTGGTTTTAAATATAATGGAAAATTACCCTTGTTATTCTATGTTCACCCATTGAGTATGGTAGCAGATGAAAAAAAATTAATTAACCAAACTAATACTGTAATATATGCAAATATTTCACTCAGAATCAAAATTATTGACTCCCAAAAAATATTTAGCTATTTTATTATTAACCTACAGAGCTAGTCTTAGGGAAGCGTGTTTTAAGATATGTTTAAAATTGTTAAAAATTGAAATCTTTTAATTGTGTAATTGTATAGTTAATTGACTTAAGACTTTCACGTTTATTTTAATTTTGTATATATATGTATTTTTCTTTGCTTGTATTGATGATGTAAATTTCCAAAGTGTATGATTATTGTGAAACACCTTTTTAGAATATATTTGGTATAATTGTATCTTTTAGCTGTCAATCAGCATTAGTGAAACGTTTGGGTTTTTTCCACCGAGAATGCTGGTCCTTTTTCGTTGCACGCTCTTTGGAAATTTCCCAGCATTCCGGGAGGGATTAAACCGAGTCCCATCGAAGGCTTCCTCGCGCCTCTAGAGCCCAAAAAAGGGTAGAAACGTTTTACTGTTGAAATCGTGCGGTCAGGCAATGTGCGCCGACCAAATGTATAACGTGGTGGCCAATGTGCGGTCAAAGTAAATAAAACTTTAAATTGTTAAATTTGAAATCAAGTGCGTTCCAGTTAATTTTCCTATAAGCGAGCTCTTACGTGCTAGGTCCCGGAACTTTTACGTGCTAAAGTTAATTTTAGTGTTTCAGTCCGCTAGATTAACTAATCTAGATAACATCAGCTCTCCCAAAGCTATTTCGCGCTATTAAATTGAACAAAAATTAACTTGATAAAAACAATGCTTGAGTTTTTAATTTTACGATACAGAGTGGCTCCCATTTAATGTGATGATTCTGAGTGAAACATTTTCAAAAGTCAAAGTTATTGGATTGCATGAAACTTTAGTGTTTTCAGTTTGAAATTTAAGGGAAGTTACCGTTATTAAAGTGATGGTTAAATTAGAATTGAAAAAAATAAATAATTTCAGGTTTTATATAACTGATATAGGGTGGATCCAAAAAAAGTAATTTTTTTAAATTGAACAACATCTCTTCTGAATACCTGTGTTGGGTAATTCTAAGGTGGTCACATATTTTTTTTTTTCGATTCAATAATCGTAATTCTGGGGGAAAAATGCATGTAATAAAGTTATCGCATTGAAAGAAGCTTCAGTGTTTTCACAGTGAAATGTAAGGGAAGTTGGCTTTAAATATAGTGGAAAATTACCTTTATTATTCTATGTTCACCCATTGAGTATGGTAGCAGATGAAAAAAAAATAATTAGTCAAACTAATACTGTAATATATGCAAATATTTCACTCAGAATCAAAATTATTGAATCCAAAAAATATTTAGCTATTTTATTATTAACCTACAGAGCTAGTCAGACTGAGGGAAGCATGTTTTAAGATAAGTTAAAAATTAATTTGGAAAAAAATTGCTTGAGCTTTTAATTTTACGATACAGAGTGGCTCCCATTTAATGTGATGATTCTGAGTGAAAAATTTTCAAAAGTCAAATTTATTGGATTGCATGAAACTTTAGTGTTTTCAGTTTCAAATTTAAGGGAAGTTACCGTTATTAAAGTGATGGTTAAATTAGAATTGAAAAAAATAAATTATTTCAGGTTTTATATAACTGATATAGGGTGGATCCAAAAAAAGTAATTTTTTTAAATTGAACACCATCTCTTCTGAATACCTGTGTTGGTTAATTCTAGAGTGGTTCCATATTTTTTTCGATTCAATAATTGTAATTCTGGAGAAAAAAAATGCATGTAATAAAGTTATCGCATTGAAAGAAGCTTCAGTGTTTTCATAGTGAAATGTAAGGAAAGTTGGCTTTAAATATATTGGACACTTATCTTTGTTATTCTATGTTCACCCGTTGAGAATGGTAGCAGGTGAAAAAAATAATTAGCCAACCTAATACTGTAATATATGGAAAATTTTCACTAAGCATCACAATTATTAAACCCAAAAAATATTTAGCTATTTTATTATTACCCTACAGAGCTAGTCAGACTTAGGGAAGCTTGTTTTAAGATATTTTTGAAATTAACTTGATAAAAACAATGCTTGAGCTTTTAAATGATACAGGGTGGATACCGAAATTTAAGAAAAGCTTGCTAAATGAAATTTTTTCACTTCCTAACATAATCAATGGGTGGACACAGACTTAAAAAGATAATTTTCAACTATATTGTACGGCAACTTCCCTTAATTATCACTCTGAAAACACTGAAGTTTCCTTCAATCCAATAACTTTAACATATGCAAATTTTTCACTCAAATCATCACATTAACTGAACCCAGAAATATTTATCTCTGTTAATAGTATTCTACACAGCTATTCAGACGTGCAACGTTTTTAAAGTTATGGTTAAATTAGAATAAAAAAATAATATGTAAATGATCTTATTTAAAAGCTGAAGTAATTTTCTTTTAAATTGAACACTACAAATATAGTTTTCGCATTTTAACTTTAAATATAGACTATTTTACCATTCTCGAGTATGTTGCATATTGAAATTGTTACGCATACGGGGTTACCATTTAATTTTGGAATAGATCACCGAAATGTTTTAATTAAAATATCTTTTATTTTCTACAATAATTACCTTTTATTACCATAAATAATGCAAAATACTCTGTACGCTCAATACGTTTAAATAGCTTTCCAAAATGTAAATATAGGTAGTAAAATACTATAAAAACCCCTGACTCTACGTTCAATACGTTAAAATAGCTTTCAATACGCCAAATATAGGTGGAAAAATAATAGAAAAACACAACATCCACCAGTTACTTCGCAATATGACAAATTGGCTGCTCTCTTAGTGCCCAACATATCACAATTTAAACACAAATATATGCGTGGTAACGCTTTTAATACACCTGGAGGAATTCTTATACTTAGAATTCTTTTTGATTGGAAATAAACAGCTTTACGGTACTTCAAACAGATTGAGTATCCGTCACAGTACCATGCTAGCCCTCCGACAGTTGGAACATGAAAAACTGAACCGTCACAATATATACAGAAGTGGTCACCAGTTCTTAATAATGACGTGATTCCGTCTTTCTTCAATTGATATTGCATTCACTAGTGGTAAATACACGCTTGGTTATAAATTCATATATAATTCTTATAATAGTTTCTAGTGAAGGCTACCAGTAATTAAGAATTAACATTACAACTAAATAATTATATATAAAAATAATGTGATTTCTAAGCTAGCTTTAAAAAAAAATAACCGAAAACAATCTTACTTTTGAAAAATGACTCTTTAATATCAAAAATCGTCTGTCATACTCGGAAACAATTAATTGATCACTGATGTCGTTTCTAATATTTCTTCAGCTTTTAAAGAAAAAAAAAGAGTTACTCGAGAATAGTAAAAGAGTCTATACTTAAATTTAAAGTGCGTTTTAAATTGAAGTGATTCTTATTTTGTATTCCACTTTCACAATGGGAAAAGTGTCTTTCTCAAATGTTGTAGTTGTACTATTGTTAGAACTATTTAAATCCATAAGATAGAATCGTTCAGTACTTTGCGGATATAAAAAGAGGGACTCGTTCAAATGGAAATATTTTTAAACTTCATTTTAATATCATTAGCGTGTAAGTGGTCCATGTACCCAAAATTGAACCGCAAGTTCAGATATGCTAATACAAAGAAAATACTATAAAATCATCTTAACTCTACTTTTAATACATCAAAAAAAATTCCGATATTAAAATATTTCAAAATACTCAATTAATGTACTAAGTTACGTTAAAAAAGAGCCTATCGTAAACACGAATTCCTCCAATTGTTAAACATAGATTCCAGATTAGATGGTGTATGTATGATGGGTAAGACTCTTGTCAGAAAGATGAATTTTTATTTTAATACGTTAAAATAAATTTCGACTATACAAATATAGTTTTCGCATTTTAACTTTAAATATAGACTATTTTACCATTCTCGAGTATCTTGCATCTTGAAATTGTTACGCATACGTGGTTACCATTTAATTTTGGAATACATCACCAAGCTAAAAATATAAAAATTGATAAAAACTTAAATGGCTACGTCCTCATCCGAGAACAGCGGAGATGGATTTTACATTTTTGGTGGGAACAATCGTTTGTTATAACCATTTTAGCGCGAAGAATCCACACCTGATGGAAAAACGACACTTTTAGCTAGCGAGAGGGGACACCCGCTGTGTCTATTTTACGCGCGGGGGGCAAGGGCCATCTTCTATCTACCCTTTACCCCTTAGGGCCGATATTCCGTAAGACGGATAGATTTGCGCATCGTAAAAGTGTTTGAAAATAATGTTACTCGGGGAAAGTGTTTGTCGGTGAAAATAGTTATGATTAGATACACAAAAGGCTCGACCCATTGAACTATTTGGATTTATTTCATAACACCACTCGCACGTGGAGAAAAGTGTTTGACAGATGCCGTAGGGGGCCCATTACTCGGGTTTATAGCTACTGGCTGTTTGCATAACATCATGTCAGATGATTCCACCAGCCCTACCGAATAGGGACGATCCAGCCTCTCCCGTTACTCGCCTTATCGCGAACAATCCTAAAAACGCATTACTAATCGCGTTGATTTTACTTTTAATGGGACTTGTAGAATTTCTATCTCTTTGGTTTACCAATATGGCCGTCGCTATACACATAACACCGCAAAATTTGACTAATCGCGTGAGTCATTGAGTCAACCCATTACGTCATCCTGATTACGTCATCAAATTATTATCGCTATATAAGGGATTCATCCCCGTCATCCATCGGCAGTACACTACAAACCGTTTCTCGAGCATCATGTCTAAACGAAGCTGTGTAGATAACGTTCCTGGGCCCACTAAAATGTCTAAATTTGATCCGACTCAGCGGAAAGTTAACCCTCGGTATTAACTTTCATCCGAGCTTTTCGTTACTACTGTTTTACGTCTAAGCTCGATATATCTGTAGCTCTATGCAATAAAATCACACACCAGGTCTTTGAAATGTCTTCGCGCGCCTGGGACGATTTATACGAGCACTGGGAACAAATAAATGATCCCCAAAGGCTGCCCTTTCGATCACCGTTCCCGTTATCAGACGCGCTAGTGACCGCCGCCATGTCTGACCAAAAAGAATTAACCTTGCAAAGTACGATATCCGAAGCGTCGGTCGTAATCAAAGCGTCGGAAACTCGAGAATTGGACAGACTCAAATATTTCATTAATTCGCACATTCAACTCCTTAAAGTGAACCAAAACTCTTTGAATTAATGGGTTACGTTATAACCGATAATTATCGTAAAATTTACGAAATATTGTATAAAGAACCATGCGCACCCAACAATTTATTTCTATCGGATGAACATGAAAGGTATTATACCGTTGTCCGCTATGCGTCCAATTACGTAACAGCATTTAAAATTATTGACGATTATAAAGAAACAGTGGCCAACCAAAATATGTTTTGTGTATTTAACTTTTACAATTTGTTTACTATGGTATCTACCAACCATAAATATATTAAAAATAAATTGTTTTATCTTTAAGCGTTTTCATCCGCTTAATGTACTGTAACTTTGAAGGTATTAATAAAACCTTATAATTTGTATACCTTCTGCTCTTTTTTTCCAAAACACTTTTACCGATGACCGCCCGCTATTTTACGCTACCCTTAGGTGCCCGAAAGTGTTTGTCGGCGAAAACCAACCAACTCGAAAGACAGGGGGGCAGACATTCACTATGAGGGGTAGGCTGTTTGCATAACATCGTGTCAGTCCACACCGCCATAGCGACATCATCTAACCTATTGACCCAGGTTTTATGAGGTGGCATAACCTCGTAAATCAGCTAACATCGTAAATCAGCTAAACTTTTGACCCGCCGAAAATGTACGGAAAATGGGGCCCCTACAGGGGCCTGTTTCACCCCCGTTTCCCCTATTTAAAGGCTGTTTGCATAACATCGTTGTCCACACCGCCATATTGGGAGATAACCTATTGACCCAGGGTAAATCATCTAACCTATTGACCCCCGCCGAATATTGCCGCAAATGGGGCCCCTACAGGGGCCTGTTTCACCCTACTTAACGGCTGTTTGCATAACATCGTTGTCCACACATCCGTAGTGGCAGATAACCTATTGACCCAGGGTAACATCGTAAATCAGCTAACCTATTGACCTAACCTTTTGACCTGTCGAAAATGTACGCAAAATGGGGGGTAATGCTTACCCCCACAGGGGCCTGTTTCACCCCCGTTTCCCCCGCCCGCAGGGGGCCCCTATCGGTAGACACACTCCCTTATCTCTGTGGTCCGCGACTTCGACAACTGGGGTAATATCAATCCGAGGTTTCGTGGTCGTGGTCTAAAGGACATCGACATGGAAAACACCATACTTGCCTACTTCGTCGCCTATCCTCGAGCGAGCGTCAGGACTGCCAGCTTTGACTTAGGGTTGGATCGAAACTACGTTTGGAGAACACTCAAAAGACACCATTTTCATCCTTATCGAGCGACACTTCAGCAAGGACTGCATGACGGTGATAGACAGCGCCGACTCGACTTCTGCAATTGGTTTTGCCTCATGGCTGACGCACACCAGGATTTTCACGATCAACTTATGATGTCCGACGAATGTTCATTCGGAAGAGATGGGCCTTTCAACCGTCAAAACCAACATATGTGGGACTACGAGAATCCACACTGGGATTTCCTCACCGCCACCAAGTGCAGTTTCGCTTAAATGTGTGGGCTGGTCTGTTAGGTGACAGAATTATTGGCCCGTTCTTCCTGCCAAATCGTCTGAACGGTTAAAACTACTTGGAGTTCCTTCAAAATGAAATATCCAACGTGTTGGACGACATTCCTCTGGCCGAGTACAGACGCATCTGGTTCCAGCAAGTTGGGGCGCCACCCCACCAATATCGTGACGTGGTTGCATATCTAAACGACGAGTTTCCCGGAAGATGGATCGGAAGAACTGGTCCTGTTCGTAGGCCTGCAAGATCCCCTGATCTAACACCACTCGACTTTTTTCTTTGGAGATTCGTAAAGGACTACGTATACCAAACACCTGTGACGAGCGTTGAAGATTTACGACAAATAATCATCGAAGCATCCGCCGGGTGACTCCAGAAATGGTTCGGGGAGCATTTCGCAATATGCAACATCGTGCATATTTGTGCATTGCATCAGAAGGTGGCATTTTGTAGAAGTCATTAAAAAACATTTGTCACTTGGGCTAATTATTATTTGTTTATTTTTCGAAATCTTATAACTGAAATGCATGTTACCTACAATTCGTTAAAGGCTATTGCCTGCTAGTACAACTTTTTCAAATAATCAGCTAGGCTAATACCCAAGGCACCACCTAAGGCCTAAGTCGTCAAGCGACTTTTGAAGCCTTTAATTCAGGTGGCCGGGTTACAATGCGTAGGAGGGTGGTGGTAAGCCCTGCATGGCACGCGATCGAGCCAACAGCTCCCTACACTAACTATTACCGTTCTCTGTTTTTTCCCCCGACCTCCAAACTCTTTTGCAGATCTGATTATTAACTACATAGCTGAAAGCATAAGTTCCCTAAAATAAATGTTCATGTGTGTTGTGATTATGCACGATTGTTTACGTTAAAGCAAGAATGTATTTATTTATTCTCAGGGAGAATGAATATGTCGAGACGATCGACGGACACGTTGAGGCCCTAACCCCCTCATGCTAAGGGGGGGGGGGGGAGAAAAAGGAGGCGGTCTTTTTTTTGCGTCCTCGCAGCAGCGTTAATCGCGTCGGAAAACGTAATTTTTAAGAACCAATGAGATTGCAGTATTATTTGATTTTATTAAAGCGGAGGAGCATACCGGGGGGCACAACGGGTGGAATTAGAGACACGCTAAAAATAATCTCAACATATTCATTCTCCCTGAAAATAAATAAATACATTCTTGGTTAAAGGCTATTGCCTGCTAGTACAACTTGTTTTTCCCCCGACCTCCAAACTCAGTGAAAAATAGGTCTTTTTCAACCGAACCAAAATTATTTTTACACTTTCGACTATGCCCTACAAATTTTCTATTGAAACATTTTGCGTGACACCTACCGGTGAAAAAATAAATTTTCCAAAACGTCACAAAATCGTTCGATTTTTCTGAAATTTAGTAACCAAAGCCTTCCATACCTAACAAATAAACCCTGAAAATGTCAGAACCCTAGCATAAATACATTTTGAGAAAAATGGCCTGATCGAGCAAATTGAGACTACGCTTCGTTTACTAGACAGGCGTGTTCATAGGAAAAACCTGTTAACACCTCTGTAGCACTGTAAAAGCTGGGTTAATATTTGAACCCGCGGCGCCACTAGTAACACAGCTCAAGCTAGGGGAAAAATTGACCAGCGTCGAGATGGAGCCACAATCGGTATGCAAGTTGAGCCATAGAACACGCCTGTCTAGTAAGCGAAGCGTATATATAGTCTTTGGTACAGTGGCGGCGCCAGGAATTTTCGCGACGGTAGGCAAACCAAATAAATGGGCCCCCGACCCGGGATCTCCCTTTTTTCAACGAAATACTGCGTTGAACAGAGGTTCAGTGTTTTCAAGTTGCTTATAAATATAGTTGAAAATAGGCATTGTTAATCTGTGTTCACTCATGATTATGGTATTAGATGGAAAATTTTCATTTGGGTGGTTTTTTCAAATTTGAATTTAAAATTTTGATACCCTGCACCCTATACCATTTATTTAAAAGCTCAAGCAATTTATTTTTCAAATGTGAATAAACCCTCATTAAAAACAACTTTCCCCAAGTCTGAAACACTTTGTAGTTTAAAAATAAAGTGGTTAAATATTTTTGGGTTCAATAGTTGTATTTCTGGGTGAAACATTTGCATTTATTAAAGTTATCGTGTTGAACGGAGCTTTAGTGTTTTCAGAATTATATGTAAGGGAGGTTGCCTTTAAATATAGTTGAAAATAGGGATTGTTAATCTATGTTCACCTTTTGATTATGGTAGGAGATAGAAATTTTTAATTTAGGCAACTTTTTGAAATTTGATACTCTGCACCATATATTATCGGTTAAGTTAGAAGAGACCACCTATGGACTGTGAGAAGGATGATAAAATACGCGAAAAAGTAGATTAGTCCATAATTAAAAGGGATAATATATCTAAATCCTGAACAAATTTGAAGAAATTAAAAAAACTTACTAATAACTCGTACCGATAGGTCTTCGAGCAAATCTCGGATCAAATAGATCAATAGATTTCCCGCACGGTACTGATGAGTTCCAAATAGAACGAAACCGGTCTACCGTTGGAATTTCTGGCTATTTTATTTAGTTTTTATTTAGTTTTTATGTAGTTTATTACTCGGAGATCTAATTGATCCGAGATTTGCTCGAAGACCTATCGGTACGAGTTATTAGTAAGTTTTTTAATTTCTTAAAATTTGTTCAGGATTTAGATATATTATCCCTTTTAATTATGGACTAATCTACTTTTTCGCGTATTTTATCATCCTTCTCACAGTCCATAGGTGGTCTCTTCTAACTTAACTTATCGTATATACTATTCTCCACCACACTCCCCCCTTTTCGGCTTTCCGTTGCTATGCAACGCGTTTTGAAATTTTTAATGTTGAGGCTTAGTTTCTCTTTTCGATATAACAGTCATCAGCCAGATTTCCCGCACGGTACTGATGAGTTCCAAATAGAACGAAACCGGTCTACCGTTGGAATTTCTGGCTATTTTATTTAGTTTTTATTTAGTTTATTACTCGAAGATCTATTTGATCCGAGATTTGCTCGAAGACCTATCGGTACGAGTTATTAGTAAGTTTTTTAATTTCTTCAAATTTGTCCAGGATTTAGATATATTATCCCTTTAATTATGGACTAATCTACTTTTTCGCGTATTTTATCATCCTTCTCACAGTCCATAGGTGGTCTCTTCTAACTTAACTTATCGTATATACTATTCTCCACCACACTCCCCCTTTTCGGCTTTCCGTTGCTATGCAACGCGTTTTGAAATTTTTAATGTTTAGGCTTAGTTTCTCTTTTCGATATAACAGTCACCAGCCAGATTTCCCGCACGGTACTGATGAGTTCCAAATAGAACGAAACCGGTCTACCGTTGGAATTTCTGGCTATTTTATTTAGTTTTTATTTAGTTTTTATGTAGTTTATTACTCGAAGATCTATTTGATCCGAGATTTGCTCGAAGACCTATCGGTACGAGTTATTAGTAAGTTTTTTAATTTCTTCAAATTTGTTCAGGATTTAGATATATTATCCCTTTTAATTATGGACTAATCTACTTTTTCGCGTATTTTATCATCCTTCTCACAGTCCATAGGTGGTCTCTTCTAACTTAACTTATCGTATATACTATTCTCCACCACACTCCCCCCTTTTCGGCTTTCCGTTGCTATGCAACGCGTTTTGAAATTTTTAATGTTTAGGCTTAGTTTCTCTTTTCGATATAACAGTCACCAGCCAGATTTCCCGCACGGTACTGATGAGTTCCAAATAGAACGAAACCGGTCTACCGTTGGGATTTCTGGCTATTTTATTTAGTTTTTATGTAGTTTATTACTCGAAGATCTATTTTATCCGAGATTTGCTCGAAGACCTATCGGTACGAGTTATTAGTAAGTTTTTTAATTTGTTCAGGATTTAGATATATTATCCCTTTTAATTATGGACTAATCTACTTTTTCGCGTATTTTATCACCATATATTATCATTTATTTAAAACTCAAATTTGAAAAAGTGATCTAAATGGAAATTTTCCATATCTTACCATAATCAATGGGTGAACACAGACTTACAATGCTTATTTTCAAGTATATTTAAGGGCAACTTCCCTTACATTAAATTCTTAAAACACTGAAGCTCTGTTCAACATGATACCTTTAATAAATGCTAATTTTACCCAGAAATACACCTATTGAAGCCAAAAATATTAAGCCACTTAATTTTTAACTTACACAGTCTGTCAGACTTGGGGAAGGTTGTTTAGGGTGAGGGTCCAATCGTATTTGAAAATTGCTTGAGCTTTTAAATAAATGGTATAGGTTGAAGGGTACCAAAATATCAAACTCAAATTTAAAATAACTACCTAAATGAAAATTTCCCATCACCTACCATAATCAATAAGTGAACACAGACTGATAATGATTATTTTAACTATATTTAAAGGCAATTTCCATTACGTTTAATTCTGAAAACACTGAAGATTGTTCAACGCATAACCATTAATTTATGCAAATTTTTCACAACAAAGCAGAATTATTGAATTAAAAAACAATTTCACCATTTTCATTTTAACATACACAGTGATTCAGACTTGGGGAAGGTTGTTTTTAGTGAGGGTTCAATCACATTTGAAAAAAAATTGCTTGAGCTTGTAAATAAGTGATATACGGTGCAGAGTATTAAAATCTCAACAAAGCTCAAGCTTTTTTTTCAATTGTAATTGAACCCGAGTGGTTAATCACTTTTGAAATCAGCTGTACATATCAGCAGTGAAATCTGAAATCAGGTGTACAAAATTTTTCAACAGTTAATAACCCCTCGATTGAATCCTCATTAAAAATGAAGTGGTAACATATTTTTGGTGAAAAATTTCCATTAATTAAAGTTGTGTTGGTCGTGCAGATTCATTGTTTCCAAAGTTAAATGAAAAGGAAGTTGTTATTAAATATAGTCAAAAATAGGCATTTTTAATCTGTGTTCACCCATTCATTATGGTAGGAGATAGAAAATTTTCATATCGACAACTTTTTGAAATTTGAATTTGAAATTTTGATACTCTGCACCATTATCATTTATTTAAAACTCAAATTTGAAAAAGTTGTCTAAATGGAAATTTCCCATTTTTTACCAAAATCGATGGGTGAAAACAGATTAACAATCGCTATTTTCAACTATATTTAATGGCAACTTCCCTAACGGAAATCGCTAATTCCATTGATAAAAACATCCAGTTTACAAATGAGAAAGAAATTGAAAATACGATACCATTTTTAGACATCCGTATAAAAAGAGAAAAAAACGAATTTAAATTATCAATCTACCAAAAACCTACACATTCTGAAAATTATTTAAATTATAAATCAAGCCACCCGAATAAAACTAAAATTGGTATATTAAAAAGCTTAAAACACAAAATAGAAAAGATTTCTGACAACCCTGAAAACGATAAAAAAATTCAACGTAAACAATTAATAAAATGTAATTACCCTGTTAGTTTAATAGATGATATTTTTAATAATCACGTGATACAATACCCTAAACCAAAAGAAAAATTTGAAAATTTAATTGTGCTTCCGTATAAAAAAGGTATAACCGAGAAAACCAATAGACAGCTAAAAAATTTTAATATTAATTTAATAAGTAAAAAATCTGAAACTTTGGCTTCAATTTTAATGAAAAATAGACCTAAAATTGATAAAGATAATGAAACTGGCATTGTTTATAAAATAACTTGCGAATGTAACCAATCATATGTAGGTCAGACTAAAAGAAAATTTAAAGTGCGGAAAGAAGAACACAAAAAATGTATAAAATTTGGTGAAAAACACAACGGGATTGCAAGTCATGTATGGAACACTAAGGGACATACAATAGACTTTGACAACGGGGAAATAATCACACATGAAGAACATTATTTTAAAAGAGATTTTAAAGAGGCGGTAGCCATAAAAAATGTAGGTAAACTTAACTTAGATAAAGGAAAAATATGTATACAAAACTGGGGGAATTTAAAGATAAACAATAATTATATAAAAAATAACAAATATTAAAAATAACAAAGATAAACAAGTTAGAGAATCATAATTTGATATGTTAAAAATATAACCACTCTAGCCGTATAATCGTCTGAGTGATGACGCTTGACAAGGGGTCTCGTACCCGAAAGCTCGCAATGTAAATAAAAGAAAATATGTTTTTATAAAACAATTATTCTTAATTTATTTTAAACACGCCATGAAGTATCCGTCGTCGTATATACTTTTCCAATTAATCAGTATTCTAACCATGGCCAAATTAAACATCTACGATTATATCCAGGACAGCCGCGACGTGTCCCTCTTTTACAGTTACAAGAAGTGCGGAATAAATTTAACAAAATCAAAAAATCATCTTACGTTCCTCTATCAGTGTAAAAACAACGAAATTGTGCCGAAAACCTTCAAAGTGAAACCAAAACTAATATCCACGAAAATCAAGAAGTGCCAAGAACGCCTGGAAAATAGAATTCGGGAACAAGGAATAAAAGACACACGTGATAGAAAAAGACGTTTAAGTAGTGAGTTTAAAACATTAGAAGACCAATTGTATACATATATAGATTTCCAAACCGCAAATTTACTTATAGATAATGTAGAACAAGCTATTAAAACATTAGATAGTTCATTAAATGAGACCTACAAAAAGAAACTAGAGTCCTTAGTAAACAATACCGTTAATCATATATTAAAAAACAGTCATAAGTGTAACTACGACTCAGTAGTAAACATTTCGAGTAGACCACTATCAGAAAATGAATTAAATTAATTATCAAAAGGTCTAAATTTTTCACCAGTTCAGAAAAAAAGTGATCTAATTGATATATGTGCTGAAACTGAAATACAATTCAAACGTCTAAATCTCACAGATGAAATAAAACAAGACATTAGAAATATGGTTAAGAACAGTTATAGTAAAACACCACGAATCGAAAATTTAACCAAACCAGAACAACATGCATTAAAAATGTTAAAAAAAGATAAAAATAAAAAACTGGTAAAAGCCGATAAAGGCGGTAAAATTGTAATAATGGATAAGAAAGATTATATCAGTAAGATCGAAAATATGCTAGAATCCCCTGAATATGAAAAAATTAAAGGCGACTTGACTGATTCGATCGATAGGAAAATTAAACAAATCGTGAATAAGGCGGTCAATAATGGTGAAATTGAGAAAACGAAAAGATTTTTTTATTTCACTGACTGTTTAAAAATTCCGTTTGTTTACGGCTTAATAAAACTACATAAACAGAACCATCCTTTAAGATTAATTGTATCGTCGATAAATAATGCGACTTACAAAACCGCAAAAATGATAGCTAAAATAATTAAACCCCTTATAGGCAATAACGGTCATAATTTAAAAAATTCATATGAATTGGTTTCTAGACTAAAGGAATACCCTGTAAGCGAAAATATGGAATTATGTAGTTTAGATGTTGTAAGCCTGTACACAAAAGTACCTATCGATAAATGTAATTACCCTGTTAGTTTAATAGATGATATTTTTAATAATCACGTGATACAATACCCTAAACCAAAAGAAAAATTTGAAAATTTAATTGTGCTTCCGTATAAAAAAGGTATAACCGAGAAAACCAATAGACAGCTAAAAAAATTTAATATTAATTTAATAAGTAAAAAATCTGAAACTTTGGCTTCAATTTTAATGAAAAATAGACCTAAAATTGATAAAGATAATGAAACTGGCATTGTTTATAAAATAACTTGCGAATGTAACCAATCATATGTAGGTCAGACTAAAAGAAAATTTAAAGTGCGGAAAGAAGAACACAAAAAATGTATAAAATTTGGTGAAAAACACAACGGGATTGCAAGTCATGTATGGAACACTAAGGGACATACAATAGACTTTGACAACGGGGAAATAATCACACATGAAGAACATTATTTTAAAAGAGATTTTAAAGAGGCGGTAGCCATAAAAAATGTAGGTAAACTTAACTTAGATAAAGGAAAAATATGTATACAAAACTGGGGGAATTTAAAGATAAACAATAATTATATAAAAAATAACAAATATTAAAAATAACAAAGATAAACAAGTTAGAGAATCATAATTTGATATGTTAAAAATATAACCACTCTAGCCGTATAATCGTCTGAGTGATGACGCTTGACAAGGGGTCTCGTACCCGAAAGCTCGCAATGTAAATAAAAGAAAATATGTTTTTATAAAACAATTATTCTTAATTTATTTTAAACACGCCATGAAGTATCCGTCGTCGTATATACTTTTCCAATTAATCAGTATTCTAACCATGGCCAAATTAAACATCTACGATTATAACTTCCCTTACTTTGAATTCTGAAAACACTGAAGCAACGTTCAACACGATATCTTAATAAATGCAAATTTTTTACCTAGAAGTACAACTATTGAAGCCAAAAATATTTAGCCACTTCATTTATACCCTTCACAGCCTGTCAGACTTGGGGAAGGTTGTTTTAAGTAATGGTTTAAATAGAATGGGGGAAAATAGCTTGAGCTTTCAGATAAGTGATATAGGTACTTTGCTACCAAATTCAAATTTTTAAAAGTTGTCTACATAAATATTTTTACTTTTCCAGCAGAATCAATAAGTGAACACAGACTGATGATGATTATTTTTAACTATATTTAAAGGCATTTTCCATTACGTTTAATCCTGAAAACACTCATTAACGTTAATTTATGCAAATTTTACACACCAAAGCAGAATTATTGAACTAAAAAACAATTTCACCATTTTCATTTTAACATACACAGTGATTCAGACTTGGGGAAGGTTGTTTTTAGTGACTGTTCAATCACATTTGAAAAAAAATTGCTTGAGCTTGTAAATAAGTGATATACGGTGCAGAGTATTAAAATCTCAACAAAGCTCAAGCTTTTTTTCAATTGTAATTGAACCCTAATTAAAAACAACCTTACCCAAGTCTGACTTGCTGTTTAGGTTAAAAAATAAAGCGGTAACATATATTTGGTGAAAAATTTACAATAATTAAAGTTTTGTATTGAACGCAGATTCAGTGTTTCCAGAATTAAATGCAAGGGAAGTTAACTTTAAATAAAGTTGAAAATAGGCATTGTTATTCTGTGTTCATCCATTGTTTATGGTAGGAGATGGAAAATTTTCATTAAAGCTTTCTTCTATGTGATAACCTTAATATATTCAAATTTTAACCCAGAACCGCAATTATTGAACCTAAAACATATTTAACCACTTTTTTTAACCAACGCAACTATAAGCTGCAGTGTTTATAGCCTGCAATTTAAGGGAAGTTGCCTTTAAATATAGTTCTTTAATAGTCTGTGATCACTTATTGTGTAAGGCACCATTTAAAAAAAAATAATTAGAATTTTTTATTTTAGTAGTTATTTAAATCTTTTCTCTATTTTTTGCAAGTGCATTTAATCATAACTTTTGGAAGACAAAAAAACGCCTTAAACCCTATAGTGCTTAAGGTTCATTTATTAAAATTATTTTATTGTATGGCTGCAGTACACTCAAAGAAAACATTGAAGAGTGTCAATTATAAAACATATTTTTGCAGTATTTATGAAAATCAAGATTGAAGAACATTAAACTGGTAGAATTTGTGTAATGTTATAGGAACTATTAAATTTTAAATAGTCAGAAAAGTTACATTTTGTTGAAATTTAAAAAAAGTAAATGTAATTGATGTTAACGAATGTGGGCAGCATTGTAATTTAACCACTGTAAAAATTGTGAATCTATTTTTAGTAAATTTTCTTAACTTAAGTTGTTTTAATTGTATAGGTGTACCACGTCTTTGAAATAAATTAGTTCATTCAATAATTTACTTTTATATATTTAAATCGAAAATTCCTATTCACATAAAAAATTTGTTTATGTAATTATGTACATACTTACCATGTAATAACTGATATTTAAATTTATTTTGATTATGCCTATAACAACAGCGTAATTCCTTGTCACAACAGGATATTACATTGAAGGTTTTTAAAATACTGTTAATTGCACTTTATACTTCCAAATGTATATTATATATACTGTAGCAAACTGTTTTTACTTGCTAAGTTTGCATGTATTTTCCAGGTAAATTACTGTAAATTTAACAGTAATTGTTAAGTGATCAAGGATTGAGCTGCATGCCTTCGTTAAGTGTTCCCTTTGTGTTCATTTACTGTACTGGTGCTTTTTTCGGTTGGCGTTCCGCAGATGTCCGATGTTCTGTAAGCATTACAGATGCTCCAATTTGGTTTCACTATTGTTCTCTAGGTGTTCCGAAAAGAACACTTGTGGAAACGGATGAAGATCGTCTAACGTACACCTAGAGTGCACTTTATTACATCTGATAAACGCTAAGAGTACATCTGCCCAAGCGTTCTACAGATGTCAGATGCTCCAATTTGGTTTAACTTTTTGGCGTTCTACAGGCGTTCTTTAAACGTCTTTTAGGTGTTCAAAAGATTTGCAGTATAGTTTAACAAAAAGGGAATATATAGTTTAAAGTTTTTTTACGCTAAATATTTATTTTACATTGTTCGCTCGCCCTTCTTCGCTTCAACTTCAAAAGGCTAACTGAAACCAAAACTTTCGTTCGGCGTAGCAGGTTTCTGTCCCTGCGCTTCTGCAGTACAGACTTTGGGACACCCCCAATTCCTCAGTTAGTCACGGCCTAATTGCGACCAGAAACGTCCGCTAGAAGCCTTGAAATGGAGGTCAAAAAATGGACTTGGGCTCTTTCCATTCCTCGCGCCTACGCGTTACATGAGAAGAAAACATAATAATTATAGGGATACAGAAAATATAAACCAAGGTTACAAAAAATAAAACTTATACAAATTTAAACGAATCCAAAACAATTTCTATCACTTATACTTAAACAAAAGGACCTAAATTAAGATTTTACTAGGTTGCCATTTTAACTCCTTCAGCGTTTAGTTTGCAAGTTCTCTCCCCGCTTTTACACTCTAAAAAAGGTTGGGTTAAAACATTTGGGAAACACATATTTTGACCCATTTTGAGTCAATTTTGGTTATTATGGATATTTTGGGTTAGACCGTTTTACCGTATGCAATTGGGTTATTTGGAAATTTACCACTTCAACCATACTTGGGTTATTTCATACCAAAAACAAAGTATAAAAATTTAATTTCGTCAGCTGTGGTTTCTACCTTTGTCAATTTTTTCATTCGACATAAATCTCGCCAAATTTTTATCACTAGTCACTACCAACAGTACTGGCCGTCCGGCTTACAAGCTAATACAATAAAAGGAGGAAAGTTCATGTAATGTTAATTTTATTTTTATCTAATAGGAGTATAGTTGAACTTCATTGGATTAAATTAATAAGCTATAGCTTTTGTTCTTTGTAACAAATGTTTAAAATGAAGAATAGAAAATTTGAAACTAAGCCTTTGATGGTTAACAACAGCACTAGGCTATTGACCCAATTAATTTAGCAAATACGATAAACTAATTAATTGGGTCAAATTAATAGCACAACCCTTTATTTTGCGCTATTTTTTTACCAAAGCCCATAATTTTGGGTTATTTATTTTTACCCAACCATTTGGGCAGTTGTTAATTTACCGAATTTGGGTTGTTTTCATTTATCCCAAATTTATTGGTAGGTGTAATACTGACCCAAAATTTGGGTAGAATTTGACCCAACCACTTTTAGCGTGTATAAGGGTTTCCCCCCGAGTTCTTCGGTTTCCTTTTCCATAAAAACTTGTAGAGGTTAGCGGTTATAGTAAGTGTAGAGAGCTGTTGGCTCGCGTGGCATGAAGGGCTATACACCACTCTCCTACACTGCAAATAAAGAGTTCACCAGTAGATCACTATCGCACACATTCCAAGCGCAAAAGGTTCTCTTTTCGAGTTTTGTTAGTGAGCTATTGTGACCTGTCTGCGTTATCTTTATTTCTGTGTATGTACCTTAATAGCTCTATAAGAGTTGTATCGAGTTGTTGGCTCGCGTGGTATGAATGGATTGACACCAAACCTTCCTACGCATTTTAACTATGCTTTATGACTTGCAGGTGGTGCCTTACAGGTATTAGCCTAGCTGATTATTATTTAAGGTCGCTATCAACTTGTTTAAAGTAGTTTTATAAATTTTTTATATATTTTCCGTTAACATTTCTAAAACGCATCTCGGCATTCCTACAAAATATTATGAAGAAGCTTTGCGCTTCCTAATCTTCTTTAAAAGCACTCAACTTCCCCAGTAGCAATCCGATTTTCGGTCGGGTAAGAGTCCAAGTCGGATTATGCGCGTCTTGCCGACTTAATGTTAATTTAATTTAATTTAATTTCTTACCGAAAACAGCGTTGTTCATTAATTTCAATAGGTCCTTTTCAAAGTCATTGGATGCCATCTTTCTTTTCTCTGTGTTGAAGTCGATATAAGTCTTCAACCAGGCTCCTTGCTCAAATTTCAAAACTCTGTGATATTTTAATATTTTGAGCCCCTTTTCCACGTAGTATTTAAGGTTTATTGAAACATTAGGAACCAGTTTCGGTAGGTTTTTTTTCGATTGGAATTTGTAGCGATGTCATTTGTTCCTTAGAATACGTGGACCAATTTTCTGGTTAAATTGTCATCGATTCTGGTGCCAGTGGGTAGCAATTATGGACATCGTGTAATGCGCTGGGATTTTCTAGGTCTACTTCGACAATAAAACCTTCCGGAAATTACTATTTCCCGTTCACTGTCTGAAGACGGATCAATCCATTTGAAATTTCTGGGTACGGCGTCGCACATGACTGTTCCATATAAGTTATTTGCATCTGTTGATTAAAATTATTAATAAAATTAATTTTTTTAAATATTTTTTAAATTTATTAATTTTTTGTATAATTAAATTTATTATTAAAATTTTGATTATTTTTACCGAGATAGCAAATATAACTCTCAAGCTTGGACGGATCATATGTATCCAGATACTTGTTGTTCGCCACCTCGAATACCCTTTTCCATGTCCTCATCTAGAAATAGGTCCAAGCGCACTTTCGTCATAAAAAGGGCCGCTTGCCACACAAAACGCGGGCCTGTGTACGAATGTGCGGGGTCTAGACTATACGAATTCACGCACATCTGACGGAAATTTTGTAAGACGTCAGACAAAACATATAGGTCGTGATACCCTCCTTTAAAACCAAAACACATAGATATATCCCCAACTTTGAATGTTCTCCAAACGTTTAGCGCGTGTTGCTAATCGGCTTCACTTAATGACTCATCAGTTAGATCGTTGTAAAAGCAATCGATGGGTGGGAGACAAGTCTCTTTGAATCGATCTTCTTTATCCATGTACGAATACGGATAGACCCCTTTCCGGTTGGAAAACCGAGTTCAATAAGGGAAACTTCCCAGGTCCACCTTTTGCTAAATTTCCAACGAGCGTTTCAAGTGAAGCAGGCAAGAATCGGATTCTGTCAACAAAACGCAACATCCTAAGCGCAAAGGAAATGTAGGTTTCACTATTGGTTGCGATGCAATCAATATTTTAATTTTTAATTTTAGCAATTTGTTGCATGATAAGATGAGAGTCGTATCTGAAGGATTTTCAAGTAGTAAATAAAGTTATCTTTAATTATAATTGATACACATTTATATTACCTGCTTAAGTTGTGAAGGAAAACTGGTATTAATTTGAGTGCCTTTAACTTCAAATTGCCACCTTGACACGCACACCCTCTATACGTTCCCTTGTAGTGATCGTGGTCGCGGGTCTTGACGGAAGTTTTCGTAAACGATTCCTCGCAAACGTAACAACGGGTGGCGGTCTGGTATGATCTTTCTTCATCATCCGTAAGTTGCATTGGCATATTCCCCTTTAACTGATCTGATATGAACGAAGAGTCATCCATAAAAAAAGCAATTAAACGGACATAATTACCGCCTCACGACCAATGTGAACTAATTTTCTCCTTAAACGTAACAAATCGGCTCGATTCATGAGATTTCTAATGCCCTTTTGTTTCTGAAATTATCCTCGCTTGATAGAGAAAACCCTTTAAACTACAAAATAACATAAAGGTTTGAACGACGTACCATTATAAGTCGTATTCCTTTAAGTAAAAATAGACACTCGGTGCAGTTCCTGAACACAATTTGATAATTTACTGTATAAAACCGGGTTGCAAAGGATTTGTCTTACGCCCATTTTGGGTTTTAGGGTTGTTCAAACGTTTTCAAAATATAACGCTAGTTAGGTATTTATTTGTATTTCGTTTAAAAAAGCAGCCGGTTAATACTAATTTTTTTTTGTTAAAGTTCTATATGAAAAATAATGCCGTTCGTTAATAACGAATTATCACAGAGTTGAATAATGGCCTATATATCAAACATACTCGTCGTGGAATTCAGATCTTTTATCGAAATGCTAAAAACACCATACAGGGAAGCACAGTTGGTATTGTTTTAATCAATCATTTAGTGATAACAAGTCACTAACGCATAAGTTTTTATTAACAATTGATCACATCGACCTCAATCTAAATTTATATTTCCACACAAAATTATTTTAAATCATTAAAAATGTGGAGCAGGTATTAATAAAATATTCCACAAAGTTTGTAAAAAAACTGGATTATTTAATAATTATAATAATGTTACCGGAAAAGCCAAAGTTTTACAGAGATGTGTAATATTATAGGGCAATTTAAAACAACTACCTATTTTCGACCTAGTGGTAAATTAGACCAACTGTTTTAAAAACACTTGGCACAAAAATTTGCAAAATATATCATGCTCCGATAAAATCCGTAATTATTCTACAACAATTCTGTCATTTTGTTCGTTGCAAGTACTTATTTATTTACAAAAATAAAACACAAATTTATCCAATATTTATTTTAACCAGATAATATGTAATTTTTCCCACCTTATTCCTATGTACCCAGTAGTAAATGAATTTACACCTTGTAAATTGAACTTAGTCAAAATTAATAGACTGTAAACAAAATGATATTAATTTGCTTTTCCCTTTGGTTTGATTTATGTTACATCTAGTTCTTACATCTCTAATATCAAGTTGATGGATTACTACTTTTATAATGACAATTGCATATTCCATTAAAAACGTCTTCTATGAAAATGTTTCTTAATGCGATATTTTACTATAATTTTCATAAAATAACACGACAAATAATTATTACATCTTTTAAAGCTTACTACGCGCCACAATGTTAAATATAGTATGTCAAATATGTTATGATAAATTTTATATTTTTAAAATTTAAAAAAATGTTATCTTTAAACTTTTGGCCATTTATCTAATAAAGCTTTTTTGACCTAGCAATATATTACACAGAACACCATTTTTAAATAAATTTTAAAACCTTAACGCTATAAAGTGTATATGGCAAATACATTAATAATCGCCTAATACCAAGGTTGACAGAATCGGCAACCCACTAACCTCACAATATTACCATAGGCTTGATTGGCTCCATTTTCATCACTTTTACTCAAAGGTAAAACAACTAGAAGTCTATTACCTATCCTTTAATAGTACCGCCCAAGGCTAGAATGCGCTTATGCGATTCATATACACTTCTCCCCGGTAACTGGTACTTATTTTTGTTGTTATATTTGAAATATTTTACGAATTCAAGTATTTAAAGTTTTAAATAACCCTAAACATCACGATAACGAGATTAATTCTTATAAGATTTAATCATACGGTTACTACATAATACATCAACACATGATTTTCTAGAAAATATACTAATATTTTCGTATAAGTGTAAATCTTCTTGTCCTATAATAATCAGACAATTTGTATTTTAAAGCCGAACTAATAAATAAACAGGTACTGTGTAGGAAACTGAAATACAATGCAAAAAATTAATCACTAAATAAATATGTTTCATTATGTGTGTATATATTAATAACTAAATAAATTTGTTTTTATTATGTGTGTATATATTAATCACTAAAAACTAAAAGCAATATTTTTATGTAACATTTTAATTACTTTTGCTATTTTTGAGAAACACTTAAAATCAACAACCACTGCTACGGTTTCTTCAAATTAAGTTCTGAATATATTGAACTCCATTATCTGTGTCGCCAATTCTAAGGTTTGTACATCTATAACTATCGCCAAAAAATAATTATAATCTAATCAATAACAGATGCCAAACTACAAAATGTGTTTTAATAATTGTGCATCAGTGGCTCATCATTCTTCCAACGCTTCTTAATTTTTTTGTTATTTGCAAATTTCAATTTATAAACAATTTCCGCGATTTGACGGTTTATTTAAATACGCTGCTGGTTGGTTTTTACTCTGTAAATAATTAATTTTTATGTTGTTTTTTATCATAGGGAATCTTAAGTAGTTATACAAAGGAAAAAAACGGGTTAATACAATGTAAAGGAGGTTGGTTGACATATTTCATTCGTACTATTTTTGAATATCATTTAGCGAATCTGTTAATTAGAATAAACATTTGTTATTATGACAATCGAAACAAGTTGCTGCATTTAAGGGCAATCACCTTGAAATTTTCCGTCGTACTTGGAAGATGTTACTTTACCTACATAATTTACACGTTCAACCTCCCAAAAATATAAAATATAAAACCAAACTCTCATGTTTCTCTTTTCTTATATTATATTTTTTTTAAATTAGATAATTGCTTTTTTTATTATTTGATGCGTATTATGTTTAAAATAAAGTTTGGTAAAAAATAAAGCTAAAAAATAAAGTTTTGAATTGAGTTTACTCAAATAATTTTTATTAACCATAAGGTAAACACTGATCAAAATGATACCTTGTTGTATGTCACTTCTAGATTTAATAGTAAACATAATTAAAAAAATTACATATAACTAACCTGCACTTTAAACTCTATCAATACAGACGGAGTTTTTCCCGTTATTTACATAGTATTATAGAACCCACTTGTTAAATCCAGAACCCCTCGGGATATCTATTCATTATAAAAAGGGATGCATATTGTGAAAGTAAAATACGTTACAGACTCTGCTCTATTAATCTCCTGTCAAACATTCCTTCACGTTTTAAGGAAAATCATATTTGTGTGGTCGGTACAACGAAGAACAATATAATTAGCGAATAATTAGATTGCTACATTATGAACAGGGATAAAAGCTAAACCCTAAACAAATTTAAAAAACATTTAAAAACTTACAAATAGCTCGTAAAAATAATATTCAATTAACAATAATTTGGTTGTCATTTGGGTTCTGATTTATTAAGTGATAAGCGACTAGAGATTTTTGGAAAAAATATCTTCACGGAAATTGTATGTATAGTTAAAAATTTAAACGTGGTTAGGTTTAATATCCGTTTTTCCCCGAATGATTTACATTCTATTTTTTAAGTTCTGAATAAATTTTAAATCAGAAAATTCTTAGATTTTTAATTGGATTGTTAAAGCGTGTATACGTATTATAAATATTGGAATATAAAAATTTCTACTATAATTAACGCTCGGTATTTTAGATACAAGTATATAGTTATAATTTTATATATTTTTTAAAAACTGAGCAAAATTATTTTGAAAACAACTTTTTTGTATTCAAAGAGGAATAGGTATTTACGAGAATATTGTATTAAAATTAAGGATGTATAGAAACTCCGCGAAACAATATAAAAAATACAAAATTATAAACTGTTTTTATTGACATTTTTTAACCTTTTATTAAATAAATTTAAAAACAATTAAGATTAATTATATTTATATACGCTGTTTTACATTATACTATGATTTGAGATATATATTCACTCTATTTTTAACAGAAAGTGTAACTGCAAATGTTTTACACAAAATTAATACAAATTAAAACATTTTATTCTAAAATATATCCGAGACAATATGAAATCAAGTCAAATATTTCATGTTATGTTAATGTAATTCTGATAAATGCAATAAAACATGAATCGGGTAAAAGATGAATCCATAATTAATTCTAGTGGTAAAGTTATGTAAAAATGTTATTAAATACAATACGGTTCGAATATCTTAAACCCCAATATGTCATCTTCAAAACTTGTTGTAGCCTATTGAACCAGAAAATGTACAAATACAATAAACAGACTAAGATAAGATAATAACTTTTATTCTTAATTTGTTACGTTTATTCAATACACGAAGAGTAAAAGTTCACAAATGCAAATTTTTCATGCGGGCAAATACATGAAATTAAGTTTTAATACGCTTATAGTACTTAAGATACCTAAAAATTCCAGATAATAAGGCGTACGTAAAGTCTGGTACCTTACAATATTCATTTATCTGATTTTAAGTTTAATTTACCCTTATATTTCTTTTTTGTCAATTTATTTGCAGGTTTTACATGTAATTTCAGAAAATTCAAACTGATCTTTTATTAATCTCGTATTAGCTCTATTATTATCCTACCACCGTCTGTAGAAATTTTCGAACCACCTGTCAGATGTGTATTACGAAGAAACCAACCTACTTATTAATCAACTAAAGTCTCTAGATTCTTTACAAGGTTTCATTTATTTTTTATAAATTTTAAATTAATATTTTAACTCTATCAGTATTTTTTTAATTTTATTTGGTGAAATTCGCTCTGCAAACATAAAAACTGAATATTTAAATTTTAAAAACAAACAGATTAAATCAGAAGCGCATTGTGAATTAAAGAGAATTAATAATGACACGTTAATTAAGGTTTAAAATTATAAAATAATCGATTTAAATATCCTCTTTTTAAGGAACATGTTTCTGCAATTAATATTTCTATTTTGAATTCCACAGTTAATGTAAAATTAAAAACGAGTACTTAACAGTTGAAATGTATTTGTGATTGGGAATACGATAACTGATCTGCTTTTAAAACTGAAATCCATAAATCAAACGGTTTTATGATACAGGTTGTAGAACATGTCGTCTAATTAGTAAATAATAATTTAAGCTAAATTGTTCGAAATCTGATACCTTGGATTGAAAACAGAATATAATTTGTGTTAATTAATGTTTAGTTTTTATCTTTTTATTAGAATAACAAAATCTAAGACCGTTGCGCCCGTACGTTCGAAAAAGCACACAAGTTCAACAAGTGACGTTGCCTGAGAAAATTCACTTTATTCTAGTGAGACATTCCAAATCTGGCTTTTTTTAATAATGATTCTTATATATTTTATCTTAAATTATAATAAAGGCTTTTACAGATAATTGATTTATAGAAACTACGCTTACAATATAAAATACAAAAATGATACTGTTTTTATTTATTTTTGCGTTTTTAATAATTAAATTTAAAAACATGATGTTTATATTCAAAAACCAAAGCCATTCCATTATTAGCAATGATGCTGTTGTTCAAATGTAATGTGTAGGGGGAATTCAGCATAAAAACCGCTCTTTTAACTACGTAAACACATTACAACAGCATAAAATCCAATAATTTCTTAGTTAATATTTATCATCATATTCATTAAATTATACTAATTAACAATTACAAGTTTTAGCCCGAATTTCAAACCTGATACCTAATTTGGTAGTAAAGAAATATCTTCTACGAATTAAGGTAAATATAACTATATTTAATTGTATCCTTATAATATTAATATTTTTTTAATGTTCTATTTTTACAACCTTTAATTTTTTTCAGATTACTAATTATCTCTTAATTAAATAGGCTATTTTGTACATATTTTAAGATTGTCTTATTTTTAAAATGCTTATTAATTGTATTATTTAATTTGCAATTGTTTAAAAAATAATTTTATTGGTGTAAATTTTTTATCTTATTTATTTATTGCACTTTCCTGGTAGCCAATACTATTATTGTTATTACTATTATTATTAATGGTTGTTAAGTATTATTCACGATTGTATCTTCAAAAAGTAAATTGTTAATAAGCTTTGTTTTTAAAACAATTCATTTTTATTTACAATTTTTTCAAATTAGAGGATTTATTAATTGATATTTTATTAATATCTAGCGTTTGTTTGTAAAAACCAGTTTTTTCTTCTCACTGGCTCTGTTGAATGTCTCCTGGCGAAACGTGATCTGCGTTTATAATTTTATCGTTTTACCGCGGAGATGTGTTACAATGTAGGTAACAAGATAAGGGTAAAATTGATTTTTATAAACATTTTTGCGTTTGAAAGTGTGATATCGTTAGGAAATTGTTGAAAAATCCAAACTAGTTTTACAAGGTTGTAATGAGTGGATAAACTCTACACGTGACAATAATTAAGGGGTGGTTATCAATTCAGTTTTACAAGGTTACAATGTTCTATCCTAGAGGTAATTATAATTTATGAATTTAAAGATATAGCTCACAATCCGGCAGAATTTCATAGAGTGTGCTTCTGGTAACGCTGTTCAACAGAAAGTTAAAATTATAAATCAAATAAAGTAAGTCATATTTAATTTAAAAATAATTAAAATTATTAAACTTAATTTTGTTTTAATTTAGCCACCAATAAACGGCCGTTCGTTCACTGTGTATAGTCAGAGAAAATTATATCTACGTGTATTCACAATATTGCTATTTTTAATTTAAAAGTTAATTAATAACCAATAGTTGAATACAAATTGTTAAATGCTTAAATAATCGAAAGTGAATAAGCCTATTATTTAAATAAAACAAACAATTATTTAAATAAATACCACTTTTTTTAAAATAAATACAATTTTTATTCAAATAAATGCTTGGTTGCGTAAAAAAACATAATTAAATAAGTTAAAATTATATTCTTTTTCCCAACGTTTTTAAAATAAATCGCCATTTTGTGGATAATTAATAAACAATTCCGAACACTAGTGAAAGTAACAATAAAAACAACATTGTATCTTCAAAAATAAATAAATGAAAGAGTTATTTTACATTGACAAAGTAGTACGTTTTTATTGTAGGTGGATAAAATTACACATTTGAATCGCTAAAACATTGTATCTTTAAAAGTAAATATATTGAATTTTTTATAATACAATAGTGACTAAATCTCTGGCGGATATCGTCCAATCAAGCACATTGTAATGTTTTGAAATGTTTGTTGATAGTTTATGTGATTAATTTATTATTTTAAAATCATTGTTTTTTGGGAATTTTTATTAATTACGTTACTTTAGAATGTATTGGAGTACTATTGAAAACCAATTTCCTGTTTGGGGAAAATTATACCTTTGTAATGCAAATGTAAAAACATTGTATCTCCAAAAGTAAATAAATTTTATTTTATTTCGACCGGGGTAAAACATAAGTGGCTATATCTCTGGCGGATATTGACCAGCCCCATTGTAATTTGTTTTAAAATCTGTATTGATTGTTTATTACGCAATTATTCAAAAAGTAAATAAAGTTTTATTTCAACAGGGGTAAGTTGGATATCACGTGATTGGGTGTGGTTGAAACTTGTCAAGGCTATAAAGCGAAGGTTTCCCCATCTCGTAATTAACTAATTAGCATTTTAAATGGCTAAAAAACGAAAAAATAAAAAAACGATATCAAAAGTAAATAAGTCGAAGTATTTGGTGGGGTCAAATATTACCGCCGATATCTCGGTCCGAGCTTGTCCGATCGTGTTCAAACTTGTTGGGGTGATAGACCGAGGCTTAGGGGTGGTGGACAGTGCTCGAGCATCGAGGCCAAAGGTCATCTTCAAGGTAAAATTTGAGATTGAAATTAAAATATGTTTTTTAATTTTTCCAAGGTCAAAAATTGGTTTTTGGAAATAAATTTGGGGTTGTTTTGGCGGCCATCTTGGCGGCCATCTTGAATTTACATGTTCATATTTAGTTATCCTCTACTTATACTCGCGAGAGGAGGCCTTTCACTGCACGTTTCAGAACCGGCTCGAAAACCCTACTGATATCTATCAAGCGGTTTTGGCATTCCCACGTGACCCCCTAACGAGGAATTATAAAATTTCTTGGTGTACAAAACGATATTCGAATTTTGTCCGGCTCACGGACTAAAGTAAAATATTATAATCTTCCACATCTATTTTACTTTAAATTATAAAAACGTCTTGCCTTAAGTCTTCTATTGAAACCAAAAATTTAATTTTAAATTAAACTTTTTTGAGAAGAAAATAGTTCGACTATCCGCGATAATCCGCCAGATTCCCGAAACAAAGACTGCGTTTAGACTCCTGTTGCACGTTCCGATTCTTCCGAAAGTAACGGTTTCCCTCAAAAGTGTATCACGTGGTATATGTATGACCTTGCCCTTCTAGCTGTTTAGAAGCGTAGGTGGAACCGTGGAAATAGTGTATGGGCCAATTCCGATCGGGACTTTCTATGGGAGACTTTTGAATTTTAAAAGTGAATGCGAAAGCCGTCGTTGCAGCTCTAATATTGTAATAACATGTCTCCTAAATAATAAATTAAATAAATTGTAATATGAGGCAGTCGTAATTCAACGAAATAGCACTCATTGGCGTAGACAAGGGGGTTTCCGGGTCAAAACAACTCCCTTGGGCCTACCTTTGATTCTACTAAATTTCCACTCCCTTCTCAACCCCCCTCTTAATATTTACATACATGAACTCCTCTCTTGGCCACTGGAATAGCAAAAACCAACCCAATTTTAACCACTGAAAGAAGTGTTGGTGTAAGGTCGGGCTTTAAGGCGAAACGTCGTGTGTGAAGTCTTCAGTCGGTAAAACCTACAATATTTTGACCAGAGTATTGCCAAGACGTTATTTAAATTCTAATTTCTACAGTCGGCAACGAGTCGAAAAATTGGACCAATATTATCTGTAATAAAAATATTGGTCGGTATTACCGACTTTAAATTTAGCGGTGGAAAAAAAGTCGGCAAATGCGACTTATCTGAAACTGACTGTCGGAGAGTCCGACTCATGCATAACTATTTGAACATCAGACGGCAAAGAGTAGGAAAATTTACCAAATTTTTTCATATAATTATAATAATATTATGGGATAGCTCCATTAATAAGTCTTTGTCGGCTAAAGCTTGCTCCACCGTGCTACCTCTATAAGAGAATGTGCATTTCATTTCGATTAGACCGACACTTGGTGTTTCTGCAGGATCATAAACAATTCCTTCTGGCGAGGCTCCAAAATAAGGATTTTTTTTATTTATAATAAAACCGCAAAAGATAACTCCTACATCATGCCCAATATTTTTGAAACAATTCAAATATTTATCGATGGCTATTGCCTCATTTGTTATTCCGTATTTTACGCTTGGTATTTTATTCAGGTCTTTACTGAAAACAATATCCGCTATGCTTTTGTCTGACCAGGCTTTAAAGCGCTTGACTGCCGTTCCAAATCGCGATGCTATGTTCCTTTCACAAATTATAAACACTTTGGCTCATTGTGTTTCTCTCAATGGAAGTAGCCTCCAAATAACTGACCTGATTTGCCTATATACAACCCAACGTTTTTGATTAAAAGGAAGTTATTTTTAGTAAATTTTAAATTTACCATTAACATTTGCTCTCCCCTTCTGATAATGGTAGATAATGAGTTTGAGCCCCCAATCCGCATCGTTTATCTGACTAGGAATAGTAAAGTGAACTTTTCTGTCATAAAAATTCTTGGGTTTAATATCTATGGAAAATTTGCATGAAAGCCCATCTGCTATAAGCGGGATTTTAAAACCCAGTGAAGATGCACTAGGAGCTCTACCAAATTGAGTTTTTTCAAATTCTTATTAAATAAAATTGGGTGCCAAGCTTTCAGCGAAAGAACTATCTGCAAGATCATCTTGTAGCTTTTTTACAGCGTCGTTTAACTACGATTCATTTCTCTCGCCGAACCTTGCGAGCTTCGTACAGTCTACTCGTTATATCAGGAGTAAACCCATTTAATTTTAGAGCTCTCCAGTTTATATAATGTAGCTTAAGTGGTTGTACGCTCTTTTCTCTGGGGCAGTTCCATTGCTGGGTAACTTGGAGCATGCGAGAGACGGCGGTGCATTGTTATAATGGTTTTCTTTTAAATGAGATACAAGCCTTAATAAATCAACCACAGGTTCCTTTTGTGCTCGCTTTACACTCATAATAACCATCGGTTATTTGAATTGAGTTTCATGTTCTAATCGCACAGATCCACTGGTTATATAGTTCTCAGTGGCAAACTTGTAGCTCCTCTCAAACGGAATTTTGGCTCTCAATGTTTTGCTTTAGTAATCTAAAATATGGTGTAGACTTATTTTGGGTACTTTGTCTACGGAACTACTGTATCCAACAATTGGGAAAATTAACCTATTATCTATAATATTGGAACCTACTATTCTATTTAAAACATTTAAGCCTTTGCAGCTATAGGCCGCAACGTCCGCATCCATCTTTAATCTAACAGGCTGAAATAAAGAAAAGATCCGAGTTCACTGGGCTCGAACACCGGTATTTGTTTAAGGCTGTGGCAGTCGAAACTCGAGGTTCATTTGGTAAGGAATGCCTGGAACTAATCCACGCTATAGGCCGCCGTATAAGGGTTATCACCGGATAGTCGCGTTCTGTGCAGTTCCTTATCCAAAGAATCGCGATCGCCATTCAGCGGGGCAACGTGGCGTCCATTTTAAACACTTTCCCCAGAGGATTGCCTATATATTAGAGGTGTCAACGAGCCGAGCAAACTCGCGAGGGCTCGCAACTCGACACGCTCAAAGTGTATCGAACCGAGTCGAGCTAAGAATAAATGAGTCGAGTGTCGAAGCGAACAAAAACGTATCGAGCCGAGTTCTAGAGCTCGCTCGTTAATCAGCAGAAAACGAACCGAGCCTATGTCATATCGAGCGAACAAAGAGTCGAGCGTGTTTCTTGGCGAGTGAGCACCGAGTCGAGCTAGTTTCGTGGCGAACGAGCAACGAGTCGAGCTAGTTTCTTGGCGAACGCATCGAACTACGAGCTAAAAAGTTGAGCCCTGAAACGAATCAAGTGCCCTCGCTTGAAAAAACCATTGGCTCGCTATTTAATAGCTCGAAAGCTTACTTTCTAAGGTTAAAGGAACGCATATCGTAACCCCTTTCTAATAATGGATATTGGGTTCATAATATTTGAGGCATTCAAGGACGTTCTTTGGGGGTGGGAGCAACCAGGTAGTTGCTCAGCGATAATCATGGATGGTGATGAATATATAAAACTTTTTGTACATTATAGCTGGCCTTTATTTTAAACTCAGACAATAAACCATTTAAACAAATGTGGTTTCCTGGAGCACTAATATAAATGTATTCATTTCATTAGTGTAGCTTGCCTAAGCTAGGGTCGTAAATAAAAGGGATAATATATCTAAATCCTAAACAAATTTGAAGAAATTAAAAAACTTACTAATAACTATATTAATCTTATATTTAATGAAATATTTATAAATTATATTAATCTTATATTTAATGAAATCTCTGGGCGAGGCAATGTGGACCCGGTAGGAGATCTAAAGGCTGAAATATTACTTTTGGGAGGCGATTGAGGTGGAATACATGGAAGATGGCGATCATCATGGTAATCTTCGAAACTATAACTCAATTTTCCTATTTTCAAGGGCTCTATAAAAAATTAGAGGACAATCGAAAATTAAAATTTATTTTCATGTCACCTCCATAAATTTTGCTTTTCTGGTAATCCAAATCTAACGTTCTCTTTTTTACCTCGTCATTTTTTCAATTTAAGATAAATTACATAACTTCAAAAGTGTATTAAACAAAATTCCACATACTGGATCCTTTTTAGCAACGACAGATTTTGAGTTGTTCTGTTCATCCTCTTCGCTAATTAATATTGACTTTTCCTTATCACTGACAGAGGAAGTATCCTTGAAAATAGCAAATTTTTATTTATATTTTATTTAAGTGAATTAAATTATTGGTTTTATAAATGAAATTAATTATACACACGGAAGTATATGGATTTTGCTTCTTAATTGCTTTATTTTCGAGTATTCTCAATGTTTTTTGGGTTCCATTTATTTTTAAGATTCTTTTAGTTGTACGTCTAACTGCTTTTTTCACCTCTGGTGTCCTTAAATACTTCAAATTTGGAACTGTAATTATTTTAGTACAATCACTTAAATCCTTTTCAGTTACTATAAGATAAGAAACAAAATATTAACAAACCAATATGTTAGATTTATACCAAGTATAGTATAGGCATGAAATCCGTACTTTATGAAATTACACTAGAAAATAATATCTACTTACTGCCCAACATTAAAATTGATACTTATTCATCACATCCTTCAGTTAGTAGACTATATTTATTTCTCAGTCGGAAGTCTTTCAAATGTTCTGGGCCGAAGTCTTTAATTTAGTCAATGAAACAACTTGTCTTTCCTCATTACTCAGTAACTTTACTAAGACAAATTTTGGCACTTGGTCATCTGTACTTTTTACTTTGAAGCTTGTACTATGATTCATCCAAAGTTGACTGATCAATGAGGCACGAAAGGCTTAGTTACGAAAACCAAAGGCTACTATTCTCTTAGCAATAACGAAGTACAAATCAAAAAATAAATGTGAGGAAAATTATGATTCTGGAAGATGCTTTGTGCCCGGAAATTGCCATAGAAACAAATAACAACATCGTAGTTTAAGAATGCCAATTTGAAGAAAGCCGTGGTGACTAGAGTCGAACGTAAGATAATTTTTAAAATTTTAGTAGTTTGTATGTTTGAAGTGTTTTAGTTTTAACCCAAAGCGACTATATTACTTACTAAATAAATCAAATTTATTCACTGAGGATTTTCGATTGATTTAAAATAGAGGGCGTTAATCAAGGATGAACTACATTATTTTGAAATTCGACCGTAAAGTGATCAGATTTAAATTTGGCCTCAGCGAAAGAACTAAGACTCTTCTGCTCCTCGCACTTGAAATGCTACTCTTTCAAGATTGCACCTGACGAAAATTTTTATACATTGAACTCAGTTATCGTATTCATAACTGATTTTATAATCGATGTACAGAACAATAGTGGTCAAGCTTAGAAGAACTACCACGGGACTTGCAACGATATTAGTAATATTAAGCGGTGACTTAAGCGTATCGTAATGTCAGCCATTAGCAAAGGCGTAACTTATTTCGATGGCAGCGCCCTTGAATATCATGTAGTTAATTCCGTAAAGATGAAAGGGGTCTATTCCAATTAGAAAATAAATTACTTTTTAGTAACTCCTATTCAAAAAAAGCATAGCATAAGTCGATTGCTATTTAAACGTCCTTTCTATAGAACTTAAGTTATGTTTAGCCTTGGAGATTTTATAGACTCTTTCTTTTAATAATCGCCGCGATTTAAACAAGGAGGATGAAATTACGAGCCAGTTAATGTACGGTCCACCACTTAGAAAACAAAATGTGAACAATATATCTAAAAATCGATAGGGTGTAGGTCATTTACAAAATTAACGATTTCATTATCCCCGATTTCAAACACAACAACATTAACTTTATAGTTCGTGAATTTAAATTCCAAAGCGATTGAATAAAAATGATTAAAGGGTTTCGCAACCAGACCTACACCACTTGTAAATTATTCATAAGACACTATTTGTACACTATAAAAATGTTAATGAAATATTAGAAACGCGTTACATGTTTCGGTATAATTGGCGTGTATAACACCGTTCTCAAACGCTATTTAAAGACTGAGAACGGCGGCGGATACGCCAATTATGCCGAAACATGTTGTAACGCGTTTTTAATCTTTCGTTAAAATTTTTTAAGTGTATAAATAATCGTAGTAGAGTTTTAACTTAAACCACAACTCCTTGTACTTTCTCGAAGAATTAGTTTTACATGTATCCATTCGTGACGTACTTATTTTGTTTAATGGGAGGAAACTAAATGGTGTGTCTGTCCACATAAACAAAAAACTTCCGAACCTCAGCCTTGGTAGCGGGCAAGAGAGGGGCTGAGGAAGTGGGAGCCAAGTAAGAGGGTGCCAGCGAGTCAGTACACGTGAAATTCGATACGAGGGATTTGCCACCGGAGCACGGAAACAGCCCAATGTCGTCAGCACGTTTTCCGTCATCTCTTGAAAAACCCGGGGGCTCCAGGACTGAAGGTACTTCGGTAGATGCGAGCGCACGACGTAAGAGATCGTTCACTGCGGCGTGGCCCGAAAATCTTCCTGAGCTCTTTTTGCAGCTTAAGCCGGGCGTACCATGTTAATAATTATGACCACCACAGACACAGGTATATGGGTTACAGATGCGGGAACCCAACCGAAGGCCGATACCCATCATATAAAAGGTTAAATACGATGTTCTTAGAGGATAACTCTGCTTTAATGTTTTTTTTCTGTGGAAATAAAAAGTTTCAACTGAGAAATTCTTCTTAAAACTAAATGAAGTCAAAGAACCTTTCCAAATTACTTTTGAATAAAAAGTATTCAAATGAAATCAAAAGAAAAAATTTTAATGTTAAAACATTTATAAACATTTTGTATTAAGATATTGGGAGGATATCAGGACAAAATCTTAGAACAAATGTCATTTTGAAGTTTTATGCAAATTCAAGGTTTATTATATTATAGACGAAAGAGTCGTATTGTTACGGCAAAATATCTTCGGAGCGCAAGTATTGATTAACAACTCCGGCATTCGCTTCGAATCCCATAGCTGGTATAGTCGCAACACATTGAAAACACTAGTACTTCGGATATGGTGACGAATTTGTTGGCTTCTTCCGACATGAATTCAGATAAAGATAAACAATTAAAATCGTATCTTATTAAATATTATCTGAAACATTCGTAAGATGTACATTCTTTTGCATAGTTGTCACTACCCTCTTCGAAAAATCGCTAACGCAAAAATGATCTAAGAATTTTATCGCTGGTAGTGTTTTTTTCTTCGAAATAAAATTATGCCCGCAAGGCGTCTTTTCATAAATTGTCAAGGGTTTCCAAATAATCTTAGAAATGTATACATGCTTATTAATTACGATAAATGACTGAAAGGAAGCAAATCTTATACAATCATTTCTTAAACCTGTAGATTAGCTCCAGGAAATGACAGCAGATTGACCAAACCATCGAGAGCTTAAAACATTTCACCAAATTTGACTCCTGTAATCATCCTTTTCCGTGTCGTTAATTAACAACTTAATTTCCCAAGAATAAATTTTAATAATATATTCAAACGTGATCTTTGACATACACGAAGAACATGGGCCATCGTGTACAAGGAACAATGATAAAGCGGGGCCAACAAAATTATAAGTGTTTCTCTCAAACGCTGCTGGGCTGGTCACTTAAGATCTTGAATTCTCTGGCCTAGAAGAAATTAAACTTCGGATGCACCCTTTAACTAACAACCTCAAAAATTCCCGCGTCGGCCCTCTTTCGCCAATTGAGCCTTCCGCAGTGTCATACAAAAGTCCAATTTGTGGGCTGGGTTAAAACTTTTTCTTTTGAAGGCCAAAAAAAGCTTTACAATAAACATACTCTACTTAAATTAAATGCGTTACTCGAGTTCGATCGATTATCTGCTTCAGATACTAAATAATGTAATGTTTTTTTTAAATGGTGGTTAAAAATCATCCGCTTGAAGCGACTTGTAACAGTCAAACTTCAAATTTAGGAGGCATATGGTCGTCGTATACGAAGTCCAAGATCTGGTCTTACCATCAATCAAATCCGATTATTTTCTCTGCCGTACTTTCTTCGTTAATAGTTGACGAAACTGTGTTGCAAAAAAGTCTCAATGAGTAATCGGTCGTAACTCTATTTTCAGGTCCACTTTCTTTAGTTTTAAATTTTATGTTTGGCTTCGTTGGACTAGTGAGAAGAATAACTTAAGGTAAATCATCATCGATATCTGATAAGGTAAGATCCAAAGCATCATCATCTTTAATATTTGCCAAAGTATCCTCTCAGCCAGCCGAATCAACGTTACTTGTTTCCACCGTTTAGAATAATAATAATTATAATCAGCTAGGCTAATACCCAAGGCACCACCTAAGGCCTAAGTCATCAAGCGACTTTTGAAGCCATTAATTCAGGCGGCTGGGTTACAATGCGTAGGAGGGTCGTGGCAAGCCCTGCATGCCACGAGATCGAGCCAACAGCTCCCTACACTAACTATTACCGTTAACCTCGACAAGTTTTTTATGGAGGGGAAACCGAAGAACTCGGGGGAAAACCGCTTAAACCAGTGGAGGAGAGAACTTGCAAACTCATCGCAGAAGGAGTTGTTCCGAGTTTTCACCCAGTGCCACAAGCTGGGACCGAACCCGGCTCCTATTACTGCGAGGCAAAAGTGCTAACCACTCCGTAACTACTAGCTAAAAAACCCGTTTCAAAATAAAAAAAACTTAAATAACAAATATACGCGAAATTGTCAAATATTATAGTTTAAAAATGGATATATTTTTACCGTCTTTAGCCGCGACCAGTTCCTTTAACAAACAGGGCTACTCTGGAATTGAAGAAAATATTTCCAACGAGATAAATTCGACGGACGCATCCAATATACAATACACCGAATCTAACTTTTCTTTTTATAATAGATCTCGATCAGTGTTTTTAATCGCACGCTCCAAATTTATCCCTTAGCGAGATCCCAACATTTCTCGTCTCGTGCGATCAGCATGCTGGCGATAGGCTTTTCTTGTTTTTCGGCTTTTCGTTCGCGTCGATTTTTCGTTTCAAGGCGACGACTTTCGCTTTACATGCCTCCAAATACGCGATTCTCGCTTCGCATCTCTCACCGTTCACTCTAGCAAAATTGTTATTGCAAGATAGCGTAGTCCAAGCTGTAATAAATATTATTAATCATGTAACCTTAGCCTTATACGAAAGCAGTGAAAACATAGATGAAATTACCTCGTAGTGACCAGCAGCGTTGTCAGTTCCTAAAACGCAAATTATAGTACCACAGGCAAAAAAGTCTCGATCTCAAAAACTATTATCGTATGCCTGAAAACTGGCGGTAGATTTAAATTGTGTGTGAAAAAGTGACGTTAAACTTGTGAAATCCAAAATTTTAATAACACTTAAAGTTCGACCGATTGAAAACGTATGTTTAAAAATTAAAGTTTCAACTGGTTTTCTGCCAATTATAAAAATTATCGTACGGGTGAGTAGAATTATCGAAAAATGCGTTCTATATAGTTCATCATTCAAAATATCGTACGTCCCAAAAATGATGTTGAAATTATCGACGTGTACGATAATTATCTGGTGACCAGCGCTTCAACTGCGATAAAGCTTCGATAGTATTTAATTTTATAATCGAAAGAGTAATACGAAGAACTAACTTACCCACTTATTATTATTATTATTATTATTAATTTAATTTATTGGTGCATTTAAGAGGTTTTACAAACATTGCAAAAGGTATACTACACCTCCCCAATCCACTTAAGTTAAGAAGAAACTTGTGCGTGGTGGGGATATGACTAAATTACTTTAATAATATTAGTCTTTGAAAAAGCAGTATAATTTAACGGTTGATGTTTTTTTAAATTATACATTCTTTTTTAGTATAAACGTTAATTATAAAAAAGTAGAAGTGAAGAGAAGCACATTGTGAAAAACTAAATGAATGAAACTACGCATTGTAACCCGGCCACCTGAATTAATGCCTTCAAAGGTCGCTTGATGACTTAGGCCTTGGGTATTAGCCTAGCTGATTATTAATATACGATTCTAAGACTTAAAACGGTTTTAAAATTCACAATTTATTAATTTAAAAAATCCAACGTTTCGGAGGAACTGTTCCTCCTTCTTCGGCGATTTTTACTGTCAGACTTGTAAAAATCCCTGAAGAAGGAGGAACAGTTCTAATAAAACGGGAGTTAAAAATAAAATATTACCTTTTCCCGCTTTGCCATCGGTTGAAAGAGCTAGGCCCTCTAGCGGGATCAGTCGAAGGTGGTTCGTAAACATTTTTTCAATATATGGACTTACATCTATTTGTTGGATATTTAAGAGGTTCGGAGAAACATGGATTTGCTCACTGGAACAAGGATTCAAACTGTTTGGAAACTCAGTTAGACATTCTTCATTTCAAACATTTTAGGTAGAGTTATCTGACCAACTACTTTCATCAGTGTCATATGCGCAGCTTGTCAAACTATTTCGGATTCCTTGTTTTTCATTCGTCTTTCTATTTAAAGGACTTCTAGATCATTTTTAACTCATTGTTTCTAATCTTTGTGTGCCATTTATAGTTCCACATCGATATATATATATATATATATATATATATATATATATATATATATATATATATATATATATATATTTATATATATATATATATATATATTTATATAAATATATATATATATTTATATAAATATATATATATATTTATATAAATATATATATATATTTATATAAATATATATATATATTTATATAAATATATATATATATTTATATAAATATATATATATATTTATATATTTATATAAATATATATATATATTTATATAAATATATATATATATATAAATATATATATATATATAAATATATATAAATATATATAAATATATATAAATATATATATATTTATATATATATATATTTATATATATTTATATATATATATATATATTTATATATATATATATATATTTATATATATATATATATTTATATATATATATATATATTTATATATATATATATATATTTATATATATATATATATTTATATATATATATATATTTATATAAATATATATATATATATATATATATTTATATAAATATATATATATATATATTTATATAAATATATATATATATATTTATATAAATATATATATATATATTTATATAAATATATATATATATATTTATATAAATATATATATATATATTTATATAAATATATATATATATCGAAGTGGGACTATTGCTATGGATTTATTGTCGTTAAGTGTTTTTCGTGGAAAAGCAACGACACGGTAGATGGAGCTGCGAAAAATAAATTTTGTAAATTATTTTGTTGGCTGCGCTGGGACTCGAACCCAGATAGCCGCAAGCCGCGTAATCTCTTATACCGACGAATTTACCAACCAAGCCAGGACGCTCTGTACAAATTTTACTCGGAACTTCTAGTCTTTCTTTGCAACGCGGGGGGATTTGTCAAGTTAAGTTGTCGCAATTCCCGTTCCTTTTTCCGGGTTATTTTACGTATATTTACGGCGTTTTAGGGTCAAGTTAACCTCAAACTTCGCCTCCCCCCGCCCCCCACCCAGTGGATTTCCACGAAGGGTGATACGGGCGTGGCGGGAAGTTTGAATTACAGTGTGGGGCTACACAACGTTTCCCGATGGCCAGTTTCAGGTCTGCCAGGTAAACAGGGGGTACAATTTAGCCCCCCTTATCGAAACCGTGTATGCTCAGAAGTACTAAGTAAGGGTGGCACTTTCTTATCGAAACCGTGTATGGTCAGAACTAATAAATAAGTGTGGCACTTGCTTAACGAAGTCGTTTATGTGTGGCACAAAATAATATTATCGCCTTCTTGGCGAACTTGTATAGTTTGTATAGTTGGTCCAGATATTTGGTCTCATTCGATAAAACTCTTTGACGCTCACGCAGTGCCGTTAATTTCCGCCCCCTCCGAACAACCCCCTTAAAGGGAGAGTGATCGAAAATACCAATTTTTCTATAGAACAATAAAAGTAAAAGATTGGAATCGTCTACGCTCGCGTCTACTTGAAAGAGTGAAACCAAAAAATCCAAATGGGCTAGCACTTTGCCTAGCACTTTGGCAACAGGCCTTTAAGCTGAAAAGTATGCGACCATGGGGACAGAATCTCCGTCTTGCCATATTTGTAGTACATAAATACATTCTTGCAATGATATGATTTATGCAGTTGTTAATAATTCATATTAAATATCTTCTCTAAGAAAATACTAATTTAATCACCGAGATAATATAAAATCACATGGCCTCAACAGATTTTGTATTGCTTTGCCCACCCGCGTATCCTGAGGGTGGGCGGTGGCCCCTCTTTAACATAGGATGGTAAATGATATATCAAACGATAGGAAATCACATGGCCTCAACAGCTTTTAAATTGGTTTGCCCACCTGCGTATCCTGAGGGTGGGCGGTGGCCACTCTTAAACACAGGATGGTAAATTATATATCAAAAGATAGGAAATCACATGGCCTCATCAGATTTTGTATTGGTTTGCCTACCTGTGTCTACTAAGGGTTTATGGGTTTGCCCACTCGAATACACTGATGTGGAACTAATATTACGGCCTGGGCCGACTTGTTTTCTATAAAACGATTGTCTTTGAAATACAAAATACTTTAAATAAATTAACAGATGTTGGTTTTTACCATAGAACCAAGTTGTGGAGACTCATGGCACAATTTCGCAGCAACAATTACATCAGATGGTGGGTACCTGTTAACGCAATATTTTTAATATAAATAAATATGTATTATTAATTATAATTAATCAATAGAATGCGATTTATACGTACAAAGAGTGTTTATCTATAAGATCATAAACAATAATATTGTTAATTTCTGTATCCTTTATTTTCTTATACTTTTCTGTCAGTATTTCATAACGGACATTTTCACCCACTTGCAATGAAGGTAATTTGTAGGCAACGGAAAATTGACCTCTGCAATAAATTTCACTTTTTCGAAGACATGGTATGTTTTCACCAACTATTAATTTCGGAAAATAGAACTATATTAACTTTTGTATATTTATAATCTGCACTATTTATTTTATAATTTAATGTGATGTGATTCAATTCAAATTAATGGGAAATAAAATTTACCAACTTTTATGTTTAATTTAAACGTGTACGTTTTATAAACCAAAATACTATTGTGTCCATATACCTCCCTTTAAAATCAATACATTTTAGTTACGAATTAGTTCATGTTTAATAATAATAATAATAATAACTTTAGTTGGCTTTAGTGAAAATTGAGTCTAACAATTGTTAATTGGCTAAGTCGCGAGGCGACTTTTATGCCGTAGCACCGAAAAACATTAAACTTCATATTTTCATATTATCGTAGCAAAAGAAAATACATTAGAAAAATTGATTTACAACAACGCAGAACAAAGAAATAATAATTATTAAAAAATTATAATAGTAGAGGACCTAATCAAATAATATACAATTTTATATATGTGGTTGGTTTTTACTTATCTATAATAAAACCGGGGCTTTCTTAATAAATTATCGCGCGGCTTTTTTAAAATTATTTAATCCAATATTGGTTGGCGCAATAAAGTTTGTTAAATAAACTCGTTCTTTTACAGAATATATAATTTAGTTTGAAGCTGTTTTTTGCAAAGGGAGTTTCTATATAATACATTGATTTCCAGTGAAAAATTTCGCTAATTTACTAAGAGTAAATTGGTTATAAAAGGTTTTTACAATTGATTTAAAAATAAATATTAATGAGAAATAGAGAACAGTTTCTCAGATATTAAATAGATTGTACATTTGAAAGATCGGACCTGTAGTGTCTCTATACATTTTGTTGTCAATAACGCGTAACATACGTTTTTGTAGTAAGAAAATTCTGTTTAAATTAGTTTCAGATGTATTTCCCCAAATGGGAATACAAAACTTAATAATTGAATATATTAGACTAAAGTATAGTTGTTATTTGAGAGTAGTAGTAAAAAACTGTTTGCATTTATTAATTTTTGAGATATTGCAGGCAATTGTTTTAGCAACATAGTCGGTATGGGTATTCCATTTTAATGATGGATCGAACCAAAGTCCAAGGTATTTATATTTATCGACCTCGTTTAGTGTTGTATTACCTATAGATATATTGAGCGTAGGTGGTCGTTTTTTATTTATATTATGAAATTTCATGTATACAGTTTTGTCTAAGTTTAATTCTAGGAAATTATCCAAAAGCCATTTCTGAATCCTACACTCTAAAAAAGGTTGGGTAAAAAAATTGGGTAAAATATTTTTTTACCCATTTTGAGTCACTTTTGACCCAATTCGGTTTATTACAACTTAATTGAGTAGTCTTGTTTCACTAAATGCTATTGGGTTATTGCACGTGCCCAACTTGGGTTATTTTCTGCACACAAAGTGGTATAGAAAATTTTGTCGTCACTCGTCAGCTAAACTTTTGGTTTCATTTTCGTTTCCCGCCATCTTGCCTATCAAAGTAACAAACTAGCTAGTCCCTACAACGGACAAATAGGAAAAGTTTCAGATGTTAATTGAAAGATTTTGTTTAATGGTAATTTCACATATTCTACTTCATTTTGTGAAAAATATCCGATGTATAAATGAATTATCATTAGAGTTAATTTGCATTCAACAGTTACTTCTAAGCCTTAGATCTTCAGGACCTTTTAGAAGTTATAACTTGGTCTTTGAAAGTTGGAATTGGAGTACATAATTTCTTTGAGGTTTAAAGTTAGAACTTGTTTCTTTAAATAATTATTAACGAAATCTAATAATAATGAAGGTTAAAAGTAAAGCCTTAAAACACATTTGTTAAGTTAGAATGGTACATGTACATTAAATATTTGGGGCTTAAAACTGGATTAATTATTAATGTAAGCTTCAATATTATATTCTATTATATTGATAATAGAATTGATGATGGTGAAGTTCTTTCAATATGCTAAATTATGGTAACATCATGTTGTTGTTACAAAGTCCAATTACTATTTGACTAATTATTATATAAATAGTAAAAAACTAAAAATGGAATTAAAATAGGTCAAAATTTAAGGTTCAATATTAAAATAATTAGAAAATTTTATAATAGTGTTAACGTGTGAAAAGTCCACAAACTTAACATAGCACCGTTGTTTTAGTAAGGGCTAAAGATCAACGGCGTGTCTATTTACCCCCGATTTTCGGTGGCGAATAGCCTGTGTCTATTTACCCCCGACAATCGGGGGTTAGGTTAGGTTAGGTTAGGTCCCCCGAAGTGAAAGATGATAACATTGATTAAGAAGCAGCCTATTTACCACCGAAAATCGGGGCATCATTTTTTCCGTGGTAAATAGCACCGACCGCGCTAGCAAGTCTATTTACCACCGAATACGAGGTACCCCCGAAAATCATTAGAAAGGGAATTGTGGAATTTAGTTTGGCATTTTCGGTCGTGTAAATATAATAGAATCCAGTCCTGGCTCTTTCCTCGTACGCCTAATAATTGTAGTTTTCTTAAAAGTCGTTTATGGTCAACATAGTCGAACGGTTTTTTAAGATCTCAAAAAACTCCAATTCCGTATTCACCATTGTCTAGCCAATCGATTATTTTTTTATACACTTTAGAGAGAGCCGACTCCACACCCGAATTCGCTCTAAAGCCAAACTGCTTATTGGATACTAAATTAAATTTAGTGCAGAATTTTAGTAGGCGTTTATAAAAACATTTGTCGAATATTTTGGAGAAAATAGATAGTAAAGTTATTGGTCTATAATTTTTCGGGTTGGAGCGGTCACCTTTTTTGAAAATTGGAATGATTATCGATTTTTTAAGCAACGTAGGATAAATACCGTTGCTAAAAGATAAGTTGATAATGACCGATTTGCGAGACCCTTTTAATAATTTTAGGGCTTATATCGTCAAAACACGGATTAATTCGTTTTAAGGCTGCCTATTATTTCTTAGATTTCATTACTCGAGGTGTCTTCGACGAACATGGAGTTACATAATGGATTTATATGTATATAATTTTCTTTATTTTGATTTTCGTCAACCGTTATATCAGGATTAAAGTATTCGGAGAAGTTTCTATATATTTATAATAATGTTTACTAAATTCCATGTTTTCCTTGGATTATTTCGGGAATTTAATAGAGTTGTCCTAAACATTTTGCTCTTGCATTTTTTATAAGATTATAAATATTAAAACTTTTAGCCATGGTTTATTATAAATTGTTAAATTTTAAAAAAGCTGCTACTTCATGACTTAGAAAAAAACTTTATTTTATTCGGTGCTTTCGGACCGTGGTCCTTCTTCAGCGAGTGACTGTTACAAGTGATTCCTTAACACTAATACAAAACCAAAAATATTTCTACCATTGGGCAATGAGCTTTAACCCTACTCTCGGACTTTCATCATTCCAACACGCGATGAAAGTCCGAGAGTAGGGTTAAAGCTCATTGCACTGTTTGGTGTACCTAGATGTTTGAGAACTTCTTCAAAAGTATCAATAAAATTAGCAAAACTATTATGACATCGATATAAGACACAGATATATATATTTCCAATTTTAATAGAAAAGATTTAACAACTTTCCGTTAATATGCATGCTTTTTCTATTATTTCAAAATGCATGTTATTTTTAACAAAAAAAAACCATACCTCCACCCCGATCAGACTCACGACCATTACCAACAAATGTATAAATAGGATAATCTGCAAAGTTTTTTGGGTACCGCGTTTCAACTAGGGCAAACACGTCAACTTCGAAGCAAAACTCGGTACAACAAGTAGAATAAAAATTAGCAAAATTTGCATTAGTACTACGTATGTTTTTATATACTACAGGGTCTTTTTTTTGCTCGGAAAAGTGTTTTTTTTCAAAAACTATTTATAGTACCGATTTCAAATTTGGAAGGTCAATTCTCTATACCGGGGGACAACAGTTTGAGAAATTTGAGCGTTTTCGGTAATGTTTTTCACCAATTTTGAAAAATTATTTTTCGACCACTAGGTGCGAGATAAAAAATTTCTATTATAAAGTTGTAGGCCGTCATCGAAAACCCTTAAAAATTGTTCACTCGACGAAAAACAATTTATTTATCAGTGAAAATTCGAGCTTGAAAAATTTACAAGTTGGTGAAGCCAAATTACGATTGTTTGAAACGATAATTGAAACCGAATTACCTAATCCAGTTGAAACTTTGGTTAAAAAAACGACCGGATTTAAAAAACACGAGGCTATAGGTCAATCCTAAACATGCATTGGGTATTTAAAGGAAAACTTTGGGAGATTATTATCAGTGTTTGATAATATTTCGAACAATGCCTCGTTATTCAGTAGCTGAGCGTACCGAGATAGTTGCCATTTACTATGGAGAAGCAGCGCAAAACCTTAGAAGAGTGACTGAAATCTTCGCAGAAAGACATCCAAATGGAGCACTATCTGTAAATACAGTAAGACGAGCAATTCACGATTTCAATCAATTTGGTAACGTGCAACCTAGGTTTCACGGATTGGGTCAACCGGATTTAGACTTCGAGAACAATGTACTCGCGTACTTTGTGGCATATCCTCGCCACAGTTGCGCTAACGCCGCTGCTGATTTGGGTTGTTCTGCAAATCGTGTGTGGAAAATTCTTCGTAAGAATCGCTATCACCCATACAGAGCTACGCTCCACCAAGGACTAATTGACGGAGACCATCAAAGACGTTATGAATTTAGCAACTGGTTACTAAATGCTGTCCAAGAAGAGAGACAATTTTTGCGCCATGTTTTGTTCTCCGACGAAGCGTCATTTTCTAGAGATGGGGCCCTTTAATCATCAAAACAGCCATCTTTGGTCTGACATCAACCCACATTGGGGTTTTGAATATCATCACCAGGTTCAATTTGAACGGGTCAATGTTTGGGTTGGACTTGTTGGAAACCGTTTGATTGGTCCCTTTTTCCTGCCGACGAACCTCAACGGCCAAAAGGTATTTACATTTTCTACAGAACGAACTGAGTGACGCAATCGACGACCTTCCATTGGCTGAAAGACGTCAGTTGTGGTTTCAGCAAGATGGCGCCCCTCCGCATTTTTCCCGGCAAGTAACTGAGCACCTCAACAACGAGTTTCCTGAAAGGTGGATAGGGAGAAATGGTCCAGTGCATTGGCCAGCAAGGTCACCTGACCTAACACCGCTGGATTATTTTCTCTGGGGATTCGTTAAAGCAAAGGTATACGCCACGCCCATTGAAACTAGGGAGGAACTCATTAGACGAATAATCAGTGCTTGCCGAGACGTCACACCAGAAATGGTAGAGAAAGCGTTTGAGAACTTAATTGTCCGCGCACAAACCTGTGTTGCAGCCAATGGTGATATTATTGAAAATGTTTTGTAAAAATTTATGTGAATAAAATATCTGCATTTAAAAACCAAACGTGTACATTTTTTCAAGTGTGAAAACTCTACTACGTTTGTATTAGACTTGTTCCCTTTTCAATTATCGTTTCAAACAATCGTAATTTGGCTTCACCAACTTGTAAATTTTTCAAGCTCGAATTTTCACTGATAAATAAGTTGTTTTTCGTCGAGTGAACAATTTTTAAGGGTTTTCGATGACGGCCTACAACTTTATAATAGAAATTTTTTATCTCGCACCTAGTGGTCGAAAAATAATTTTTCAAAATTGGTGAAAAACATTACCGAAAACGCTCAAATTTCTCAAACTGATGTCCCCCGGTATAGAGAATTGACCTTCCAAATTTGAAATCGGTACTATAAATAGTTTTTGAAAAAAAAAACACTTTTCCGAGCAAAAAAAAAGACCCTGTATATCAATCATTTGACAAAACAAATAAAAATTCCTACTAATGGAGTAATTAAAGTTAGATTTTCATTTTTTTTTTCATTTTCTTGGTTGCAAAATCTAATCTATAGATGTCTTTGCGATAATAATTTAATTAGTTGCAACCTATTTGAGACGCTCTGGTAATTTGTTTTTACCAAACAATCTTTATTTATAGCGGGTGTAGTCTTGTTCTACGTAGATATTAGTTCCTTTCAGTTTGGTGTTGTTCTTAAGTAGGGACATTTTTTGGTCATATGTTTCAGCTTGGAATATAATAGGTCTATTCTTTCCTGCTAGAAATGCACCCCTGCGATATACTTGATTTGGTTTAACTTTGGTAGTTATCTCTAAGTTACTTATTAAAAGTTAAGAGACTGAGTCGCTCAATTGGTTACGGTCTTCAAGTTCATTGTCTTGAAGACCGCGTATTAGAAGGTTTTTACGTCGGATGACAACTTCTAAGTTCTTTAGCTGTTGATAAGACCTTATCTACTTTGTCTTCTAAATCTGCAATTCCACTTTTAATTGGATCAATTTTATCTACTTTTCCCTGTATTTGACTTAATGTGGTTTTGATTGCTAATTGTTTTTCAGTTAATTTATCTAGTTTTGCATTAAAGCTTATTCGACTTTTACTGAGGACATCAATTTTGGAGGATATAGTTTTAAGTTCGCGAAGGACTGAATTTTTTGTAACTTCTTCTGAGTCAGACGTATCAAAATCATCATCACTTGCTAGGCCAGTATTGTTTAATGGATTTTTTTGCTTTTTTAGAGCGAGTAGATCGACCCATTTTGGGTTATACATTTAATTTAGAGTTGCCAGGCAGAATTCGTAGGTAGGTAATGATATAAAAGTAAAAATAAGATTAAATAAAATTTTAACAGTTATAAGGACGCTTCCGTGTTCGTGGCCGAAAACGGGTACAATTACGAACGAGGGGGTTGCAAGTTTAAGGCTTTAATAGAGCATACCACGCCAATAAATGCAAAGCGAGTTTTTAGGCTTGCTTTGGCATCGTGTACATCACATTTATTTGAGGCTCGAATTGCCCGAGTTGCCGTTTTTGGTACCAAGTGTAAACGAATTGAGGAAACACAACCAATGCAATGATAATGGAGTTTATTGTAAATCGAAGTTCAACTTAATCTAATTCAATACACTTTTAAGAAATACAACTGGGACGCTAGCTTACTGTTCTAGAGGGGCCAAGTGTTCAATTAAAGTTACGGGAGGACTGGTTCTGGAAGACACAGCTTTGATACTACAATAAATCAAGGGATCCGGTACTGGGAGACTCAGATTTGATAATAATTCAAGGGATCTGGTACTGGGAGACACAGATTTCTGATCGGAAGATTACTTACTAAATTATGGGTCGGACCGATGGTTTCTCTTGAAAAAATGTTTGGGGAACCTACCATGTGGTTAGCGGTTTCAAATATCTGAATCTACGGGGTCGAGCTTAATAATTCAAGGGCGTCGCAAAAATAATCATATAACGAGGGCCTGATATAAGCCACTATTATCCCCTATACACTTCAAAATACTAATACAAAATAATGCAAAAAAAGAACAAAAAGTGTTGATACAATTACCGCCAACTTCTGGCTGGACTTCTTGTACTTCCGCGCACAATTACTTTTGTGAACACAGTCTTTGTAGTCACAATACCGCACTGCACAGTCCTTTCTTGAGGGACACGACTCCGCACGCACTTCTCGCGTTTGTACAACTTCGACTTGGGCCCGCTGCCCTCGCCCACCGTTTACTCTGACCTTCTTGACTCTGTCGTCCCAAAAAAACTGCTGTGCTCTCTGCCCCGGGAACTCTCTTTATATCCCTCC